>NW_026892555.1:58197500-58797500 GCF_033815535.1 Pezoporus flaviventris
CTGAGAACGCTATTTTAGTTGTCTGATTTTATATTTAATGAACTCTCCTGCCTCCTAGGGCTTGTCAGCATAAGAACACCAAACCAAACCAAACCAAACAAACAAACAAAAAAAACACATAGCAAACAAAAATTAATGAAGCAAAGAAAAAAATCAAACAAGTAAACAAACAAACATATACACCCCAATCTACTGATCATCGCAGCTGTTTGGAAGCTGTTCTCACCTCTAGATGCTAAACTTAAGAAAGAGCACTGTCATGTGGGGAGCAATTCCAGAATAACTGCTTTTACATACGCATCATTCAACTCACGTTGTGACAGATGCAGCTGCTTGACACCATGCATAAAATGTACCCCTGACTGCAACGCAACCCATCAACTGAAACTAGAGGAAGATGAAAGCTCTACTTTGTCAAATGTAGCATTTTTATGTTTTTATTGAGTCTGCTGGATGAATATATATAAACAGCTCTAGCCCTTGTGGGTTCCTTGAATCTGACTGTGGCTTGGGCAAGGTTGTAACACCTTAGTTTCCACATCTGTAAACTGAAGAGGATATTATTTACTAATGCTGAAGCTGTGCACATTCACTTGCTGCCTTTTATGGCGGCCACATTTAAGTGATAAATATTAATACCAAAAGGCAAAGCATGATGGGCATCTGCTCACAGACTGATGTTCTTATAATTGAAAGGGCTATGAAATAGAGTAGCTTTCACTGTTGGGTACAGCGTATTTCCTAGGACATTATTTTCCTTAGGCTCTGTGACAAATATATAGTGGGCAAGAACAACAAGCTGTACTTTTCGGCAATACCTTTTTTTTTTTTGTCCTTTTTAATTGCCCCCGCTTTATAAATCCTAATACAAATTGCCAATTTTACTTTGGGAAACTTCAATTGTGCATCAAAACAAATCATAAGTGTATCGAACTATTCTGGTAGAGCTCAACTTCTCATTAATGTTGTTATTCCATATCCTTTAAGAATTTCAAAATACATGTTGTTGAATTATTGCCAGTGTGTTTTGCTCCACAACAGAAAAGCTGCATTGTAAAGTTCCCTCTAATTATACTGGTTTTGTTGCTTTTTTATTTCTTTCCTTTGAAAATATTTATACAAAGATTTTGAATACCCACTTCCATGACTTCTTACCATCCTTCTTCTGAGATCAAAAAAGTATACCCTATGCATTTTAGAATCATAGAATCATAGAACAGTTAGGGTTGTGTAGGTAGTTCCAATCCCCCGGCCATGGACACCTCACACTAAACCATGCCACCCCAGGCTCTGTCCAACTTGGCCTTGAACACTGCCAGGGATGAAGCAATCACAACCTACCTGGGCAACCCATTCCAGTGCCTCACCACCCTAACAGGAAAGAATTTCCTTCTATCCAATCTAAACTTCCCCTGTTTAAGTTTTAACCCATTACCGCTTGTCCTATCACTACAGTCTCTAATGAATAGTCCATCCCCAGCATCCCTGTAGCCCCCCTTCAGATACTGGAAGGCTCCTATGAGATCTCCATGCAGTCTTCTCTTCTCCAGGCTCAACAGCCCCAACTTTCTCAGCCTATCTTCATACGGGAGGTGCTCCAGTCCCCTGATCATCCTCGTGGCCCTCCTCTGGACTCGTTCCAACAGTTCCATGTCCTTTTTATGTTGAGGACACCAGAACTGTACACAATACTCCAAGTCAGGTCTCACAAGAGCAGAGTAAAGGGGCAGGATCGCCTCCTGCGACCTGCTGGTCACGCTCCTTTTGATGCTGCCCAGGATATGGTTGGCTTTCTGGGCTGCAAGCACACACTGCTGCCTCATGTTCATTTTCTCCTTGACCAACAGCCCCAAGTCCTTCTCCACAGGGCTGCTCTGAATCTCTTCTCTGCTCAAAATAGTATTTTCATAAGGTCAATTAGTTCTCTCAGGAAGGGATATTTCCTGATAACTCTTCTAGGACATGTAGCAGAAACAAAGACTGGATCGTTCATAAGACACAAAAAGTGTAATGAGACCAAGGGAAAAGATTATTTAATCTATGTACATGTGCACACACAGACATAAAATGCTGGAGGAGAATAGCTGGTGGAAGATAAGGCTTTGCCGCTGATAGTCAGAAACCTTTACCTGCACCTTAGAACTGACTAAATTGATATGTTTCTTCATTTGACCTTATCTGCTGAATACTGTAACTTTGTGGATCACAGGTAAACACATACTGACCTAAAATCCCTGCAAATAAAGTAGCAATGAATGAGAAAGCTTATAACTGAGACAAGGGCTATGTCCTGTTCTCAACAGGACACAAAACGAGAAGACAGTTTAAGCCTATCATTAAGAATTGGAAAATAAGACCTCCAATTGGCATGCTGCAAGAGGAGAAGGAGAATTTCATTACGTTTCCATTCTTCTTCCCAGCATGGGCATTACTAACCAGGAAATTATAATCAACATGTAGTCTGTTAATTCTTGGGTTATAATATTTTCCTGAGCCACAAAGGACAGTAGGGTAATTACTGCCTCAGAGCAACAAAACATAATGCCAGCATTTCAAATGTTGTTTGATTTTGAAGAACCCAGGTCTATATTGAAGCTAGTGTGCAAAGTTGCACATATTTATTTTATGCATGGAAAAGTGTTAACTGTAATTTGACATGGAATGCATATACATAAAGATGAAGCATTGAAAAGCTGTTAAAGGATTTTTTAGTTTTGTTCTACATTTTGGTAACTAATTTCAAACTATATCCATTTACTTTCCTAGGTATAACATAGAAAAGTGTTAACTGTTCTTCCTCAGAAATCAAGCCAATTTTAGCAAAGTAAATTAGAATATTTTGCAAGTAGGCCCATCTTTTGTGAAAGTACACAATGAATAAAATTTGACTGAAAAAATTGTTCATTTTAGTACCATAATATTTTCGATTAATACCTTTTTCCCATGAGTTTAGCAGAAGAAGAGAAGCATAGTACAACACCACAGTGAAGTCTAGATAACAAGGTTCTAAAAACCTTTTACATCTTTAATATGGCAAGTTATAGAGTGAACGCAAATGAAAAATGAATACATCTGGATTAACAACAAGCAAGACTATATAATGACTGCTAGGATTTCCTTTTGGCTATCCTGAAAAATATCCACAAAAAGCCCAAACAAAAGCCTACACAGCCACACACGCATACATGCACTCACAAAGAGACATGGTCTAGACAGACTTTTGCAGGTCCCCAAAAATAAAAGCAATAAGAAGTAGAAAGGTACACTGTAGAGCATACATACAAAATAGTTTGTTTCAATACAATACTAACAGAAAACTAATATTGAGATTTTTATTGTGGTATTCTTATATACAGATTAAAATTCAAAAGATTTGTAGCTTCATCTTATTTAACATTTTAGAAAGTTTATCTTTTCTCTGAACGTTTCTGGGTTATTTGGGAGGAAGAATTAATAAACCACAACTGGTTTACTTCTCTTCTCACCCTGTCCATCCCCCCTCCACTCTGATGGGAAAGAGAGCAGAGAGAAATAAAACAAAAGATGTCATTTTTTTTCTGCACACAGTGTAAAGTCGAAATTAATCAGTGTAAACTCTTAAGATGTGGAAAGTAACACTTTACTTATGAGCCTCTAAACCCCAGTTGTGTTTAAGACAACAATAATGATGGACTTTCCTGCTTGTCAGGAAAACTCTGAAATGAAATAGAAGACTCTCCTTCCAAAAAAAGTTTCCTTTATCTTATAAAGATGCATTCAGTAAATAAAATTCATGATAGACTTGTCTTTATTTACCAATAAATTTTACCATGTAAAGCAATAATGCATTTGTAAGACACAAAGCCCTACCTCAGACAACAGCTCTTGATGATGGATGTGTCCCTTGTTCCAAATCTATATTCTGTTTTTCAGTAAGTGCAATAGCTCTGACTCCATGGAGCTGAATGTTCTCAAATGATTAGATTAGTTAAATGCCAACTCTCACTTTGGGATCTCAAGGCTGCAATAGTTGCTATTAAGCTATTGATTGGAAAGCTGGGCTAAAATATCACGGTTCATGATACTGGGAGTCCCTCCTCTTCCCCCTCTTTTTTCTTTAAACCTTGAGGAATTTAAGGCATGGGTTTTTTGCTAATCTGAAATTCTGACCATTCATGCTACACACGAAGTGAAATCAATTGAATAAATAAGCTAGATGAGGGGTCTCACCTAATTAAACAGAACTATATAGTTAAACCTGCTGCAAGTGGAGAACCATGCAGAACATGAATGAAAATATTTTAGTTTTGATTATAGCTTTAATATATGTTTTTGAACCTGTGTTTTTGGACTTAATTAGACAGGGAAAAGTAATAGAATGGAATTTCTGGATTATTTGATATATTGAAGCATACACCAGTATTATTCCTCTTACACTATTCTTAAACTTTGTTCTTCTACAAAGTGTTGTCAAAAAACTCATATTTCTAGTAACAAATATACATTGCATCCTCCCCCAATGGTTGGGAAAAGTGACAGATTTTCTGTTCTCTTCAGGTTCTTATACCAATGACAGCATCTGAGCCCTTTCCAGAATTAAACATTTTTCTCCTCATTTAATTTCCTCTCTAATGTGGATTCTTAACCTTCTTCACACACACACACTGAGAAGAAAGAAAATATGAATTTTAAGGTTCTCAGTGTCTAGTTTTGTTTTATTTTAATGAGCTATCAGGCTGCATGTCCCTCTGAAAGGATTTTTAAACATGTTTCACTTTAAGACTTTAAATGAGTGATCCTAATGAATCACTGAAAATAAAATCACAAGAGATAAAGTACAACTAATTTTGCTACGTAGGAACGACAAGGATTCCCAGAGTTTAAAACGTCATATTTTCTTTAAAATTGTGATCACGTGACCCTCAGCCATAATGCAGACTGTATTATGTAGTTAAGTTACGTATCTTTGGAAAAACTTTGCTCATGTCAAAATTCTGGAAGTGACTTATGATAACATTTCTCTGTAGGAAACATACGAATGGTTAACATAAGATACAATCTTTTATACACTATTCTGTCATCGTTTCTCAAGTCTGACCTGGGGAGACATCTAGGGGTGAGAGGTTTATTCTGTACTTGGTGTTCCTGCTGAGATTGCCACCTGGGGAGAGAGCAACTCTGAAACAGCCTGAAACCTCTCCAAGGCCCCAGAACAACATACATTCTTTGAGTGAATATTTTATTAACAATCCATCATGCTTTGTTTCTAATCAAAAAGTCATTCCTACAACAGGAAATATTACAGGTTCCATGAAATAGCATATAAAACTGTTATGCAATTATTTGTTGTTTTTTTTTTTGTACTTGCAGTTTATTTGAAAAGTTGGAAATTTTCCCATTTGTATGCTTTTAATTTATAATGGATTGTTGAATGAACTCCCATTTCACATTCCAGGATGTCCAACACATTGCAGAGATTGCAACATATTGTAGGCTCAAAAATTACTCTTCACTTATCCAGTCTCTATGTTCAGAATCAGAGGACTAGGGACAGCTCAAGTTTTCCAGTATCTGAGATCTTGTTATATTGTCCTGTGTTTAACAAGAAATTCAGGTAATAAATGATCTTCAGATGTTTTACTTTATTCATTCTGCATTCTAAATTTGAAAGGTTGAGGCAGTATGTGAATTGTATAACTGCATCTTGATATGTGTATATATATATATATATATGTATGGATTTTGATAGTGAATCATATGCGTAATGCATAGGCCAAAGTCACATTTCCATATTCTACATTCTCTTTACAAAAAGAAGAAAGTGGGAGAATTAGTTGTATAAATTGAGAAAGGCCAACTCTGGTCATGGGTCAGGTACCTGCTGCACATTAATATGTTTATCAATCTGTAGAGAACACATATATATCTACTTATCACAACATTTTGCTGCATACTAAATTAAAACTTTTAACATCTGGGGGAGGGGATATGTAAGTAAAATCAGAATGTGTGTACATCTTTACATATAATACATAAAACACAGTATGTTTATGGCACACCATCATTTTAAACCTTCCACTGTTCTGCATTCAGATTTAAGTTGCTTAGGATCATCTTTAAATACAGTGAAATCCAGCAGTTGCTAGGAGAAATGTCACTCCTTTTTCTACTTTACCTATATCATGGCGCTAAAAAAGAAAAAAAAAACATAATAAAGCTCCCAGTGCTGCCTTCACACAGTGTGGGTAAGGACAGTTTGGAAAACATAAACAATCTCTCCCTTCTCTCCACCGGAAATAGATAAAGCCTGCTCTGCAGGGTCATCCCAAAAGATTTTGATCCTATTCCTGCCCCTTTTCCCCACCTTTCTCACTGCTTTCTATGATGGGAAGGAACCGGCCTCAGCTCTCATTTGTGGGACAGAAAAAAACAATTCTGTCTATGCTTCTGAGAGGTTAGGTCCACTGAACCATTCCCACTTTGAGGACAAATGTACAGCCACCCAACCCACAAACAAAAAAAAACCCTCCTACCCTTCTAATGAAGACAGTAATGAAAAAAACACTTTTGTTCCTGTATTCCTCCACTTAAATTATATTTATCTCCTTCTTCAGACTGCACACAGTTGTCAGGAGCCCATTGTGACTGATAAATAATCAATGCCTAGGAAGCTCTTGCCCCAAGAGCTAATAAACATCATATTCATAGGGTAGATTAACTGAAAAATCTTTACCAGGCTCTACCAGTGGGGTTGAATCTACAAGATCCCAAACCATTTTGTCAATCTTACCAAGTGAATGATACCAGCAAAGGTATTCCTCTAAAATGATACACTGTAGCAATACTGGACTTTTTGAAATTTCAAGTTTCTTGGGGATCAAAGAAATATAAAACAACAAACATGTATATGGCTGAAATAGTTAGGCTAGCAATAACACCCAGATGGACTTTCTCTCCCAAAATAACTTCATTGTATGTGATATAAAAAATTGATTCTTATTCTGCCTTTTGTCTCCAGTGTCATGTATCACTCTAGGCAGCTCACTTTGCCTTTTATTACTTCCTTTCTTCCATCCTCACCTTTAAACTCTGCATGCAGCAATGGGGTTTGATTCATCTATGTGATGCCTAAAGTTTTAACTACAGTCTCTATGTAGGAAAGGTATGATACGAATCTTGTGAAGTCAAGCAGTGTACAAAGCCAAGCCCTCAAAAGTCAAGAAAACCTGCTACCACCACAGTTGTGCAATTTTTATTTTCTGATTTTAAATAAATTTTGGTACAGTACATAACTACAGAGAAGCTTTTCCAGAAAAGCCAGCCACTGCAAAACACACGATGACTAGCTCATAAAATAATTTTTTCTCTTAATTGAATAATAATTGAAAAAAAAAAAGTTCTGTAATGTTTGCAGAATGAATACTTAAAAAATATGCTCTACATACACTAAATTTGCACTGCATGATGTGTTACATCCACTCCAGGCCATATGTATCTCCACCAATTTTTCTGTGCACCTGTATCCAATCCTGTTTGCAAGAAGCTTGGTGCCGCTAGTGTTTGCTGATCCAAGATTCAAGGTGAAGTAATAAACTCCACGAAAGCTCCATGACATACATAGTGTGCATAATGGGCTTGATTATAGTTTACTGTATTTTTTGTTTTAAAAAGTGCTCATCATCAGTAAGGAAAGTTTTCTGCTTACTATTGAGTTCAAGAGCAGTGGAAGCTGCAAAACTGCATGAAGGAAAGATGGAGCTGTCCCTGGAAGCCACTGGGCATGATCAGGGATGCAGGGGAAGAAGCCTACTGACAAACAAAGGTGTACACTATTCCTAGAACAATGGGGTGAAAAACATAACCAACTGCATTGCACAGAAAAAGAAAACAAAGTCATGGGAAATAGCTGGATTGAGACCAGGACTTGAAAAATCCCACCTTAAAAGAATACAAAAAGTAGGGGTTGGGGATTTTTTTTTTCTCTCTGTTTCCAGTTTCTTTGTTCCTTGTGCTGTAAAAGACAGAGTTTTAGTAATTGGAAAGCTGTTAGTGGGTTTTGGTACTCTTACTTTAAGGAAAAGTGGTGGATGGCTCCACTTCAAGGATCTGACCAAATTGGGGTCTTGTCACAACTTGTTAATAAAAAAGTCAATGTCTCAGTGTGTGATGGCTGTGCTGAAAGTGTTGCTCAGAAATGAACATTATCTTTCTGTGTTACTTGTGCAGCTTTTGTAATAGTACCTGAGCAGCTCACCATCTATAACATTATCTACAACATCCTGAAGCAAGGTAAGGAATCACTATGATCGACTTCCTATTGCTACAAGTAGGAAAATGAGAAATACAAATCATGCACAGCCTGTAGTACATAAACCAGATGATTCTACCACATAGCAGGCTGCTTCTGTAAAGCCTGGATTTTCTTTTAAGTAGAGGTCAACAAATATTGTGAGGAATTTAGCTTTGCTGTGTTATGGTAACTAATCAGGACAAGGGGAAGGAAAGAAGTTATTAGTGACCCCCAAATCAACAAATGTGGCTGCAGAGTGCTTCTGAAAATTATTGCTGGCATATATACTAACATAGCAATACAACTACACATTGACAATTAGTACCACTGTGTTTTCCTTCCTTTCTAAAAATGTAACCCCCTGCCTACTTAGTGCATATAATCTTCCCCTTACATAACTCATTCCTATGTATGCAGTTTGTTTGCAGGTTTTCTAGATTTCTGCTTAATATCTTTGATTAGAAACATTCTGTATTTCACCATTCAAAGAGAATTTTAAAGTTATGGACAAGCACTATGGACAATTGTCTATTAGGAAAGTCCAAGACATTATATTTTTTTAAATTCCAATTTTAAAGGCTTCCTTGGACAGTGATATTCCACTAACTTTATTAACTGTGCTTTCGGAATAAACGCCTATTAAAAAGGCTGAATAACAACTTTTGTAACGGAAGTAGTCTGACTTTTCAGTAAATTAAAAAGTCATTTCCACGATTCAAAATTCTGAGCATGCCTAGGCAGAAGAGAAAATAGAAGATTTCTAACTGTGTTGCTTTCTCTCCACATCCTTCTCATAACCTGAGAGGATATCATCAGTCTTGAGTCCAGTTATAGTCAGAATATGCACAGATTTAATTTTCAGGTGGTTTATATTAGTTAATATTTAGATACTGATACAGTTTATTAGGTCATCCTGCAAAAGGGATGTAGAATAATAGTAACTTTGAATGAAACTAGCACCTACTATGTGAAAACCTTGTATCACATTATTATCTGTTAATCATTCATGTTTGCGATTTTACTCAGGACTCTTAAACTTTTTGTTTAACTGAAAACGTTATGCAAGCTCAAATAGCAGGACAGAAGCTATGAGTGCTGGATTCCAGTCATGGGCTGCCAACAGTGAAAGTCACTACAAAGATTAATGAAAGCAAGATATATCCTTCTAGAAGATGCTGTAGTCATTCAAATTCTCTTCAGAGAGCAAAGACCTCAATATGGCTCCATGGTAATTGCAGGCAAATGTCAACTTGGCATATTTAACTGCAGTTAAACATTGTCAGGGAAAAAAAAAACCATAGCTCTGTATTAGGCTTTGGCAGAAAACTCATTATAGCTAATTGTCATACACTTCAGGATTCTTATTTTACAGTGAGGTGGCAGAGAGACTGCTTGTTTTTTTGAGGGTTTTCTCAAATTTTAGTATTTGTGCTTAACAGCTTTTACCTAGGAAGGGGATCAGCTGATTTGATTTGTTTGTCAGATACATGTTTTATTAACCACTTCAAGTGGTAGGGAAGATCCAATTAATTCTTTGAGAACAGGAAAGGTAGCCCAGCTGAGACATATACTAAAGCAATGTGCATCTCTTACCAAGAAATTCTTGTGACCATCAGAGGCCAACTTAAAAAAACTAGAATGGCAATGTCATCCTTCATCAAGTAGTCTTTGTGGAGATGTCAGTAAGTGAGCCTCACGAAGAGTTCATAAGCAAAATGTCTATATCTACAAGATAGAAATCTGTAATTTCACATAGATTTTTAAAGTCAGGTTGAGCTCATGAATTATCATGCCTCATATTTCTTTTTGAAACTGCTCCTTTGAAAGGAAGTTTGTCTACATTCACAGGTTCACATACAATAAAAGAAGCAGCATCTTTTTAAATTTCATTCAATAAAACCCTCAATTACTCTATACAATTGTTTGAAGGTGACACAGTTTCTGGTTTGGCTGAACCACATTCAGAAGGACCCTCAGGAGCAGAATCAGTTCTCCTGTCAGTGCTGGCTTTTGAGGACTGGCTTCTGATGCTACTGCATATGATAACTGACAGATCTCATATCAGATTGTCCGAAAGCCTAATGACAGGAATAATAGTCTCAAAAAAGCATATTGAGCAGTCATGACATGTGGCCTTAGTGGTCCTTAGTCTTGGGATCTCTGAGTGATTCAGACAGAACTCTAGGCAAGTCAGAACATTACAGATTTTATAGCTTGGACCTCTGCTCTGAGAATGAAGACAACAGAAGCTACACAAGAGAAGTGAAGCGAAGCAAAGTGAAAAGATATCTCTCACTTTTCTTCCAGATAAGAGTTTGAAAATGAACCAAATATCTAATAAAGACATGTTTGCTCACATCCTTCTGAGGTATCCAACAGGTAAAATTACAGTTCAGGTTAGAGAGGAAAGAGCGTGATCCCATACTGTCTGTGGCCTAAGGTGGTCCCCCATTATTCTGCCAGCAACTGACTAACAGTCATGGCCTTATATACTTGGACTACACTGGAATATTAAGGCAGATTGTGAAAATTGATGGAAAGTAACCATTTTTTTGGACATGTAAATTCATACCTACCAAGATAAATGGGCTTGTTCACATATAGAATAGAATCATAGAATAGTTAGGGTTGGAAAGGACCTTAAGATCATCTAGTTCCAACCCCCCTGCCATGGGCAGGGACACCTCACACTAAACCATATCACCCAAGGCCTCGTCCAACCTGACCTTGAACACTGCCAGGGATGGAGCATTCACAGCCTACCTGGGCAACCCATTCCAGTGCCTCACCAACCTAACAGGAAAGAATTTCTTCCTTATATCCAATCTAAACTTCCCCTGTTTAACTCGTTACCCCTTGTACAATCACTACAGTCCCTAATGAAGAGTCCCACCCCAGCATCCCTATAGCCCGCCTTCAGATACTGGGAGGCTGCTATGAGGTCTCCACGCAGCATTCTCTTCTCCAGGCTCACCAGCCCCAACTTCCTCAGCCTGTCTTCATATGGGAGGTGTTCCAGTCCCCTGATCATCCTCGTGGCCCTTCTCTGGACTTGTTCCAACAGTTCCATGTCCTTTTTATGTTGAGGACACCAGAACTGCACACAATACTCCAGGTGAGGTCTCACAAGAGCACAGTAGAGGGGCAGGATCACCTCCTTGGACCTGCTGTCACGCTCCTTTTGATGCGGCCCAGGATACGGTTGGCTTTCTGGGCTGCAAGCGCACACTGCCGGTGCATGTTCATTTTCTCATCAACCAACACCACCAAGTCCTTCTCCACAGGGCTTCTCTGAATCTCTTCTCTGCCCAACCTGTAGCTGTGCCTGGGATTACTCTGACCCAGGTGTAGGACCTTGCACTTGGCATGGTTAAACTTCATCAGGTTGGCATCAGCCCACCTCACAAGCGTGTCAAGGTCCCTCTGGATGGCATTCCTTCCCTCCAGGGTATCAGCTGAACCACAACAGCTTGGTGTCATCGGCAAACTTGCTGAGGGTGCACTCAATCCCACTGTCCATGTCAATGACGAAGATGTTAAAGAAGTCCGGTCCCAACACTGATCCCTGAGGGACACCACTCATTAATCGTCTCCAGCTGGACTTTGAGCCATTGACCACAATTCTTTGCGTGTGGCCACCCAGCCAGTTCTTTATCCACCGAGTGGTCCATCCATCAAATTGATGTCTCTCCAATTTAGAGACAAGGATGTGTGGGACAGTGTCAAACACTTTGCACAAGTTCAGGTAGATGACATCAACTGCTCCACCCCTGTCTATCAGTTCTGTAGCCCCATCATAGAAGACCACCAAATTGGTCAGGCAGGATTTCCCCTTAGTGAAGCCATGTCAACTGTCACCAAGCACCTTGTTGATTTTCATGTGCCTCAGCATGCCTTCCAGGAGAATCTGCTCCAAGATTTTGCCAGGCACAGAGGTGAGACTGACTGGTCTGTAATTCCCCAGGTCATCCATTTTTTCCGTCTTGAAAATGGAGGTTATATTTCCCTTTTTCCAGTCGTCAGGAACTTCACCTGACTGCCATGATATCTCAAGTATGATAGCCAGAGGCTTAGCAACTTCATTTGGTAGATCCTTCAGGACGCGCGGATGGATTTCACCAGGACCCATGGACTTGTGCATGTTCAGGTTTTTAAGATGATCTCGAACAGGATCCTCTCCTGCAGTGGGCCCAAGGTCTTCATTCTCACAGTCCCTGCGTCTGCCTTGAAGACTTGCGTGGTGTGGTCAGAGACTTTGCCAGTGAAGACCAAGGCAAAGAAGTCATTCAGAACCTCAGCCTTCTCCAAATCCTGTGTAGCCAGTTCTCCTGAGAGCTTCCAGAGGGGGCCTACATTCTCCCTAGTCTGTTTTTTATTTGCTATGTACTTGTAGAATCCCTTCCTGTTATCCTTAATATCCCTAGCCAAGTTTAATTCTAACTGGGTCTTAGCTTTCCTAACCTCGTCCCTAGCTTCCCAGACAACATCCTTGTACTCTTCCCAGGCTGCCTGTCCTTGCTTCCACGTTTTATAAGCCTCTTTTTTCATTTGAATTTTCCTCAGCAGCTCCTTATCCATCCAAGGAGGTCTCCTGGCCCTCCTGCTGCACTTCCTTCTAGTTGGAACGCAACACTCCTGAGTTTGTAACAGGTGATCCCTGAATATCAACCAAGAGTCTTGGGCCTCCCTACCCTCTAGGGCTATATCCCATGGAACCTTCCTAAGCAGGTCCCTGAAGAGGCCAAAGTCTGCTCTTTTGAAGTCCAGGTCAGTGAGCTTGCTGCACGCTCTTCTCACTGTCCTGAAGATCTCAAATTCGAGCATCTCATGGTCACTGCATCCAAGGCTGCCTTGGAGAGTCACATTTCCAACGAGCCCTTCCCTGTTGGTGAGCATGAGGTCAAGCATGGCACCTCTCCTTGTCGGCTCCTCTATTACTTGCAGAAGGAGGTTGTCTTCCACACAATTGAGGAACTTCCTGGTTTGCTTGTGCCGGGCCGTACCGTCCTTCCAACAAATGTCAGGGTGGTTTAAGTCACCCATGGAAACAAGGGCCTGTGAGCGTGAGGCTTTTCCGATCTGTCTATGGAGTGCATCATCCACAGGTTCTCCTTGATCAGGCGGTCTGTAACAGATCCCCACAGTAATGTCTCCCATAGCTATATTCCCTTTAACCCTGACCCACAAACTCTCTGTGCAGTGCTCACCTGTCCCCAGACAGAGTTCCATACTCTCCAGCCTATCCCTAACATAAAGGGCAACTCCCCCTCCCTGCCTGCCAGGCCTATCTTTTCTAAAAAGCCTGTAACCTTCCATTCCAACACTCCAGTCTCAGGAGCCATCCCACCATGTTTCTGCAATGCCTATTATATCATACCCCCGTAGATGTGCACACACCTCCAATTCCTCTTGTTTGTTCCCCATGCTACAGGTGTTTGTATAGAGGCATCTGAGCAGAGCTCCAAATGAAGCCAGCTCATTGGCTGGAGCAGCTGGGATATCTCTACATTGCTCCAAGCATTTATTATAAGTGCTGGCAGCTGACTGGGTATTTTGGGATGTAATGATGCCTCCCTCCCCCAACACATCTAGTTTAAAGCCTCCTTGACCAGTCTGGCAAGCCTCCTACTGAAACTGCTCTTTCCCTTCTTTATCAGAGCAGCTCCACCAGCCCCCACTAGACCTGGCCTACAAACTTGGGTCCTGTGCTCAAGACAGCCAAACCCCTGACTATGACACCACCCTTTTAACCATTCATTAACCTGGCTGATCATCCTGGCTTTTTTTAGGTCCTCCCCTGTATCCTGGAGAATAGATGAAAAGACAATCTGAGCTCCAGAGCCAGGAGCCACCTCTCCCAGGGCTTTGTAGTCCTTCTTTATCTTCCCCAGGCTACTACTATCTATATCCCTAGCACCCACATGTATCACCAGTATCACAGTATCATAGTATGCTAGAGATTGGAAGGGACCTCAAAAGATCATCTAGTCCAATCCCCCTGCCGGAGCAGGAACACCTAGATAATGTTACACAGGAATGTCTCCAGGGAAGGAGACTCCACAACCTCCCTGGGCAGCCTGTTCCAGTGTTCTGTCACCCTCACTGAGAAGAAGTTTCTTCTCAAGTTTAAGTGGAACCTCTTGTGTTCCAGTTTGTACCCATTACCGCTTGTCCTATCACTGTTTGCCACTGAGTAGAGCCTGGCTCCATCCTCGTGACACTCCCCCTTTATATATTTATATACACTAATAAGGTCACCCCTCAGTCTCCTCTTCTCTAGAGACCCAGCTCCCCAAGTCTTTCCTCATAAGGGAGATGCTCCACTCCCTTAATCATCTTAGTATTACCCAGGAGTGGGTAATAGTCCGTGGGACTTACTAGAGCAGGCAGCCTCTCTGCCACATCCCTGATCCTTGCCCCCGGTAGGCAACACACCTCCCTTGAGATGGGGTCTGGACGGCAGACGAGTGCTTCTGTCCCTTTCAGTGTAGTCCCCTACTACTATGACCCGCCGCTTTTTCCTAGCAGCACCAGTAGAGATCTTCTTTACCAGGGCACCAGCCGGCTGTTTCTGGCTCGAGTGCGTTTCATTAGCCCCCTGCAGGACAGCAAAGCGGTTCTGCTTGGGGACGGGGGATTTAGGAGGGAGCCCCTTGCTTTTGGTTGTCCTTTTCCTCCGTTTTCTGTCTTTTTTTTTTTTTTTTTGTCACTAATTCCCAGGTTCCCAGGTTAACGGCCTCCTTTCCTTCATGAGGTAGAGGTGAAGCTCGAGGCCCCTGCACAGTTTGGGCCAGGAGCAAGCATTCCTGCTTCCTCTCAGCTTCCCTGACATCTCGCAGTCCATTAACAGCATCCCGCAGCTCAGCCCCTGCTGCAGGAGGACTGCACCAGGGAGCACCGAGTGCAGCCCTGCCCATTGTGCACCCTCCCCTCACCAGACCAGTGCAGGCACTCTCTACACCCCGAGCTCTGCACTGCAGCCTCCCCTCTCGTCGGCTCTCTCTGGGTGCCTACGCTGGCCACCGCCGGGGCAGCCAGAGACAGAGCTCCCGGACCGGGCCCTGGTCATACAGCGAGTGCTCACCATACCGCTCGCCTACCCGCACAAACTGCCTCACCGCACTCCTGGTCGCTCGTGCTCCCCGGGGCCCGTTTTTACCCAGTCAGGGCTGGTGCCGCTGCTTCAGGCTCCGCCCCCTGTGAGTCAGCTGCTCGCTCTCGTCAGCTGAGCTGCCGGCTCCTGGGCAGGTCCTGTCGAGGACTTGAGGCTCCCTCGGTGGTTCTCGCCGCTCTGAGTTGAGGCTCCTGGACGCTGATCTCCCCCCCGCTCCGGGGTTGAAGGCGTCCTCTCTCGAGCTACTCACCTCAGCAATTGACTGACTCAGAGGTTTGATGTCAGACTGCAGTACAAGGGGGGGATCACATTAAGCAAAAGAATGCCTTCTCCTTCACTCCTGAAAAATACAACTAATTGTAAAGAGAAGATGTTGATTGCCTTAGACAATCGTGAGGACATAAGGCATCTTTAGTTAAATCCTGACCAGTGGTGATTGTTGACATGATCAAAAAATACTAGTGTTACGAAAATAACACTATGAAAATAAGCAGGCTTAACTTGAGCATCAGCTATTGAAACCATGTCAAGTACAGCAAAGCATAAGATGCATTTCATCATAGCTTCTAAAATACCCCTGTTTAATATCAGCCTTTTGCTTTTAGAATTTTTTATTTATGGTGGAATACAAATTCTGTTGCCAGAATTTTGCCATATATGCTCTGAGTGATCAAATTTAAAGTGCTTCATACACATACTCCTTAATACATTAGAACAACTTGAGATTAATAAAAAAATACAAATTTTGCAAGATGGAGAGGAATAAAACCAGTAATTCCAGTGCCTCAATCACTGATTTTCAGGTCTTTGATGAAAGCCAAAAATTTACTATCTGTTTTTCATCTATACTTTCGTGTGATTTCATCTGCTATATTGACTACATCTGCTGAAATCACAAAGACACATTTTGTCAATTACAAGAGGACTATGTAGTAATCTTGTTATTTATAATTATGCGACATAGTGAACTACTGTAAATAATGCACGTCTACTGAATATATTAAAAAAATATTGTCAACATTGAAATTGACTGAAATAAGCTCAACAAGGCTGTTGAGAGGAAAAGTGTTACTGATACATTATTAACAGCTGTCATCAAATCAATGAATGCTACCTGACCTCCTTGTAATGTGCCAGGCTTTCTAAACATGTTTATGAGCAAGAGAATATTTCTTTGAACATTTTATGCATATATAAATATACACATACATTTAATAAATATTTAATAAATATGTATATTTTAAAAAGACATAAATTGGAGTTAAAGCACCTTGGGGCTCCAGTCATTAAATATTACTTTACTTCACAGCTAAAAAACTTAGGTAGCCTCAGTTTATTTCCTAATGAATAGAACTCTTTTTAAGAAATATTGTTGCAATCTAAAGCAACACAAACCAAAGCTCTTTTTTTTCCACTTTGGAGAATAACAAACCCTAACCCATGGCCTCTACCAGGTAATTTAGCACAGTATGACTTGTATTAATATTTCCATTCTATTTATCTAAATCATCTATGCAATGAAATAATTCATGGTGCCATTGTACCAGCTCTTGCTAAACAATAATTACTGAAACTGACACAAAATAGTTGATTTGTAGGTGGGCTTAGTCTTTAAATGGATCTTGTTAATAGAAAAGACTCTTGATTCATGACTGTAGTTTAGTGCAAAACAATTTTATGCCATAGTAAATTACTATCAAAACATAAAAAAGAAATGAAGCCATGCTGTGCCCCAAATTAATCAAAACTATTTTGAAAGCTTCTTGATTTGCAATCTAAAATACAAATTGACAGAAATAAAAACTTATTATAAAACAGAAAGCTAAGGCATCTGAATGTTTGGCAGGTAAATACTGATAGGATGTGTTTTATGGGGAATTAAAGCTGCAAACAAAAACTAAGAGTATTTAAATATTTTAGAAGAGCTCTTGAGTGGTGAGTCCACAGATGCAAAATTCACCCTTGATTTCTTCTCAGTAATTGTACCAGTACTTGAAAAACATTTTGCTGTTATCACAAATGCCCATCAGCTTACACCACTAGTGGTCCCAAAACATTTACTTCCTGCAGACCTGGGAATCCTCACTTTTGTGGGAAGCTATTTCTCTGCTCATTTCAATCACAGCTAGAAGGTTCATTCTTTGAAGTAATTTACAGAACTATTTGAAGTAATACACAGAATGAGTAAACTTAGACAATAAAAAGCATCTTAATGAAGCCTGTGGAAATTCTAGCATGTAAAATTTTGAAATATCTGTCTAAATTTTTACAGAATTTATTCTGCAAAAGAAATCAGTATTAAAATATAGTATTCCAAGTGAAAGTATTTTTTTCTTTGTTTCATTATCATATCATCTTGTGCATTGTCTGAGAACTGCAATTTCTAGAAAACTTCCTTGTACCCAAAATTCTCATGGTTAGGTTCACCATTGTGCACACCTCCAGAGCCAGAGAAATAGGGTAAGAAACCCTCAACCTATGTCTAAATATAGGGATCAGGAGCTGGGCACACAAGATCACGCTGAGGTTTGGACCTCCCTTCCACACTTCCTGAGTGCCTTGGTTTCCAAAGAAAGGAAACTCAGGGTAGAAAGAGCAGGGAAATAGCTGAGGGGTGTTTCAGCAAGCTCCTAACCTGACTAATCAGGGAAGTCCTGGCTTCTGAGGGTACTGAGGGCAGTACTGGGGCAGGAGAGAGCTATATGACTCCAGGGCTCTACTGCCCAAATCAGGCTGGGAATGCAGGAACCAGATCTGTAGGATGAGTTCTGACAGCTCACAGACTCTCCAGTTCCACTGATTAGAGGCAAGACTTCCCTGAGTTGGGGCAGTTGGCTGACCCCTTTGGTTTTGGGAAAATCCGACAGGACAGTTTTGACATCAGAACAAGCCTTACAGAAAATAAAGCTCTTGGTAACAATTTGAACTATGATCATAAAATTCTTACAGTTTCCTATCAAGGAGGAAAAAACAGGCAAATTTTGTGCAATGAATGCGGAAAAGACTCTTGCTGGAGGGAAAAGCTATTATTATATGATCATACAGTCAGTCAAAGTACTAATTCAAGCAGAGTCCAAGGACAGTTCTATGCATCACTCGAACCACTTAATAACTTCTTTGCTAAATTAACATGTTTCTTTTCATATAGCTTTATCATGAGAGAGTATTCCATTTGAGGCCAATCACTACACCTTTCCAATTAGACTGAGATTTGAAACTCCCATTTTAAATATTGGTAATCTTTATTCCCTCTAAGAAAAACTTCAGATCTGGACTTAAACTCTGTAATTGAAATCTGCTTACTTCCATCTCGTGTATAAAAAGAGAAATTGCCTTTGTTATTTGGTTGGGGTTTTTTCCCCTGGAAAGCTTGAGTAGGAAAACATGATTTACTGTGTTACCTAGCTAATAGGTACTGTGCTGAGCAAGATTTTGCAATGCATTTTGTATTCTGTAAATAGGCACGTTTGATTGAGTGTAATGGAGTTCAAAGTGTCATGTCAAATCCTGACTGGGGAACAAAGTGCAAAAGAGCAGACCATTTTAGAATTAATATATTACTGGTCTTGTTCCTGTTTCCAGAAAAGACATACTTAATTTTTCTGTTGATTTCTTAACAAAGCAAAAATAGTATTTCTCCATTTAGTGATTAGTCAGTTAGTGATGACTTATGAGCAAATATAAAAAGTGCCTTTAACCTAGGGGGAGAAGAAAGACCTCTAGACCATGATTCTAATTGATTTTAACTATAGGCTTTTTTACCTTCTGGTTGACTTTCAAATAACCAGTGGCATATCCAAGCACAAATGCAACCTGGGCCGAGAAGGGATTGAGAGCAACCCTGAGGAGAAGGACTTCAGGGTGTCAGCTGATGTGTATGTAGCTCAAAATGAGCCCGCAGTGTGCCCTTGCAGCCCAGAAAGCCAACTATATCCTGGGCTGCATCAAATGGAGTGTGACCAGGAGGTGATTCTACCTCTCTAATCTGCTGTCATGAGACCTCAACTGCAGTACTGCATCCACCTCTGGGGACCCCAGCACAAGAGAGATGTAGACCTGATTTAATGAGTCCAGAGGCCACAGAGATGATCAGAGGGCTGGAGTACCTCTCCTATGAAGACAGGCTGAGAGAATTTGGCTTGTTCAGCCTGAAGAAGAAAAGGCTTCAAGAGACCTTAGAGCAGCCTTCCAATACTGAAAGGGGGTCTACAAGAAAGCTGGAGAGAAAATTTCTACAAGGGAATGTAGTGACAAGCCAAGGGAGACTGGCTTTGAACTAAAGAAGGGTAGATTTAGATTAGGTGTTTGGAAGAAGTTCTTCACTGTAAGGGTGGTGAGGCACTGGAGCAGGCTGCCCAGAGAAGCTGTAGCTGCCCCATACCTCAAAGTGTACAAGGCCAGGTTGGACAGGACTCTGAGCAACCTGGTCTTGTGGAAGATGTCCCTGCCAATGTCAGGAAGTTTGGAGCTAGATGATCTTTAAAATCCCTTCCAACTCAAACCATTCTATGATTCTGTAATCTAGAAAATAAAACTATTTTACTGAAAAGTAAATTTTGTCTTCAGATTCTTCACTTGTGATTATTAATGGTATAAACAATCACATTGGAAATCATGCATGACACCGAAGGACCCACCACCTTTGAAGAGAGAGCACTAAGGGCAGAAAATAATTTTTCTGAATCACTCAGGTAGTACTTTAATTTCAAAGTGCTCTACAAATGCTTCTAATGAATGACCACAGCTTCATGTGTGTGTGCAGAGTCTTATGGCTCCCTTAAAGCAAACAGTATATTTGACCTTTACTTCAAAGAAAAGTTGAAGGACTGCACTGAGAAGCTACTCCCAGAAGATTTAAGCAAGGTACCAGCATCTGTCTTCTAGTGGCTAGCTTCATTGAATGTATAGCCTATGTTCTTTTAATGTTAAAATTTGAAACCTTAACTTTATGGATCACAAACATGGTAGTTAAAAGAATGCTTTGTCCCAATAGAGCCATTGGGTTTTACAGTATACTTGGCATAACATGCACCACCCGGAGGGGGTGTAACTGCAACAGCCCAGAGCCCTCCCCTGCAGCCTGTGTGCTGTGGCTGCCATTCTGCAGCCTGTGCCACAACAAGCTCTTGGTGGGCAGTGACTGGTTTAAACTAACTTGCATATATGCTTATCTGTATTGAGGATTTGCAGGCTTATATCTGTATATTTTTATGTATGAGTACCTCTAGTGTTTCTGTCTGGATGCTTTAGTTGGATATCACTTGATACACCCTTCAGAAACTGCCAGCTGTGGCTACTGGGAGTCCAGGCAGTAAAGGCAGAGACGGGGAAAGGGTGGTAAACACCATAACTATGTAAGGGTAGATTCAGATGAAAGAAAAGGTATTAACTCCATACCAGCTCTTCACTGATTGTCTTTAATATTAGAAATTATGGGATATATGTCGTGGTTTAAACCCAGTCAGGCAATTTGTTCACTCACTTCCCCCCTCTTCTTTCCCTCCCCCTGCTCCCGGAGGGATGGAGAGGAGAATCAAAAAGAATGCAACTCCCGCGGGTTGAGATAAGAACAGTTTAGTAACTAAGGTATAACACAAATCACTACTGCTACCACCAATGATAATAATGATAAAGGAAATAACAAGGGAAGAGAATACAACACCTCACCACCAGCCAACCGATAACTCCCCCCCCAGGCCCGACCAAGCACCTCCTCCAACCCTGCAGTCCCAGCCCTTCCGGCTAACTCCCAGTTACATCCCGGGCATGACGTGCTGTGGTATAGAATACCTCTTTGGTCAGTTTGGGTCAGGTGTCCTGTCTCTGCTTCCTCCCGGCTTCCCCTCCTCCCTGGCAGAGCATGAGGCTCACAAAGTCCTTGTCCAAACCAAAACATTGCTATCAGCTCTGTTCCCAGGCCGAAAGTCAAAACACTGCACTGCACCAGCTACCAAGAAAGAGAAACATGACTGCTACTGCTGAACCCAGGACAATATAGTAAGTAAAACCTAAAACCTTAGATAAGATACATGTATATTTACCAAAGAGCTACATGGTATTACCAATATTTAAAAGTTTAACATAGAAAAGATAAAAAAAAAGTTGCTTTTAGAGAGCCACAGGTAACAGAACCAATGAAGCAAAACAGCAGTTTATCCTTATGTTACACTTTGTTATATTTATTGTTCTGTAATCAACTCTCTTTTGGTGTTGCACAAAATAGGTAGATAGATAGATAGATAGATAGATAGATAGATAGATAGATAGACAGAGAAACAAACAAAAAGTGAGTAGCTCAACAGCAGAATACCCCAAAGCCTGTATATGTTGCTCCATCCATTAAGAGAGATTCTTCTATTTCCATCCAATATTTACCATTGTGATCTGTCCTCATACCATATATATGAGCACACACAGACAATTAGGTAGAAGAGAATTTGATACAATATTGATTCTAAAAGCCAATGTATTCCTGTAATCAGTGGTAAAATGTGTTATTAGAACCCCTCATTGTCTCTGTTGTAGAATGCTGCATCAACAGATATTTAGTGAAGGGAATTAAATCAGTAACAGCAGGTTTTCTGAAAAAGCATCTGTGGATGGCAGGTAGCCATGAAAATGCCTGCTTTGCAAGTGAAATGTAGCATTCATTCACAGTGATAGTTAGTGTTCACTTTCCACTCAGTTTTCCATTAAAGAAATGAATGCTGTAACTACTGAGAGAACAGAACTTTAAGTACTCAGCCTTATCTGTCAATCACATAGCACCAATATAAGAAACACAGCAAAAAGGCAAATGCTTCATGAACAGGCACTTGAGCATACAAATTATTTACTGGGTGCTTAACTATGATGCTACAGAAACCATTTTACAAAAGAGTCATGTGCATGGAAATGGAGGTTAAATTAATTAGATGAAATTTTCACTGTTGTTGAACAATACCATTTAAGAGCTCTAGCACCTTGCCAAACAAATTCCACCTTTTCAAATTCAGTCTGTACTAAAAGACAACTTACAAAAAAAACCCAACTATAGACTACTGGAGACAAGAAGTCAGACTGATTGATACAATAAGCCAAATTTTATCACCAGTGTCATCCTATCTGAGTTACACCTGAGATTAATTTACTCTGTTGTCTGTGTAGGACAGCACTAGAATGAATACAACAACCTTTTAAACCTGAAATGTTACTTTCATGCCATACTTGCTCCCTGGTGCTGTGACTTACTTTAGTCAAGAGTGATGACTTAAGTTTAGCAGTGGTTATTTTAAGCAACAGACATTTGAGGAAGAATTTGTTGCATAGGAATAATTTACTTCCTTAATAGCAAAAGAGACCAGCAGCAGCTTTGCTTCCATATACCTAGACCATCTGTATGAGCGCTGCTATATCTCCCAAAACAATAAATAACTTGAAGATCAGTAATGTGACAGTATCTTGGTAGGTCTTCCATCTGCTTACAGCAGCACAGAGTTACAAAAAAGGTTAAACAAAAGGATAGTTAAAACGTATGGTCAGAGATCAAAAGAAGTTATGGAGTCTTTCTTCTTGCATCAGATGTACTCAGAATTTACCTACTAAGGTCCACGGGCTGTCTTGGCAAATTGTTCATGATGCCTTGAAATGAGATTAAAAGCTATTCTTCCATGATATGTATTACCCACAATGTTGATACTAAGCAAGTAACATTTTTCCATCCTTTATTGAATAATATCTCTCATAACTGTTACTGCCATCTACTGAAGTCCAAGGATTGAAACTATATATATGTATGTTAAACATACATTAATGCTTTACTCTAGCACAAAAGATGTTATTATATGGATTCTGTGGTGGTCATGAACACCAGACATCATCAAAAGATTAAAACCTGCTATGATATTTGCCAAATCAAGGCAAAATTGTCTCTTTCCAATCTGTTCAAGTGGAACAGTCTGGATCTGTAAAGAAATACTGTTACTTTTTTTTTTTTTAATTAAAAAATTTAGGAAAACAAAGTATGCCCTCATACTAGGATCTAGATGATGTCTCAAGAGAACTTTAAACTGTTTTATGACTATTTCAAGGGAAAACCAGACCATTTATTTCTAAGCTATTTATTAATTTTTACTTGGTCTGGTCAAAATAAAATTAGTGTTGAAAAGAAAACCATGTTGTTCCCAGAATTCTCTCAAAGTTTTACTGACATGTTTTATGCAAATTAAAGTCAAAAAACCCGGAAAAAATATTAAAGAATGTTTAGGCTTTAGTAGAGTTTAAAAAAGGCATTTTGGTGAGTAGCAAAAGAGTTTTAGTATGTGCTTACACAAGTAAAGCGAGTAAAACATGTATGCTTATGCTTTAAGGAAAATACAAGTGATACCACTCTTTAAGCAAATTTATTAATTGCTTTCAGATAAAAATTACTGTTATGCTATCACTCCCCATTTAATCCTCTCCATAGTGTTCAGTAGTCATAGTCATCATGTCAAGTTTGACGTTGTTCTCTCCAAATACGTAAGGGTTATAACTTTCTGCATCCCTCTTCAAGAATACCTGTGCCATGGATGCCTATAAATCTGTAGGTTTTGTTGTACCAATCACAGGCTAAAATGGTGCTAATCAGCTGAGTCGGTACCAAGAGCCCCACAGAGCCATTGTATCTCAGAACAATCTTTTATACTATTAAGTGGCCTCCGTTTTTTTCTTCACTGAGACACACTTTTGCTTGGCAATTAGAAGTGTTAATTGCTTGCTTGTAGTCTTTTTTCCAGATTAACAGATCAGATTCATTATTACTACATCTTTTATATAGTTTCTACTTCTTTGTTAGCTCAGCATAACTAATATTTTATAGTATAATGTCAAGTATAAAGTCAAAAAGCTCTATCTGTGCAATCTCAGTAACACTGTACTGTCTCAATATCCCATTAATGATTTGGTTTATGACCTGTCAGTCAGCCAGCTTTTAATCCACTCGTTATGTATCACATTGATTTGGAATCAATCAGCTTCCTTAAACAAAATGCATTGTAGCACAAGGTCAGTTGCTCATATAAGTCTAATATATCAATATTACTTTTGTCAAACAGAAGAATCACCTAAAAAAACCAGTATCAATGTAATTTGAAAGACTGTATTTTTCATAAAACCTTGATACTTGGTATTCATAATGCCAAAGTTCTTAGTTATCTAATTTAGCATGCACAGTATTTTCTTTAGCATTGCTATAAGAGAATTCTAAGCACCTGTAGTATGGAAATTTTCTTTAGGAAATTCTGGTTACCTCCTTACTGGAAGTGATTATAAAGTTTGAAGAGTTTCCTCATCATATGATTACATAACCTTTTTATCTGAATAAAGAAAAAAATATTTTTTTTCAAAAATTTCTGCCTTTTGACATGCTTATTAGAGATGTCATATTTTTTTATATAATAATGGTCAATACTCTTTAAAGGTTCCTTTCATCCTGTTAACTTAAGCTAATGAAAAAAATCATATACATGATAACAAATGTTAATAGAAAATTGGAAGTTTACTTTAGAAATTCAAATGAAAGACCAGCTCGGTTGATTTTTTAAAGCTACTAAAAATCTAACAGTGATAATCTGACTCAAATCTCAACCATCTACCACCTCTCTATCAGTAACTCTGCAAGTATTTCCATTATAATGATATGCAACCAATTTGTCCGCTGAGCCCCAAAACCAATTAAGATGTTAAACAAATAATCCTTCACTAGATTTTAATCAAAAATACATTTTGTTCTTCACATAAATGCAAAAAAAAAAAAAAATTGCTGAATCTGTTAGTTTCCTAATATTAGAGGTATGGAGGTTTTTTTTCTGCAATTCTTGGAGACCAGTCTTAACCAGATATTTCACAGTATGGAAAACTTTTTGAACAAGCACACATCCAAACACCTTAGTTAACTTGTGTGAAAACAGGGAAGTGTGCATACACTGTGTTATTCCAGTGTTATTTCAGCTTTCAAAACTCAGTGATAGATCACTGAAAAATAGATGCCAAAGCTATTTTTATTTTTCATCCAATTTCTCCAGCCCTGAAATGTGCTTACATTGCAAGTCTTTTGGCATATGAATCATATTTTCAATCTTGTGTATGCTCAGCACTGTTGTGCATAGGAGGCACAATTATTAGTAACACCCCATATAACCACTAGTTTACTCTGCCAGGTTTTTCAATAAGGACTTCTAAATATCAATAATGACTTCTAAAATTATATTTCACATTCAAGTCACACTTTTTAAAACTAAAAGAATTCTTCATAGCTTTGATAATAACTATTATTATGATATTCATGCTGTTTTAATTTCTAAAAAACATAAGACTCAGACTTAACACCCCCTCTTTATAGCAATATCACCCAAGAGTTTTATGAGGTAATATGGAACACTACATTTGTGTCTTGTGTCAGTCACGGTTAGCACAATAAGGCAAGATTTACAGACCTAATCACCAGAATCGTCTTTGTTTTATTTTATATTGCAAATACTGTTCCTATGCTAAAGTTTTCAGCTTTTGAAGAAGAGGTCACATACAGCATCCTTTGGGATATTTTTTAAAGGCTAGTCTAGTATGATTCACTTATTGGCATGAAAACAATGGTTTAATCCCTTTGAATCCTTTAATTTACTGTCTAATGCTATAGTCTAAATAGATGCTGTTGCTGAGCAGCAACATACATTAAGCAGCAGAAACATATTGTAAGATACAATTTTCTGCAAATCTTCTTTTATTGAAATAACCTAAGATGTTTATTACAAGCCTTATTTTTAATAGTTAATGGGTTTTGTGGACACTGGGCATAATGCCTGCTACAAAACTAAGCCTAGATTTACATTCGCAATTGTGTAATAAAATCTGGACCTGCTAGGCCATAGTGGTTTTCTAGGGATAACAATTTCAGCATTAGCAATTTTAACTGCACAGAAAAGATTACATAGTACCAAACAATGTCTCCAATGTATTCATAGAGCAGGTGTAATGAGGTCCATTTACAGGAAAATATGTCAGGGATTCCTTTTTATTTTTTTCTTCTTTCTTCTCAGAAAAATGGCTTTCCTTCAGTAGACAAAAGCACTTTCTTTAAATAAAATTACTTTAAAAAAATTAAACTGAGAAGAACAATGAGAAGAATATTTGGAAAGAAAAAAAAAAAAAAAAGATGGGATGGAAAGTCTTCAATAAATGGGGTAATAATGAGCCCTAGATCACTGTTCTCTCTCTAGGTATTGATGTGAGTGAAGTTAATGATAAGAAACTAAGTGACAAGATTAATAAAAGCAACCATTATGATGAGCTGAAAGGAAGGACATTCACCGTCAGCAAGTTTTGCTTCAAAGTGTTGTTGTTCAAGCTAGTGAGCATCATGTCAATAACTTGAACAAACAAATAAAAACCCCCCAAAAGATATCTGCCACTTTATCCACAAGCTGAAGTAAATTCACATGAGGTCCTTGGCCTGGTCCTGTAATTTATCAAAGAACAAACTAGCTAGGGCTGCCTTCTTCCAAACTGCAGTGCAGCAAATAGGTGAATGTATGTACTATAAAGGAGTATTAATGTGTCAAACAACCAAACCACACCTCCTTCACCCCAAAAAAAAACAAACAAAACTCAAAAATATTTTCCATAGTAATCAATACGTAAATTTTGCACTGTAAAAATCTTCTTCTTCTGGCCTGTGTCAAAGATTGAGAAATACCAAATCACTTACCGCAGTAAATTTTGCCAGCGTGGCAAGCCTCAGGATCCAATCTCCTTTCATTTTTCAGATGCTATCAACACAGCAAGAACAGCAAAAAATAATGATGAAATGTAGAACTGGTAGTTTAATAAAATAATTTCTTGACTTTTCTCCCAAAATTAAACAATTCTTTTCATACGTCAACTGTAAAGTGATAAATGCAAGAAAAGAATTATGTATAAACTTGTGTAATCCGAATGCGTTGATAAATGTACTTAAAGACTGTTTCCATAAGTAGTTAGGTTATTTTTATAAAAAAGCTACCATCAAGTCTTGTACATATAAAACACTGCTATTTCAAAGCTATTTGACATGCCTTTATTATGTAAATTAAATAAGGTTGATAATTCTCAACAACATGTAACACTATATCACAACATCCATATTCCCTTGTATTATATTAAAATACAATGCATTTTCCAGTCCTGTATATTGCACCAAGAAGCATGCCAACCATTCATTAAATTACAGACTGCAATCTCTGGGGAGAGAGCATAGCTTTATTGAGGACAAGATTTAGTGAAACACTGCAATTTACATATCAAAATCATTGTCATTATACCACATAATCTAAATCTGTTGTAGGACTACTTGATGGATTCACAATTAAAAGCTTGTTAGTCATAGAATCATAGAATAGTTAGGGTTGGAAAGAACCTTCAGATCATCTAGTTCCAACCCCCCTGCTGTGGGCAGGGACACCTTACGCTAATTCATATCACCCAAGGCCTCGTCCAACCTGGTCTTGAACACTGCCAGTAATGGAGCATTCACAACTTCCCTGGGCAACCCATTCCACTGCCTCACCACCCTAACAGGAAAGAATTTCCTTCTTATATCCATTCTAAACTTCCCCTGTTGAAGTTTTAACCCATTACCCCTTGTCCTATCACTACAGTCTCTAATGAAGAGTCCCTCCCCAGCATCCCTATAGGCCCCCTTCAGATACTGGAAGGCTGCTATGAGATATCCACGCAGCATTCTCTTCTCCAGGCTCAACAGCCCCAACTTCCTCAGCCTATCTTCATATGGGAGGTGTTCCAGTCCCCTGATCATCCTCGTGGCCCTTCTCTGGACTTGTTCCAACAGTTCCACGTCCTTTTTATGTTGAGGACACCAGAACTGCCCACAATACTCCAGGTGAGGTCTCACAAGAGCACAGTAGAGGGGCAGGATCACTTCCTTGGACCTGCTGTCACGCTCCTTTTGATGCGGCCCAGGATACGGTTGGCTTTCTGGGCTGCAAGTGCACACTGCCGGTGCATGTTCATTTTCTCATCAACCAACACCACCAAGTCCTTCTCCACAGGGCTTCTCTGAATCTCTTCTCTGCCCAACCTGTAGCTGTGCCTGGGATTGCTCTGACCCAGGTGTAGGACTTTGCACTTGTCATGGTTAAATTTCATGAGGTTGGCATCAGCCTACCTCACAAGCGTGTCAAGGTCCCTCTGGATGGCATTCCTTCCCTCCAGCGTATCAACCGAACCACACAGCTTGGTGTCATCGGCAAACTTGCTGAGGGCGCACTCAATCCCACTGTCCATGTCAACGACAAAGATGTTAAACAAGACCGGTCCCAACACCGATCCCTGAGGGACACCACTTGTTACTGGTCTCCAGCTGGACATTGAGCCATTGACCACAACTCTTTGCGTGCGGCCATCCAGCCAGTTCTTTATCCACCGAGTGGTCCATCCATCAAATTGATGTCTCTCCAATTTAGAGACAAGGATGTCGTGTGGGACAGTTTTGAGTGCTTTACACAAGTCCAGGTAGATGACATCAACTGCTCCACCCCTGTCCATCAGTTCTGTAGCCCCATCATAGAAGGCCACCAAATTGGTCAGGCAGGATTTCCCCTTAGTGAAGCCCTGCCAACTGTCACCAAGCACCTTGTTGATTTTCATGTGCCTCAGCATGCCATCCAGGAGAATCTGCTCCAAGATTTTGCCAGGCACAGAGGTGAGACTGACTGGTCTGTAATTCCCCGGGTCCTCCATTTTCTCCTTCTTGAAAATGGGGGTTATATTTCCCTTTTTCCAATCATTGGGAACTTCCCCTGACTGCCATGATTTCTTAAATATGATGGCCAGGGGCTTCGCAACTTCATTCGCCAGCTCCTTCAGGACCCGCGGATGGATTTCATCAGGACCCGTGGACTTGTGCATGTTCAGATTTTTAAGATGGTCTCGAACCAGATCCTCTCCTGCAGTGGTCCCAAGGTCTTCATTCTCACAGTCCCTACATCTGCCTTCCAAGACTTGGGTGGCTTGGTCAGAGCCTTTGCCAGTGAAGACTGAGGCAAAGAAGTCATTCAGAACCTCAGCCTTCTCCAAATCCTGTGTAGCCAGTTCTCCCAAGAGCTTCCAGAGGGGGCCTACATTCTCCCTAGTCTGTTTTTTATTTGCTATGTACCTGTAGAATCCCTTCCTGTTATCCTTAATACCTCTAGCTAAGTTTAATTCTAACTGGACCTTAGTCACATCATTCGTTTCTTGGTTTTAATCCTAACTCAGATGTTGGGGCACAAGCTACTTAGATATTTTATAAGGCTGGGGAGTACAAAGCTGGGGTAAGGAAGAAGAGGCTGACTCTACCTGTCAAGAAGCAATACCCACTATAAGCAGCATAGCACTGATCATGCTGTGTTTGGATAGATAGAAGAGTTATGAAACAGAAATATTACACATTTCTCATCTAAATACCCAAACTAAAATGACAAGATGATAGTATCTTGCATTTTCACATGTTATTGCAGCTACTGAACTAGATGTGCAGGAGGTATGATGTGCAGGTGTTTGTGCTTTGTTCACACACCATTAACAACCCACACTTCAGAGTCAGTGTGTTTACCACATCTGGCAAAACCAGAAAAGGTGTAGTAGGCAGACACAAAGAAACTTAGGCTAGAGAAACCTTTTTTTTCTTTCAGCACAGCATGCTTCTGGAATTATCTGGGTAAGTATGGATTTACATTACCTTAGACAGTCTTTGTGCATTGCCACATGTGGTCCCTGCTACAGGGAATGATTCTTATCCCAAATCATACCAGAAGTGTGAAAGAATACCATTGAATCAGATAGTATTTCTGCTTCTGGATTGCTTCAATTAAGTCAATTACTTTAGACCTAAACTGTAATCAGATGGTAGGATTTGTCCTTTGAAAGAGGTGTAATCAGGAGGAAGTACACACCCCTTAGAGCAGACTGGAGATTGCAGGATATATCAGATAAGAGGGTAAGCATGAGTCATTTTTTTTTCCTTCTCTTCTTATCCCTTCATTTTGACACCGCATTAAATGCTGCTGGCAGTCCCTCTGCAACATTTTCCAAATCCACTCATTCTTCTCTCTTTCCAAAGAAAAAGAAACTTTTGACCTTGACCTTGGTTTCTAAAAGTCTGCTTCCAAATATAGAACTGATAACTTTACCTGTGTGTCACTTTGTCCATGTGGCCAACCTGAAGACATTGTTGAATCTCTTTTGTATAGTTTAGCAACACCAGACTGGGGAGGTTTTGTTTTCAAAGTTGGGTTAGTATATTCTCTACCTTGGAGGAAATCCAGGTCCACCTTCCACTTACGGGGCAACAGATGAATGGGCTTCTTGCAGGAAAACAGTAATTTATGTATGTGAGTATGTCTGTATATATGAAACCATTCAGAACAGCACTTCACAGTAAGCATGAGTGGAAAATTCAGCAGCAGGTGGTGTGACTTCAGGTAATGCAGAGCTGGATTTTGATTTGTCTCCAGCCACAGCAGTAACCTGCTCCTTCCCCTTCATCCTGCCAGGTCTTTCTGCATTGCAGTCAACCCAGACCATCTTGTAGTGCCAGCAAATGCCCCAATTCCCCAGTGCCAGGAGAAAATAAACTCAATTTTCCTCTCTGCCTTCCCCCAATACTACAGCAATTGCCCAAATTTTCTTTTTTATATGTCAGATTGTGACTTCTCCCTGGGATCCTATGACAGAGTCCTACAGAAGTTCACAAAATCTTTGACACTATCTGTTTGCTTGGTTTAAACTTAATGCTTCAGAGTGAAGTATTTGCTGCCAATAGTTCACTTGCTCTGAGAAGCAGCGTCTGTTACTTGTTCCAAGTTTGCTGTGACAGCTATGCTTTTAATGACCTTCAGCACCTCTTTGCAGAATAAAGAGTCCTGAGCTTTGTAACCTCCACTTTTAAGAAAGCTGGTTGCTTTTGTGATATGAATTGCTCTTTTCCCTACCTTATCTGCTATATCCTTTTGAGAAAGGTGACACAAATGGTACAGTTTCAAGACGTGGAACACTTTAGATACACTGGCATAATTACGTTTTGTTCCTAGTTTCATCTGAGAATCTGGCATTAGTTTTGTCTTTTTCATTTGTCAAACTGAGTATATGTTTTCAAAGAACTTTCCTGGTCACTTCAAGATCTCTTTCCTGATGGAAAAAAAAAAAAGAAAAGCCTTGTTATGGCCTGTATTTATGTGTGAAGAGTTGATATTATTTCTACCCCACTCATGTATATTTGCCTTTTGTTGATAGATCATCAAAAGATGAGTCTTGCCTGCAGGGTTTTGCAGTCAGTTTTAGTACTCTTATGTTACTAGCCAACATCACAGACGTTAGCAACTTTGCCCATTTACCTAATTTTTCTGATGATGTGTCCATTCAGTAGTACATACTCCTGTACATGTCTTGATATGCACTTGCTAAATGTACCTGACAAACTTACTGGTAAAGATTATGTGATTCATTCAGGTTGCATTTAAAGTTGAAAATAGATAGATATAGATTAGAAATGTGTTGGAATTTAAAGTAATAAGTCAGTTAACCAAAATTGTCTTGAACTTTTGTTATCACTAAAAAAAAATAAAATTAAGAGTGAAAGGTTATTTTGGAGGAGATTTTTTTGTTGTTTTGTTTTGTAAGTGCCATATTCCATTGCAGAAAATCATAAATTCTAGATCTTGCATTATTCCAGAAGTTAGATCATATGTCTTTGGCCTAAAGCCTGTGATTGACCTGTGATGACAGTTTTCATGCCATTCATCAAGGCATTGTTAATTCCCAAACCTGCAGATAGCCATTGTAAAGATTACATGGAAAAATATTGGTTAATGACATTATGGCATATGATAACAAAACTGCCACTCATAGTCCAAATGTATCACAGATTCTTATGAGAATAACTCTGAAACTTGTAAAACATTCTGGTGATCCTTTTCCTGTAGAGGTCTACATTGCCTCAGTAAGGGATAGCAAGCAGGTTGACAATTATGTGCACTGTCAGTAGGCAGAGTTACTGAAGGGGGTAAAGACTCTCCATCTCTCCAGGCAGAGACAGCAGGAACTTGTGAAGCTGACAGCCCCTCGTTTTGACCCAGAGTTGAGCCTGCCTCTGCTGATGTGACAAAAATATACAGGCATGGTGGAAGCAGCTGGAAGTGTTCCTGCAGGTCCTGTTGGGCATGTGATGGGTCGCAGGCGGGACACAGGACCAAACCTTTGCTGCTTTTGAACTGGTCTGTCAGCTTCTCTATCAGGGCATCTATTTCCATCCTTCCTTACTTTTGACCAGCTGTGTTAGTCATTATTTTCACATACTTTCCTTTCACAACTAAACTTAAATTTAAATAACAACTTCAACCAATCTTGATTTAGGCTGTTGTTCCACAAGCTGATATAAACTTAAATTTCCTTCTCTTTTTCTTCTTTCAAAAAGTTGCAAACTTAAAATGCTGAATAACTGAAAAGGGGTTAGGGAGCTGAATCTCTTTGCAAGTAAACCACAAGATGCTCTGTAGCTCAAAGAATTTATAAAATAGCCGAAACAGATGAAGAATCTGATGTTTCTGTATTTTCAGGGGAAAAAAGGGAATTTGGGTATGTTAGTAAAATGGGGACTTTTTCCTCCCATGTGGCTTTTCAATTTGTCTTGTGCTTCAGCACCTGAATGTGTATATTTCAATAAAATACTTTAATTCATACTGGCAATGTGATTTATTTGATACTCAGATCTGGATGTTTTTTAAAGTCTTTATGAAAAGGTAAACAACATCAGTTAATGAATTGTCAAGAAATGTGTGAAACACACACACACTGCACAAGCCAAAAACATCCTCTATGAAAGAAATGTTCTCCTGAGGGCACTATCACCTTTTACCTGGCATCCTTTCCTTCCTTTACGCTACTCCACTATCAGGGTTTATATTTATTATCTGTTGCTATCTAACTTAGATTGCAAGCTCCTTAAGGCAAGGACATCATCTTCTTACGTGTCTGTAATGTGCCATGAACACCTCTAGCAGTAAGCAAATAATAAGCCTGCAGACTGAATTTAGTATCCATTTCAATTTGTGGTGAAGGCTCACCATGTTTTCAGATTGTAAGGTTAATTTCTTTTTCTTAATAGCTGATGCTGGACAAGCATATATATAAATCCCTATTTTTCTGACTTCTGCTGGAACAAACTTGCTTATTATAGTTCCTGCTGACAGTCACCCTAGGTCAGTCTAGTCATCTCCAACACTTGGCAGTTAACATTTTTTTGCAGTCAAAATTCACTGTAGATTTCTTTTGTTAGCCCTCTGGGTTCATTATAATCATCAGTTACTAAAAGAGGTTTAGATTCAGGTAACTAGATCTCCTTTCAGCAACCTCTGATAGTCCATAATGAATCTAGAAATGACTGTTCAAATGAGAAAATAAAACCTGTCAGTATTAGTCACTCTGTCTTTTAACAGTTATTTCCTTATTGAAAGAAGGAAAAAAAAACAAAACCAAAAAAAGCTCTCCTGACCACTTAGGAAATGCTTCCTTTGTTAAGCACCAACTCTTCTGCTTCCAGAAAAAAATTTAAAATAAATTAGATACCCAGAAACCAGAATTAACTTATTTACCTTACTTGGAAAATTGCCATTATATGAGACATTTCCACTGTTCTGATCAACATAATCTCCTATCATTTCTCCAAAAACAGAATATCAAGCATGTCAAGCTACCATGACACCTTCAAGCAAAAAAAAAAAGAAATGACTACTATAACCTCTCACTAGAATACCCTGAACCCTTTGACATTTGGGGGTGTGACAGGTCAGTGGCAGGGAGGGAAGAAGGAGGACTTCAGTTTCTTCAGCTAAAATGGGCTGTGTCACATCGAAGTCAATGAAATGTGGCAGCTGTTTCAAGCTCCTTGCAAAAGAGGCTGCCCTGTTTCAGTTTTCACAATGATGTGCATGTAGGATGCTTTCGCCTGCAAGGTCCAAGCTGACATCAGTTACTGTCATAGCCCACAGATGAGGGTAGGAGGATGTGAGAGGATGGAGACTTAGTGAAAGCTTCTGTTTCAGTCTGCTTGCAATTCTGGTGCTCAGTGAAATGTTGCAATCTTTCCTCAAACAGTATTCATAGTAAATACATTGGGATTCCTGAATTATCAAAACAATGAACTTGACATTTATCATCTTTGCCAGCTCTTTCAAACCTGAATAAGCAGATGTTCAGAAGACATGAGAAAAAGTTAGCTCATGTCGTGTTGCTGAATGTTTCTGCTATTTCCTAGATATTCTTTTAACCAAGAGCAGGGGTGTTTGGGCATGTAATCCTCCACACACAGGCCTAACTTAAGTTGTTACTAAGAAGAGCACAAAAATTTCAAGCATGTGTGGGAAAAATCCCTGTGTGTTAAAAATGCAGCCTTGTTCCTTCACACTGGTGAGCTTTGCAATTTGAACATTTTCCACAAGTATCATTACACATCACAAGGTCTTTCTTCTGATAGTTAAGGTGAGGCTACTTACCAGTGTTTAAGAAATGTCATAAAAAGCCGTAACAGCAACTGAGTAACATGGCATTAATAGACTCTACAACAGAATAATTTATTTTCTATATACTAATGGGTTTTGAAAGGTGGCATTATACCAAAAGCCTCTACTGTGCAATCAATAATGTGAAAAGCATACACATGCTACACAGAGTTGCAGGCTCTAGTGAACACAGTAGTATCTGTCACTGCTGAGGGATGGGGACGTGGGAGACTGTTTTTAAACCCACAGATCTCTTGGGGAAAGAGTGCTCAATAACTTACTAAGATGCAGCAAATGATTATTTTGGAAACTGTTTCATAAAATGACAAGATTAAGTTATTCAACCAACATTGCCAAGTTAGCTTGTGTCATGAATGCACTGATCTTGTAAAAGCACTCAATGACCTGTTAATCACTTTGCTTGCTTCTTGATACATGACAGTTGTTGCCAGCACATCTTTTTCCTTTTTCCTTAAGATCACTGGTTAATACGTTACTGTGATGAATCAAGAGCAGTCAAAATATAAAAGTTGGTTGAAAAATTTAGTAAACAGACTGGTATGGATTTGGTAATGACAGCCTACGGTGTTTTTTAGTCATTATGGGGTAACATGCAGCAACAACCATATGGGACTCAGCCAATTGAGTTCAACATCCTTTTCTCTGAAAACATCTAAAACAGAAAATATTGTTTCCAGATGCTCAAGATCCATAGTATATCTCTTAGTGCTAAGGTGATAGGCAAAGACTACATGCAGTTGACAGAGATATATCTGGGCAGGTTCCCACCAGTACTGTGAATGATCCTTATGAAAACTAATACAATCTATTCCCTTGCCGAACACTGCTCATATCACTTCAACAGAGCTGTGGGGAATCCACAGAAGTCCACTAGCTTGTAGAGAAAGGAAAAGCACAGAGCTTTTGTGGAGAAAATCTTCTTACCTACTGATGCTATTGCAACCCATGACTGAACTTCTCAATGAAGCTCAATGTTAGAACTATTCAGGCCTTGGATTTCCCCTTCTAGTAATTTTTGACTATATATATATATATATATATATATATATGTATATGCTGAGTTATGTCTCTGAATCTGCCCTGGAGTTTGAACCATCTTATGGCACTTTAATGAGACATTGGCACACATCTATGGTGAAAAATAAAGATAAGAATGGCTGGCTAGACAAACAAAATAGAGAGTTCACAATTCCAACTAAGAAAGTAATATTTTAAAAATAAATTAAGTGTACAGGCCCCTGTCTTTTGCACCAGTGAGCAAAATCATATCCCATTCCTTTTTTATGCAACTGTTTAAATTAGATTTACACCAGTGTCTTTCACTGCTTTCCTTTCCCAGCGGTATGGTTTGCACAGAGCAAAAAGGTAATATCTGCCGTGTGTTCATATATGAGAACTTGATGCTGTTATTACATGTCATGTTGGGCCCAAACTAGGCAAGGGTCCTTCTGTTTCAGCCTTCTTTAATAACCAAATACGCATTTATTGGTGCAAAAGTTTTTTGTGAGCAGCGTACAATTTATCATAAACTGCCTGTGTACAAATAGATCTTAAAATGGAAAGTGATATATAGGACATATATTTGCAATTCCGTATAATTTGCTGAAATATCAAAGGAGTTGAAATAGAGTAATGTGCTTTTAAGAAGAAAAATAATAATCTACTCTCAAATGTGATTATGTTCTAATATTTCAATTATTAGGTACGCAAAACCAATGATTAAAAGATTAAATGTTCAAGGCAGAAAGAAAATTTCTTTACTAAAAGAAAAGTTCTTGGTAACTTAACTTGGTAACAAAGTTAATCACATTTTTATATGTGAAAAGTCAAACCATAAATACTAACTTTTCTGATACTTATCCCTTCTTTACTATGCTCCATGAAAAATTATTTAGACCGACACATGCACAGACACACTTCTGTATATTAAAATGTTATAATTTTACTGTGCTAGATGACTTATAGGCAATATAATAAAATTTAAGCCTGATGTATATTTAATTCCAAGGCACTGGAAGATCTCAGTCAGAGCAATTTCCCTATGCCTTCTTTTCTCCCCTTCAATAATCAAAAATACCTTCCTGTTCAGCCAGGAAGGTGCAGATGTGTAACCATCTCTACACGGCTAGAAGCATTGATTTTTTTGTCCTTTAATAAATATAAGTACAATGGCAAAGTGAAAGATTAAACCTGGAATGAAAGTTATGGATTTCTTAGTGCTTACCTTAGAATCAAAGCCTGCATCTTAGCATCTCCAATTTTTTTTATTATCCCCACACTATTGTAAAATGGAAACTTTGTCTCTCTTTGTTGATTTTAGTTTATTGCACCATATTTATACTGCTGTAACCACAGGCTTTAGAGCTTCTGCTTCTTGTTTACATGGACCAAAATGGAATTTTCACACTCTACAGAGAGACTTTTCCTTCAAGCATTATTTGATTTTTCAGGTGGAGGTTTGTTTTCTCTGCAGGAATAGACTCTTGCCTCAGTCATGGACAGGATCTTGCACAGGAAACTTCCAATGGTACTGCTTTTTCTTTCTAGTCCTTAGCTGGTGCATCTTGCTCACTAATAAGGTATTCAAATGGTCACAAGAACTGTTTTGGAAAAAAAAAAAAGTTTAAAAAAATCTTAATTTGATTAGATTTTTCTTTCTGCCTTAATCTATAACAAAAATCATGGTTTCCTCCTGGCATCATACCAAGTAAGTCGCTTGGTTTAACAATGAAATGACCTTTACTTCTCCTTTTCCTGTCATTTATTATAGTTGATGCTTTTTATTCTTTTGAACTATGTCTTAATCTTATAATGAAATACTGGGGTTGTTTTGTGGCTTTTGCTGCCTTGGCTAGATGCAGAAATGTGCTTTATGGATCTTTGTTTGCTAAACATCTAACACATGAACACATAGATCCTTCTGACTGAGGAGCCAGCCTCAGGGAGTCAGTGCTACTTTCCAGTCCCACATGTTGGCAAAGACGTTAGTTTCACAGCTGCACTTACACAGTTATAGCTTTATTCATAGGAAATAGAGAAGGGAAGAAAACAAACAAGCAAAAAAAAAAAAAAATAAAGAACAAAGCCCAACCTAATAGGACTCCATGTCAAACAAAAATGAATATCAGCTCAAATCCTTAAAAGGTCTATAAATGTTGATCCTCCTTCCTTGAAATGCTTTGAAATGACATGTCATGCAGAAGACAGGAAAGTGATTTTACTTGCAAGTGGGTTTAGATCACAACAGGTGATTTATCACAGTAAAGAAACCGAGGAACATGTGAAGTATTTAGCTTATCCCTTCAGTTGAACCAAATAAAATATTACGAGGAGCTTCTTCCTATCTGAGAAATGGCAATTTGGCAACAAGCAATGATAAATCTGGCACAAGCCAAATGTTACTATTCGGTGCCAAACAACTTCAATACTCAGAATTTCATAATACAGATGGGTCTAACCGAAATCAAAGCAGCCCAAATATTTGAGAATATTCATATGCAGACTGCTTGTCTTGAGTCTTTAGAGTAGCTGAATTTATTTTTAAGAGACCACGACTAGCCACAGAAGCTACATTTTCAGCTAATGCATAATATATGCTACAGGAATCCAGAAAGCTATTCTGAGTATAAGAAAATCCAACAAGCACCCAACTTCCCACACAAATAGAAAAGAACAGAGAGAGGATGTATGAATAATTAAAATGAAAATGCTTGTGGGGTAAGCAGTTATATTATTTTTTATGTTAAAACTGGAATTTCTAATCGTGTTAAAATTATTTAAATATGTATAAAACATCTACATTGAATTATCATTTTATTTCTAACTACTTCTGATTCCTTTTTGTAGCCAAAATTGTTCCAACACATTGTTATGGCTTTCTACATTACTTTTTGAGAAAGCAAACAAAAAAAGGATAACTAAAAAGACAAACTATCCAGTCAGCTATATAAGCACTACCCCATTTCACTGATTATTTAAGATGTGGAATAGAAAATTTGGTTCATAAATGTTTTGGTGCATTATTTACATGGAGAGAGGTTCCTTCTCTAACAAACTCAAGCAATGGTAATTAAATGCAGGGAGAAACTCAAGTGTAGAGGAGTTAAATCACTAAAAGGTATTGAACGAACAGTACATACTGAATGACATCTATTTAAACCCAAACCAGAACCAAACCTTTTTACTTTGGAGCCCCTGCAGTGGTGTAGCCTCCTAAGGAATACTTTTTTGTGCCAGTTCTTAACCCTATAATACAAAGCTCCATTGCATGGATTCAGTGACAACTAAAAGATTATTATAGGAAGAAAATAAATTAATGCATGTGTAGGGTTTTTCATGGCTAGTATGCTGCCTTGAAGAACATTCCAAGTGAATCCAGCTCATCTTTGTGTGTGGTCCTTGATGGCTGTAAACCTAACGGGAAAATATTTGGGACATTTGCATGTCACCTTGAATAAATATAACCCTCATGGTTCTACAGTCATGACAAAGAATTTTGTAAGTATTGTCAGGTGAAAATATAAATTCACAAATTTCTTTAAAGACAGAGTGAATAGCTGCAATTCCAAAATAGATTATTACTCTTTCCACCCAAAATGTAATAAATATTTACAATCATGCAGCTCTGTGCTGGCCAGTGAAATGACAGTTTCCCCAACATCACCAGCATATCACATATGACATGTATGGCAAAAATAATTGTGGTTTACTGATTTTTTTGTGATCGCTATTTATTTTTTTTCTGGGTTCCCTTCACCTACAGATTCATTAGACTATAAAATTGATACTGATGTGGAGCAAATAGCTTCCTACTCAAAAGCTTAAGACAGAACCATTATCCTAGCATAGCATTTGCCTGTGTACTCAGCACAACATAAACTCAGAGTTGAATACAATATAACTAGGAGAGATATCATTAAAAAAAAAGATAAAAGAGCAAACTAAAAAGATTAATTATGGATTTGATCCTTCAATTAGTTCAATAGTTAGTTGCAGTAAGGGGTGCACTGCAGCAGATAGCAGTTCTTCCATGCAATAACCCAGAGGAGTTTTCCTAAAAGCTCTATAAGCACAAGTTCCAGAACACAGATTACATGACTTTTGAATTTTAAAATATATTCTGAAACCTAGTATGCTTGAAAATTCCCAGACTACATGAAACAAAGTTACTTGGAGTCAAAGACAACCCCTAAGAAACTGCTTACTTTATTACTTGGATTTCTGGAAATCAAAATATTATAAATTGAAGGTAATGTAAAGTGAAGGTAATCTTATAAAATGAAGGTAGCCTTGTGAAATGAAATAAAAGGAGACTTTATTAGAGTGCAAAGGTAAAAAGTTTCTAAATACAAACCAATGACCGAGAAATCTGTCACTTTTAATTTTGCAGTAGTTGATAGCATCTACTTAGTGTAGTTCATAGTAGGTGAGAATTATTCTTGAGAATGAATTGTACATTTTTCACATCCTCTCCCACCTCCACCATCCCTGTGATGTGATAATTACTGTTTCAGAATAAAATGGTGAACAGAAAAACCCCTCTTCAGAACAGTAGTTGTGTTACAGGAAGACACATTCAGAGAAGTAAATTGACAAAATACTGGACCATGAATGAGAATAACAGACTGCATTTCCCAGATTTGAAACCAGTCATCTATGTATGAGATTGTAGCACATTAAGTCACTTCCATAGCTGTTTCTCTCTCATTCTCTGGTTTAGATACTCATTTGAAGAATACGGACCGAGGAACAACTTTTTTAATACACAAACATATCTAGAAAATAAGAAAGAAAAAGAAAGGATATCTCACCACTAAGAAAAAGAAGAGCCATCAATTAAAATGCTCCAGAATGACAATTGCATGAGAACTATAAAGAAGAAAGAAGGATACTGAAAAGAATTTATATAGTACCGTGTTTTGATTTTCAGACTACTGGGACCAGATGATGGTATCCAGACTTTAGTTTATGGCTCTCCAGTCACCCTTGTCTCAGGTGACAGGGATTCAGTCTAGCAATCAGAGAATCCCACCCAGTGTTGTACACTGTCTGCAGCTCATAATTTCCCTTGGATTTTAAATAAGAAGAGTGGGGGTTTGGGGAGATTGGGGGGGAGTTGTTTTTTTTTATTTTATGAAGTACAACCTTAGTGGAAATAGTTAACAACTGATAGTGTTTTTTCCAGCAATTTTTGCCTGGACCTTGACTAAGATCTGGGCACATCATGCCTCTTCTAAACCTGCAATATATTCCTTTTATGGAGATAACTATTGCTTTCACCATCTTGCTGTCCTCTGTAGATGATGACCTCACGTTCCCAGCATTGGAGAGCAGCTGTAACATGCTGGCACATTTCCCAGGCATGAGTGCTACATGAAGAGCTTGGGAGCAGAGGTCAATGCAGTGCATCAGCTCCCTGGTGTCAGACCTCATCTTCCATAGTAAGAGTAGGTGGAGGGCCCTGAACTAGAACCCAGAGAGACTGAGAGACAAATGCTGCCAAAGGAGACAATTTCACAAATTTTACTTTTTCATTCCATCATACATCCTCTCTGTGCTGGCTTGTTTCGAAAAAGTTGTTCCCAAGTGGCTGCAACCATCAGATGACTTCTCAGCTTTAGAGTGGGGAAAAACTATCTATCAGCAGTTCAGGACCTGATGAAAAACTGATGTCAAGACCTGAGAGGCACCAGCTTGCATCAGCACTAACACCAGTGTCACGGGGCTGTGAGGAATGGTAACCTAAAATCTGACATGAAAGTGGAGACACACCAAAAATCAGCACAGTGGAAGTTTTCATATCCTTAGAACAGTGACAGGCTCTATCACTCTTTCAGCACAAGAAATGGATAATTTGAATCAGATTTCCAGTCATACCCAAAATACTACAGAGAAGTTATAATAAGAAAGGAACTTAATTAGGTTGTTTGCAGCATGCAAAGGACTCTATAGGTTCAGCTTTCTTGCTCCAGCATCAGAAATCCATTAGAGTGCTAATGAAGAATCATAGAATCATAGAATAGTTAGGGTCGGAAAGGACCTTAAGATCATCTAGTTCCAACCCCCCTGATGTGGGCAGGGACACCTCACACTAAACCATATCACCCAAGGCTTCATCCAACCTGGTCTTGAGCACTGCCAGGGATGGAGCATTCACAACTTCCCTGGGCAACCTATTCCTGTGCCTCACCACCCTAACAGGAAAGAATTTCCTCCTTATATCCATTCTAAACTTCCCCTGTTGAAGTTTTAACCCATTACCCCTTGTCCTATCACTACAGTCTCTAATGAAGAGTCCCTCCCCAGCATCCCTATAGGCCCCCTTCAGATACAGGAAGGCTGCTATGAGGTCTCCATACAGCCTTCTCTTCTCCAGGCTGAACAGCCCCAACTTTCTCAGCCTATCTTCATAGGGGAGGTGCTCCAATCCCCTGATCATCCTCGTGGCTCTCCTCTGGACTTGTCACAACACTTCCATGTTCTTTTTATGTTGAGGACACCAGAACTGCACACAATACTCCAGGTGAGGTCTCACAAGAGCAGAGTAGAGGGGCAGGATCACCTCCTTGGAACTGCTGGTCGCGCTCCTTTTGATGCAGCCCAGGATACGGTTGGTTTTCTGGGCTGCAAGTGCACACTGCCAGCTCATTTTCTCCTTGACCAACAGCCCCAAGTCCTTCTCCACAGGGCTGCTCTGAATCTCTTCTCTGCCCAACCTGTAGCTGTGCCTGGGATTGCTCCGACCCAGGTGTAGGACCTTGCACTTGGCATGGTTAAATTTCATGAGGTTGGCATCAGCCCACCTCACAAGCGTGTCAAGGTCCCTCTGGATGACATTCCTTCCCTCCAGCGTATCAACCGAACCACACAGCTTGGTGTCATCGGCAAACTTGCTGAGGGCGCACTCAATCCCACTGTCCATGTCAGTGACAAAGGTGTTAAACAAGACCAGTCCCAACGCCATTTCATCTCATCTCATGAAAAACAAAAGTTTTATTTGAGAACTTGCCTAACTGAACATTAAGCCAGTTTCCAAGTAGAAAGTTGCAGCTAGTTTTCAGGTTCTTATTTTCTATTATTTATATGTTTAACCAGCTACTTGTAAAATGACCAGTTATTCCCTAAACAATGACTAAACACAGGGGAAAGTTCTGTGCAGGGCCAGCACCTCATTGTTGAAGAATTCAAGAGCACCCAGAGTTTTACATCCAATTTTATCACCAGAGCCACCTTTTTTCTATAGAACACTTAGCTTCCTATGTTACAAGATTTTGTAAGTATCTTTGCCTATTGAATTGTTGTGCCTATGTTTTTGCTTAACATTTCTTGAAGATACATGTTGTTTCAGTCTTAAGAGTTCAAGTCCCTTTTGTTACCCGTAGGTAACAGCAGAGCAGGATTTTATAACATGTAGACAGAATATCTTAACAATTTTTGGAAGAATAGGCAATTTTTCCTCTGATATGCATGTTTCTCGAGCTACTACAAAATGTAGAAATAATTACTGAGCACAAATCTCCCATTAATTAGATAGATATGCTAATTAGTGACTTGTACATGTGAGAAGTAGAAAAGAAGCTGGAGGAAGAAATAATTAAAAAAAAAAGGTACTATGTTCTGAGGCCTTTTTTCCTTTCAAATTTGTTTCCTTGTTTTATCTTGCTTTGCAGTAGCACAAAGAGTTTCCCAGCTTGGCAGTAGGTGGGATAATTGATACTGATTACTGAATCATCTAGATAGCTAGATAACTGGCAGAGTAGAAATAGCTAGGTACAGAATTTTTCAAATACTCTTTCTTAAGTGCCTTATAGGTTTTGTGTTGTTTACCTCCAGCTTTGACACGAATTGTTTTCTACTCTCAGAATCACTGAAGTATGCAACTAAAAGACTAACCTTGTTACAATAAGGAGAAAGTCATACTAATGCAATTAAAGTCTGATTAAAGTGTCTTTCTGCTTGCTTTGAAGTCTCTGCAGCTATTCACTGGTACTATGTAAGAGGGCTGATAATCATATAAACATACATATGGACCTATTTCATGTCCCTTGTCCACTGTTATAATCCAGTCAGATTTTTGAGACATAGCACAGAGAAAAATGTCTTGTGCAGAAGCCCAGTTGCAAATGGCTCACCTGAGCAGCTTTGCTATGACTACACTATGCAATGAAATATCTCACTTGATCCTTAGTTTTTCAGAGATTTCAAGGGTGAGGACCATTTTGCATAAAAATTAAATTTTTGCTTAATGAAGGAGTTTTTATCTTCCTCTTCCCTATTACTCAAGGTTGAGATTGCATCAAAATTTGGTATATTGTGTTAAAATATTGCCTAGTAGCCTCATGTACTTGCTATGATATTTCAGTTTTATTGCTCACAGTAATTTCTTGAATATTAAATTCCTTCAGCAATAGAGTTCAAAGGCTTACTGTATTTCTGTCTACTTCCTAGAATTTCAAACATGCACAAATCAATAGGATATTTAAAGATATTCTCATTTCTTTCTCTAGTGATCACAGACTACTGAAAACTAACAGTGGTAGCCAAACACACTCAGTTAGCAGGGAATACCAGCAAAAAAATACTATGAAAATACACTGTTATAATGTTGCATGATATTGAGTATTTGAACATGCTCTGCTAACAGAAATTAAAGGGACCCTTCAGAGATTTGAAGTGCATGTCTCCAGAAAGGTATAGTATTGTGGTAATTTGATCACACAAAGGTCATTCCCTGAAGTACATTACAGTAGCTTTGAAAACATAAAGCTTACTCCTTGAAGTATAAACAGTAGTAGCAATAATGTTCAGTAAACAGCTGTCAAGCCAAGGTTTGTAACAGTTATTAAGCTTTTCAGCTCCATGAAGTCCAAGGAAAATATGGTATACCAATAATAAAACAATTATTTGACATAATGCAGGGCTTACAATCCTGGATTCCTCTTAACTCATTATAAGGCTTTGTATGTTGTGAATAAGATATTGTAGTCTTCCATTGGAGAAACATAATTTTTACATTGGTCATCTAAAAATACAGAAAGGACTCAAAATTATAGCATTGCATTTCAGAGTATGCATACTTTTACAGTGCAGTTCAATTAAATCATATAATCATAGAATAGTTAGGGTTGGAAAGGACATTGAGATCATCTAGTTCCAACTCCCTTGCCATGGGTAGGGACACCTCACACTAAACCGTGTCATCCAAAGCCCTGTCCAAACTGGCCTTGAACACCACCAGGGATGGAGCATTCACAACTTCCCTGGGCAACCAATTCCAGTGCCTCACCACCCTTACAATAAAGAACTTCTTCCTTATATCCAATCTAAACTTCCCCTCTTTAAGTTTGAACCTATTACCCCTTGTCCTATCACTAAGTCCCTAATGAAAAGTCCCTCCCCAGCATCCCATTCTTTACTGTAGGAGTGGTGAGGCCCTGGAATTGGTTGCCCAGGCAAGTTGTGAATACTCCATCCGTAGCAGTGTTCAAGGCCAGGTTGGACAAAGCCTTGGGTGACATGGTTTAGTGTGAGATGTCCCTGCCCATGGCAGGGGGGTTGGAACTAGGTGATCTTAAGGTCCTTTCCAACCCTAACTATTCTATGATTCTGTGATTTCAGCTTCATAATATACATTCTATGACATTCATTCTCACTTTTTTCATGTACCGGACATAATCTTTTGGGGGAAAAAGGAATTCTAATAGCAAAAGAGAAAAAAGCCAAATCCTCCTCACTTTCACCACCAGGGAATCTCATGCTAATGGAATAAAAAATTTCAGATCCATCTATTGGACCTGAGGAAATAATTTTCCTGGAAAGATATGCCAAAAATAAATTTATCTCTAGAGACTTTGAGAGGGAACAGTAATCAGTGTGGCAATTCTGAAAGATCATATTAAAGCAGGGAAAAACATATGCAACAGAGAAGGTTTTGGATTGTCAATTACCCACCACCACTGGTTCATCTGTCTGCTGTTGACTTGGCTTCAGTTATCTGAATTCATCACTTTTCATATATGCTGAGGTTCTCAAAGCATCTTATACTTCCTATTCTACCAAGGGAAAACCTGATATTAAGATTTGCTCCACTTCACAATACAATCTAAAAAAGGCCACATCAGGTTTTCCTAGCTCTCACAGGACCTTCTTTCTCAGCTTCCTTTGCCCTGGCCCATCAGGAATGAATTTGTGTGGCTGCAAGCCAGCTGGGGTCACATATTAAGATTTGCCTCTAAGGTGTCTGAAATTCAGGTTTTTCCTTTCTATGAAAGGAACCTAAAGGGATAAATTCATTGAAGAAAATGAGCTCTCAGTGCTGTCCTGGAAGGATCTGGCCATAAGAGTAAGTTAGTTGTTTAACAAAATAATTTTCAGCTTAGTTTCAAAAATTCTGGAAGTGGGTTGTCAGCTCAGGAAGTCTTATTTGCTAATGAATATTTTTTTCTGACACTGTTTAAAATTAAGAAAGAAAAAATATGATGCAAAAAAGTCTATAAATGGCATGGATTTAAACTGCACCTCAGGTTATACCATCTCCCCTGACATCCCAAGAGTCTGGGCATGTTTAGAGAAATAGAAGGGATGTATTTACCTCATAGGGTTGTGCCTTACGTCTCACTCAACCTGTTAATTTCTCAGCCTTCTTTTAATTATCAGCTCACATAGTTCATGACATCTGGTACCTTCATGTCCTGAGGGCCACAAACTCCCTCAAGTCAGACACATTGATGAACATGGATATTCTTCTTCATGAATTAAGCATACACCACATTCCTTGAGTCACCTGTAGAAAAGAAAAAAAATAAAAGCCATGAAAGATGTGTGACTGAAAATATTAATTTTTACAAAAAAAGCATTTAGTTTATTATATTTAAGTTTGGAGTGTGCATTATTTTCATAGACTCCCTCTCACTGTCAGTTTGCCTTTGTTGTATTACTTTCTTCTTTTCAAACATTTTCCTATCATCCCACTAAGTCAAGAAGATAAAGCTAGTTTCTTTGAACTAATATTAGCACAGTCCTGGGGAACTGGCTGTCAAGAGATACTCTGACAGAAACAGTCTCTGAAATCCACAGATGTGCCAGAACTTGCTCTCTCTTGTGCACCATACACAGTCACCATGGGAATGGGAAAGTAAGAACACCCGCCATCCTCTAAATCTGTTCTAAAGAAGTTGGTTTAGTATTTCATAACTTACCTCTAGAGACCAAGACCAGAGTAAAACTCTTCCATCAGCTATCTCGGATGATCTGTGATCACAGAAAATGAAAAAAAAAAATGTGCTCGTCTATGCAACAAGGGCTAAGGGTTTGTAGTCTTACAATTCTCCTTATTTATTGACACCACCTTTACCCGAGTCAGCAAAACCACCTGCGGTAGTAAATGCTCTCCACAAGTAACAAAGCTTGGTCCAGAATAAGTAAACAGGCTTCCTAAAATATACCTATAAAACATTAAAATTGTTTGATATTGTTTTTAGGAAGATGTAAAATAGTAGAACCATTGTGATCTGAAAATTGCAAGCAAGGGGAAAGAAAAAACCAAAAACAAACAGTACAATTGAAATCGGTTGTACAAATGTCTTGTGCACCCAGAGAGGGAGGGTTCACAATCTCTCTGTCCTGTCAGTCTTATTCAAAGTAGTAACTCCCTATCTAGGATCTAGATATCCTAGGATCTTCCAGGTATTACATGTAATGCAAGGGAATCAAGACAGCCTTTCACAATGACAACTTAGAAATTATAAAACCAACAAAACCAGCCTATATATATATATAATACACACATATATATATAACTGAATTGAGCAGTGGACTTAGTGATAGAACAGTAAAAGACAAATACCAAAATGTGTTTGGGAACAAACAGAAACTTCTCAAGATAGAATTATGCGATGATGTCCTGACCTACATTTCACTTTAACAGAGCAGGAAAGCAAAATTTAAAAAATGCAAATGAAGCAGCAGAAATTAGCTTTGCCATTGCATCGTAAGAAGAATATGAAGGTGCAGTCTGTGCTATTGGTATAATGGTGTAGATCAAAAAGAAGAAGAACCAGCAATGATTTACAAAACTGCAGCATGAATTTGTTTTCCTTATAGTCTTGTACAACTTTTCTTCAAACATACGCTTAGTGCTGAACATCTAAAAGTTATCAAAAGCAGAATGCACATATTGCATGAAAGGAAAATGGAAAATAGTCCTAAGGACAGAACTGCATTTTTAAAGATGCAAACCCAGTTACAGTTTAGAGACGGGGTTTTTTTAGTTAAGTTGATGTTAAATATATAAGGGTACTGCATTAAGTTATAAAATATTTAACTAAAATAAAACCTATTTAAAATATTTATCTGTGAATCTTTAAATTAACCTTTATACAAATTTCACACTATTAAAGCAGGTCTACTTTAGGGAAGATTAGTGAGTATCTACTATCACAGAATATGTAAGATTGAAAAAACAAGGGAAAAAAAAAACAAAACCAAATCAACCAAACAATAACAAACAAAAAAAGCCCATACAAATATGTCCAGATGGGTGTTTCTATGGAACTAAAATAATCAAAAGCTAAAGTAGACAGTCATTTGGTATGTTAGAGCTGAAGAGATATATCATCAGAAATATGGGCATAGTTTGAGATCTCAAACTCAAACCACCATTATTTATGCTGTAGACTTTCCGTCTAGTTAGATCCTTGTAAGATGATAATCACTACCTGTTATCAGAAGATAAAGTGGGGGCTTTGAGTGATGATGTGGTGCCTCTTGAAAGAATATCGGTTCATCCAAGGGGAATTCTAAGTGCTTAAATGAGCAGCAATAAAAACATTTTTTTTCTTACAGCTACATATCATAACATACAAATTGTTAATAACTCATTTAACATATGTGATGGAGAAGGTGGGACACCATTTCCTGTTTATATACTGATATCAGAAAGGAGAGGAGTGCCAAGGTGCACCCCCTCACCTCACTTCAAAACCTGTAATATCCATAACAGAACTAGGAACTAATCTTCAGCAGGAGATAGGGCAAAACAATCCTCTTCCCTGTAGCACTATATCTTCAGTATTCCACCCTTCTTATACTTCATACAGGAAGTGTGGCAACAGATGTCAAGTTTAAATAATCATGCAAATCACATTTGTGATTCAATTACGACTTTGTAGCCTGATCAGGGTTTGTAGCCCTGTATAAGGGCTGAGTTAGTTAGTACTTAAGGCATTAAGTCCCTGGGTGATTTGAGAACTGCACAGGTGAAATTAAGGACAGGTTTGAGATCAATTGGAACCAAGGCAATTGCTCAAACCTTCAGTATCAAGTATTTCACTGATTGTTATAGGATTGTTCCAGATGGGAATTCTGTACGGTTCTTGAAATTCCCCAAGGCAGCTCCTGCTCTCATTTATGTGCTTAAACATGTGGACTGATAACCTTTGGTGATGAAGCCTCCAAAGTCTCCTCTGCGTGATTCCTGCTACAAAAATGGTCACACAATACATAAATAAGATATCTGTAAGTAATCAACAGTAACTGTTCTTGCAGAAATGGTAACAGGGGTCAGTTCTCATGCGGTTAAGACTGCATGTGTTGCCAGGGTTATCACACACAATTGTGGGCAACAAGAATATAAGAACTGAACAGAGTAGCAGGTTCTGTTGCTACAAGGACTCTTACCATACCGACTGCTATCACTACAGACCAGCAATGGAGTGTCCTGTTTCCCCATGAAACTTGCACGTGATCTGAATAAATGAACTGTGTATATATACGTATGCATATACACACATAGTTTTAAATACTCTGTTGTATGTGTCCATACAACATAAATACTCAGCTAATTACTTTAGCTGAACAACAAAATTGCCTCTCCATGGCTAGAGATGGCTAGATATTCATGATTAACAGGAATCTACATAGAAAATCCATTAGAACATCCAAAGGGTACCTTTAGCAAGGTCAGCAGCCTCATTTTTTTTTCCTCCAAAATGTGTATTTATTAGAAAGAAAAAGGAGGAAGATAAGTCCACAAAATAACATTTTTAAAAGTTTAAAATCCAATGGAAATTTTTCATCTTTATTATGCAAGAGGCAAGTCAGACAAAAATCTAAACGCAATAATTCTTTTTAGCTTTACATGAAGAAAAAAAAATCATGTTATAAACACAATCTTATTGAAAAATCTGCACATAACTTTTTTTTTTAATTCAGGCAAAGTAAATACTTTGTCAAAATAAAACTATGATTTCTTTGGCACAGTTTTAAAATTATGTGAATTAAAATGGTTTGTGGAGCTAATGAACAAAGTATTTATATTTTCTATTGGTATGATGGTTCTTGGAGTAATTTTTTTTTTTTTTTTTTACTCATCACAAAAATACGTTACAGGAACAAAATATGTTGAACGTATTTTTTTAAGTTTCACAAGATAGATTCACCTTTGAGATGAAAACAGATGCTAAATGCAAACAAAAACTTCTGCTCTTTCCTGAGAACTTGAAGAGCGGTATAAATCAATCATAGTAAGTAAAATTTTTACTAACAGAAGGAAAGGAAAATTTTGGTAGAAATAAAGTTATAAAAACTAGGATATGTTAACATTTTGCCTAGTAGGAAACAAGGAAAAAAAACCAAACCAAACCAAACAACAAAGGGGAGCATAAAAAACATCAAAGAGCACAAATAGAGAAATTACATGTTAGCACAAAGAAAATCAAAGGTAATGGAAGTGGGGAGAAAAAAAAGTTTAAAGACTGTAGAAAAACTAAGGAAAATAAAACCAAACAACAACAACAAAAAAAACAAACTAAAAAAAACCACATTTAAATAGTGATTTACAGGATCACAGATTCAAGTTGGAAGTGACCACAGAATGTCATCAAGTTCAGCCTCCTGCCCATAGCACAGCCATGTCTGAGATCAGATCTGGTTACCCAGTCAAACCTTGAAAAACTCCAAGGACAAAAACTGCACTGTCTCAGCGGTAGGCTATCCTCATGGAGAAACAATTCCTTATACACAGTCTAAACCTCTCATTTCAGCTTTCTCAAATTGCCTCTCACCTTCTCATGGTACATAGCTGTGAAGAGCCTGGCTCCATCCCCTTGACAATCTCCCCACAGGCACTGGTGAGCTACTGTTAGGTGCTGCCACCTCCAAGCTGAAGTAGCCTCTATCCCTCAGCCTCTCCCAGTAGAGGAGACAATACTGCAGATTCAGGTCTGCTGAGCCCTCAGTAGAGGAAGATATCACTGCCTGTATTTTGATTGGACATGTGCCTTTTCAGGCTAAAGTTGTTGTCCCCTTTGCTGACTGAGGTTCAGTTCAATGCCTACCAAACCCCAGGCCCCTTCCTGCAGGACTGTTCTCAGCCTGTCTGTCCCCAGCACATGCCACTGTAGGAGTTCTTCTGTCCCAGGGTTAGCACTTGGCATTTATCCTTGCTCAGTTTTACAAGGTTCACAAATAGAATGGGTCAATTGGCTCGATTCCTCTGACTTATCCGGGTTTCTTTGGATTGGATCCTACCACGTGGCATATTGAATTGTCTCCCCAGTTTGGTGTATTCTGCATACTTGATGAGTGTGTGCTCTATTATGACCTCCAGGTCAGGTGTTAAACAATAAAAGTGTTAATAAGGACAGGTCACAGTACAGGCTCCTGAAGTCCTCCCCTTCTGTGGACCTCCAGGTAAAGCATGACCATTAACCATGCCCCTCCGGGGCTGACCATCCAACTGGCTTTTTAACAGTTGTCCACCCCTCCAGATCATAATGTCCTAACTTGGATACAAGAATATTTAGAAGTCAGGTTTGACAGCTATTACCCTTGGTAAATGCATGTTGGCTCTTTCCAGTAACACTCCTCTATTACACATGCCCAGAAATGTGTTTCAAAAGGACTCATTCCATGATTTTCCCAGGGTGCAAACAGAATCTTCTCAGACTGCATTGCTCTGGCTTGCTTTTTCATCTTTTTTGAGTAAATGATTTGTCTGTCTAAAGGCAGGGCAGACCTTCCCTCATCTCCATGACCTTCCAAACATGACAGTTTTTGAAGGATATGAGCTTGTTCTCTCACCTCCAAGCTGGATGCAGCAAGAATGAGACAACAATTTTTTCTTCATCCAAATGGTGTCAGCAGACTCAATAGTACTCAGTTCTGCCAAGAGCCATGCTTTTCCAAAAGCAGCAAGAGAAGGATCAGTCTTGCCTACACATGAAAAGTTCTACTGACCATCTGACAAAACTGGTTTTACACTTAATTATTTTTTTTTTTTTTTTTCTGCTGTGGGAATAGGTTCTTTCATTCAGAATAAAATGTCCAAGGGAACTTCAGTAGGAAAAATATTTGGGATTTAATGAAAAATACAATGCAGACATATCAGTCAAAATTTTGATACCCAGGTCTGGATTAGCTTTTGAACAAAAGAGCAAAAAGAATCTGCCAAGAGCAAAACTGGGTACTTAAACCTCAGCTTGGCACCAGATCAAGATGTTTTATATGGGGCTAAAGGACAAGTTCTTCCCTAAGGAGCATCATCTTGAGAAGAGACAACTCATTTGTTACTTCAGTCACCCCAAGCACTCAAAGTGTCAATGGACAAATGATGACAAATTGAAGGACTGATGTCAACACTTCAGTTATTGCTTACAATATGGATTCATTGTTACACACTGTTGGCTGAATAAAGCATCAATATTTCTGAGACTTGTTGCTTGATGTTTTTAAATAACCTGTGCTACAGGTGTATGGATTGCTGGTCTGCAAAAAAAAGGTATTGTATCAAACAATACATCACACACAAACACAGACCAAAACATGTTGGCTTTGCAGAACTGGGAAGAGCGAGCACAAAAGGAAGCCAAAAGTTTATTTAAAAAATTATAAAGATTGTAAAAAAATAATAGCAAGATCATTTTAAAGGTGAAGTAAAATTATTAATAGCAGTCAGCCACAAAAGATATTTGTGATAAGACTGAGGATATTTAAAAGAAGGGTACAAGATCAAGAAGAAAGAAAAAACATGTTATTCCTGAATGGACACTGTGGTTCACATTTTGCAGAGAAAAAAAAAGAGAAAAAGAGGTAAGAATCATTTAAAATATCTTAGTTACAAGACAAGTAAGTAGTCTATCCTCACTAAGAAAGTTTATCACATAAAAATGACAATCTTGACAGGGCAATAAAAAGATCATTATTCTTTTAAGATTTTGTTCTTATACTGAAAAGTTATACATACATGTATACATATATATACACCTTTGAGCTCGTAGTTTATCTTTCACAAAATTAGCTATATGTTGCTATCCAGCGAATGTAAAAAGCTTCAGTCAGATTATTTATTATATACCAGATTTCAGTGCAGATATGATAGTCAGACTTGTATTTTAGCACTAATTGTGCAGGTACTGAACCACCTATCAGCTGAGTATCATTTCTGTTACAGTTAGACAAAAGAAAACATGTGAAGATATAATCAGCAAGAAACATCATGCTGTCACCAGCAGGAAGAGTAATGAATAGTCATGAAAGGCAGAAACTTCTATGACATTATTGATTACAGTGGTAATACAGTCTCTCTAGCCTGAGATTCAATGCCTAACATTAACAGTATATTACATATCTCTGTAGTGCTCCAGTTATGATCACACTCATTAACATAATTCAAAGAAAAAAAATTGTAATGTAAGAAGTGCAATACTTGCTTTAAAATGCTTGGTTACAATTTAAAAATAGAAAATACAATTTCTAATAAACAGAGTGCTGGATATTTCTTAAATACATATTTCAAAATATTTACTTTCTGTCAGCCAGATGTTGCTGGTGCATTTGCCGAAGAAATACTCTTTCAGACTAAAAATCTATTCACCTAAAGGTGACAGGATGGGGTGGGGGTGAAGGTGGGGTAGAATCATGTTCCTACTTCAGTTTAAAACACAAGGGCATGAAGGGAAAGGCATTATCTTTTTTTGCTTTTCCCACACACTTCTATCTATCTTTCCAAGACAGCTGAGACTGAGTGGGTTAATACAATAGGCTTCTGGTCACCTCTGGAATTGTGAAGTCTTCTCACTTCTACAGTCATAATCCCAAGATATCACATTTTTTGACGCTGGAAAGAGACACCTATTACCATGTTGAGGAAATTACTTAAAAATATAAACCAAGTAGCTGGTCAAAATCACCATTGTTAAAAAAAAAATAAAAAAAATCATAGAATCATAGATCTCAGATTATGTTTTCATAGTAGAAAATCAGCTGTTTTGACTAAGTTCAAGATAATTCTAAATTATTGCACAACAGTGAATCCAAAGGAAAAAATAAATCAACATTAACTAGTTAAAAACACTTGCATACCAAAATTTAATAAATTAAGATAATTTTAATTATTTTGAAACTAAATTTAAAAATAGAAATTTAAAAATGGCAGGAGTGAAAACTCATGAAAATTTGGTAAATAAACATGCATTAAATAAAACTTTTTTATTTTTTAATGCATTTCATAAAGTCAGTGGGGGTGACTTGCTTGCAATATTTTGTTAATATTCTGCTTTAAAATTATCTGAAGGTAAATTTACAGGTCTACTTATTTCATTTTAAAAACGTGAATAATACTTTTTTCAACCTGTGCACAACTAAAGGCAACTTTAGCTGAAAGATGCTTCTAATTCTACATTCAGTCTGTACAATTAATCATTAGGCTAATCACTGCACAAAGCAAAAAAAGGAACTACAAATTTCTATGGTGTTCTGTGTTATTTTGCTTGAATAGATGCTTTGAATATTCATTTGCCAACAGACTGTTAAATTCACAAGTAATCTAGGAAAGGAGCAGTAAATTTTCTATAGAGCAAGACATAAACCTAGGCATGTAAAAAAAAAAAAGAAAAAAAAAAGAAAAAAGTTGAAATGTAAAATTAGATGACTAGTTACTAATGAATTCAAGTGCAGGCAGGCATCCAGATATTTTTCAATACGTGGGCTTAATATCACTTACTAGAAGCCACAAAGGAAGTTTGTGGCAAAGCAGGAAATTAAGCTGGGGCCCACTACAGCATCACTGTTGTTTTTATATAGTCATATATTCTGAATATGAAGTGACCTTTATGCACAGTAACTTGCAGACACCACATCTGATAAACAAATCTGTTATTTCAGAACCAAACTCCTTGGCTCCACCACATACAAACCCGCACATGGCAAGCTGTGGAAGCCAGGAAGTCACTTACAAGCTTCTTGTCTCTTCTTTTATGCCATTGGTCTAGATTGACACTAATTAATTTTTATAGTTCATCAAAGTAATTTTTAATCACTCTCACTACAGTATTTGTCTCCTCCTGTGAAGGCCCTTGGGTGCATCATGCTTCTGTGCACTTTTGTATCTGGGCTGCAGTGACAATATTAATTGCCCTCTAATGTTTCAGTAAAGACTGATATTCATGCTGAGCAGAGTTGGCTGCCAGGCAAATTGTGTTAATCAAAGGTCATTAACCTTAGTGAATAAGATCCTCAGTCAACTACAACTCTGAAGGAAATCTGTCTAGACTTGTTCCTAATTTTGCATTCCTTAAAGAACACCGCAATGCTTTTGAAATTAAAAAAAAAAAAACAACAAAAAGCAAACAAAGAAAACCCAAGTTAAAAAAGAAAAAAAAAAAAAAGAAAACCTAGAAAACTCAAGAACAAAAAAATAGAAAACTTGAAATTAGAAAGTTTGTCAGAATAGAAATAGAGAAGGTTTATACTTGCTTCCCATGCCCATTGGGTCCTTGCAGGCAAATCCTTCCTTCCAGGATTGGTTTTACATACCTGTTACTTTTGGAACTTTACTGAACTGTGCTGTATTCCATGTTGTCCATCAAGACAGTTCTTGAGACCAGCTCTGAGGCTGACTGCTTCCTCCTTCAGGCTGCCATTTGCCAGTTCCTCTGCTTGAATTGTGAGTTCTTAGCTCCAGGCTGTGAATTTCCTCCTTGCCACATCTCAAGATTTCTTCATCCTGCTCGGCTCCTGCCCAGAGAAGGACAAGTCTTCTCCTTTCACCAGGAGATCCATCTCACCCAGTCACTACTCCCTTTAAAAGAGCAAAGTTAAAAAGAAAAGAAGACAAAAATAAACCCTGAAACACTGTCACCCAGAACTAATGTGTTTTATAGATTTTAGTATCATCCATTCATTCTTAACAGAAAAAAAAGTATATAACTTGACAGCAGGAATGGAAAACAGCCCTGCAATTCATAGTGCTACATGAGTGGCAAGTACCAGAATTAGTTTGGCGGTAAGGGTGAGTGTTTAGCCTGGCAGAGCAGTTTTAGGCAATTTACTTCCATTATCAAGTTGCTTCTATATACTTTACAATATCTAGCTTGCTCTTGACTAGAACTGCAGACTTCAAAACCCATATTTTTCCTGATTCAATTATCAGTGATTGACTCTCTATTTTGATAAGCAGTATCTCCTTCACCCTGGAATCTAAAAGCAGTTTCTTTATTATTTTAAATTGCCCTTTCCTGTAGGAAAACAGCAAAACCCAAGTTTATTTGAGGCACTGTGGCTTGTGTTTTTTTATCAATAGCTTTTCACTGGCTCAGTTTTTATTCTTCAGAGTGCAGCAAACATTCAAGTAATATGTGCTGCACTTCAAGCTGCAGTTATTGAAAATAGTAGCTAACGTTGAATCAGAGTTAAACAGCTTACTTGGCCAAAAGGTGTATTTTCTTATTGCAAATCACAAATGAGAGGTGAATAAAAGACCTTTATTTGGACACACGGAATTTGACTTGCACACAGTTAAGTTTTCCTGTTTGAGCAAATTCATTGTTGTTGAAGATATACAGTATTTGGCCACAATTTCTTCTGCATTATAGATCATAAGTAATGATTCGTCATTCAAGGTATCAAAACTGTTCTCACACATATCCTTAAACATGAGGTCTTTTTATACAGGAACATATACAAATACAGAACTAAAGTAAAAGCAGAAAATGATTCAGTAGAGGCCAATGATATCAGAGGAGTTTGTGTAACACTAACAGAGCAGCTGGTTTTACTCTCATTTTCAATACCATGTTCATTTAAGCTTCTTATATACATTGATTTGTAAAACTGAAGAAAATACGGAAATCCTCTCAATACTATCTAGAGAATCACTAGGTGGTATCTATCATATCTCACTAATACTATTTGTCTTAACATGTGGTCATCTTTTAAGATTCTGAGCAGTTTAATTAGTCTACAGAGGTTAGGCCGCTTTTCCAGATCAGTTAGCAGTGCCTGAATCCACAAGGATTGCTGCTGTACAGTTATCATTTCACTGGAAAATTCATTTAGTTAACATTTCTAAAGTTTTCCTCGAAAAATCTTGAATTAAGAGTTGCATACTTTGGGGCCTTCTTTGCTTACACTGTTTATTCACTTTATCTCTTCCATGTACATGTCTGGTATTTTACGTACTTCACCACAGTTTTCTTAGAGTTCCATCTGAAATGTGTACTGATGTACTTCCCCTTCTCCATTTCTGTAACAATCTGAGGCTTTACTTGACTTCCCAAGACATTTTGTCACATGCTCCTGACAACCATACATATGGTTATTTTTCAACTTCCTACCTAGCAAATTATTCCCATTAGTGTTTGGCATTTGGACCCTCAGACTGGGGTTTTCCTTCATGAACATCAGGTATGAGAACACAGGAATTTCAGGAGTTGCCTGATTTGTTTTTGTAACCCCCAGGAAGTAACAAATCTCTAAAGAGAAAGAGGCAATAATAAATAACTACTACTAATAATAACACTAAATACTACTACTATTAAATACTACTACTAAATACTACTAAATACACTAAATACTACTAAAACTAAAATAATAAGTAGGCTTAATTGTACTGTAAGGGAAATTGTATTTTGCTGTCTGTAGAGCTCTTTGCTTTGCATCAAAGGAGATATTTTCAGGGAGATATTCTGATCACTGTTCAATCACATCAAGGTATACTGGGTCCTCCTTTGATCTATCATTTTATAATAGAAATATTATTTCAGACTTTAGGCACACAGTCTTAAGCCTGGAAATGTTAAATTTAAATTCATTCATAAGTGGAATTTTCAAGGTGACAGTTTGTTCTTAATACTGAAGCCTTCTAGTTTTGGGTCTTCAACAAATTTCACCATAGCCCTCTAATATTTACGTTGAGGTCGTTAATGAAAGCAAGTCAGTATATCAACATCAAGACATTTTATTTTTGGTGATACTGAAGAATGTTTTTCTTTATTTTCTCCTTTTGGTGTAACTAAATGCAATATGCTCATTAGCCACATTCTTGTACAATTTACATGTCCATTACCAAATTATTTAATGAAAATGAGCTAGAGGAGATTTGTGGCAGGCATTTTCTCAAAAAAAATCTCCTGGCTGAATTGTGATCTCATCTTGAACCTTGTTTTGTGGATCCTGTTTTTTTTTTTCTGAAATAATACTGATTATGTATTTAAACTTTTCTTATTCTTCAAGCTTCTTTTCCTTTTTTTTCTTTGAACCTGAAATTATTAGTTTGCCATGTGATAATTTACTAAGATCTTATGCTTTCACATTATCCTATGTGACCCATCATGAATAAATAAATAAAAAAAATAATAAATGAATAAATAATGAAGAGAGCTGACAATAGCTAAACTTTGGGAGGATGTGTGGTTAAAAAGTATAAATAAGTTACAGCAAGGAGGAAGAGAGAGTACAGAATAGTTTGATGACATTCAACTAAACTTTAATCATTCTCTTTCCAAAGAGGTAATTGCTATTTACAGGAGTTCTAGGTCATGATCCCATCTTGCACCCAGCTTAGAAGAAGTACCTGAACAATACAGCACACCATGAGACCTGGGTTGCGAATGAGTACATCCTCAGGCTTCCTAAAGTGCACAGCATCATTAAAAATAAATCAAAGTCTGTAAAAGTTGACACATCGTAGCTGTTTTCCTCACCTGCTCTAATTTGACACATTTTCAGAGGAAAGTCACTATTCATTTCATATCTAAACCTGTCAAATCCTTTTCCTTCACTCAATACCAGAGGAGTCAATTTTCTTAGCAGGGCTTTTTGAAAAACTGTAGAGACCAGACAACTCTGTATGCAACACTTCAGTGGGAAAAAAAAAAAAGAAAAAAAGAAGTATGTAACTGAGTAAACATTAAAAAGCTGAGAATGGAATACAAAATTTAATTGTCCAAAGCATTAAGTGTTAAATAAGAAATAAAAAATAATTGATACTTAATGTTCTAAATAGACATCTAACACTACTAGCAGAGGAATGATTTGGGGGTTTGTTTACTTGTTTGGGTTGTTTTTTGTTTTTCCAAGGGTAGAGTGCAGACTTCATGCTTCTCAACCTGTTTTTTCTTAGCTGTTATGCACAGTTAATAGTAATTCATATTTTTCATAGTTAGGATCATATGAATTTTTTAAAACTTGCAATGCCACAAAATGGCAAATACCTGACAATAGCTCATTACCTCATTCTGGTTTCCAGTAAATATTCCTGTAACAGGTAAAGAAGATTTAAGAAGCATGGGTATGTGGTTCTACCTCCTGAGGGATAGAAGACTAAATGCCTTTGACAGGTAACTCAGGCTTTCTGTATGTCAGTATAGAAACAAGAAACCAGTTGTTTAGGAGCTGAATGCCCTTCAGACTTTGCCCATCAATTCCAGCATGAACCTAGTTGACAAAAAAAAAGCAAAATTAGACTTTTTTTTCTTTCCTTTTTTTTTTTTTTGTGATATAAAGTATTAGCTTTGAAAAATGTTTAGTTGAAAAGTGTCTAGCTGGGCTTCAAAACAGGCTCTTTTTGCATGTGCCAACAGTAGCTTTTCAACAGCTTTTGGCAATGCCACTTTTACATACGCTTTAAGAATTCAGAAGTATTATTTATTTCCTGTTTAAGCTTTCTTTTTTTTTTTCTTATATTTTTTAGCAATTTAAAATAGAAACAACCTGAGGAAAGATGACAAATAAGCGAGGGAAATCTGCATTCAGAGAATTTCTTTATTTTTTACTAAAATCCTAAGTAATAAGATTTATGTGGAAAAGTGCTAGGCAATATTAAATGTATGAGGAAATGTTGGCTTAACCCATAACACTGTTGTGAGTGGGAAAGATATCTTGAAGAAAACTTGCGCTAGAAATTAGACTTTGTGTTAATCTCAGCATCTATGAAATGTGTTATTACTCTGTGATTTGGACTTTGGTGAAGGTTCAGTCTCAAGCAGAGACAAGTCTTCCCTGTTAGTTGATATTTTCATTTTTTTAATAAATTAAGTTATAACTGAGTCAGTTACAGAGAGAATCACAGCTACTCAGATAGCAAGGGCAAAACCTTGTGGAGTGATGTGAAAGCCATCTGCTCTGCTCAGTGTGTATTCATTGCAAAAAATAGTAGACTGGAACTATATATTTCCATGGATTTCACTGTGTAGGAAAGCTGCAGGTGTCTAAGCACGCTGCAAGTCTCCATTACTACAACCAAAATCTTCAAATATACATGCTATGAATGAATTGATTGCTATGATTACCTTTGATCTGCAACCACAGTTTTTATAATAGGGAACACTGATTCATGGAGGACTCCATGGCCATGTAAGACAGTTTAATGACACAAAATAAGCTCAACTAAAAGAGAGGGAGCAGGTGGCGAGCTCTGTTAAGAGACAGACTCAGCTGGCTTCCTCCTTTGACATCTAGTAGACATAATGGCACCAACCAGCACTGCCAGGGTTGAGAAACTTACATGTGAAGAAATTGACTCTAATAACACATTTTAGGAAGAACAGAAGCAAATATATGAATTGCAGAGCTGTAACAAGTATTGAACTGAAAATTTTCTTTATACGATTGCACTAGAATTGAGGCCACAGAATATGCAATTATATTGGACTCTCGTAGCCGCAGTATAGTTTTATTACTATGAGAACCTGGACATTGAGCTTGTCTCAAACACTTCTTGCATTCCACAGTAGGAGTCAGAGACGAGAAATCGAGCTTGTCTCAGGCACCATTTGCATTCGACCATGAGAAGTCTTGGGCAAGTAAAGGAAGCAAATTACAAGCATGTTGAAGCAAATAATGAGGGTGTTGGCTATTGATAATGCACAGATAGGATTGTTCTGATCCCTTTGTTCAAAGCTGTTAAGCCTCCACAGGACTGTGAAAGGATGATGAGCTAACTTAGAGGATGGAGTCAAAAAAGCAGACACCACTATATGAGGGATAAGAGGGAGAATGACCACCTGGAGGACCCTAGGAAACACCATCTTTGGAACTGCACACGTGCTCCATAAACTATGCTCACCATTATCATAATAACACCTTTATTCTTTGTATGCAAATTATGGATAACACCCCAAAAGAATATAAACATAAAGTGCAGAGCTCAGGTCAAAGGGAGAGCTCCCACCACCGATACCCTGGGTGAAGAAGTCCAGCAAAACACCATTGGATCCATGAGTAGTGATGCTGCTTCTTTCTTTCTCTCCCTTTCTTCCTCTCCTCTCCTCTCCTCTCCTCTCCTCTCCTCTCCTCTCCACTCCTCTCCTCTCCTCTCCTCTCCTCTCCTCTCCTCTCCTCTCCTCTCCTCTCCTCTCCTCTCCTCTCCTCTCCTCTCCTCTCCTCTCCTCTCCTCTCCTCTCCTCTCCTCCCTTTTTTCTTTCCTTTTCTCTTTCCTCTTCTCTCTCTTTACTTTTCTCTCTCTTCTTTTTTTTTTTTCTCTTCTCTATTTGTGTCCCTGGTCCTCTCTTCTCCTCTCTTTTTTCATTGAATATCGACTAGATCTAAGTCTAATGCATGGCACAGGACTTGATGATAATCTGTGGATTGGCTAAGGAACAGCGGACATTTTGTGACCAGCCCAGACATCTTAGCCTTAGGAAATGGTGGCTATAAAAAAATACAGTTGAACAATGGACATGTGAGCCATCCCAGCTGTTTGGTCTTAGCCAAACTCTGAGTTAAGCTGTGAGGCCTGAACTCAAGTTACCTAGGCTGCAAGGCCTAACCTTAGGTTACTAAAGGACAGCTAGAACAGTAGAACAAGGAACTTGGTGTTTGCTCAAGGTTAACAAGATGTAGAAGCGGGATGGGAAAACTGTAAAATGTGTGCAAAAAGTAACAAATGGACAAGCTTTCAGCTAACCTATCATCTACTTTGAAAATGTGTGGACAGCACTTTTGAGCCAATCAGAATCTACATTGGTTACATCAGCTAGTCTTATAAACTATAAAAACTGTTGATGTGTGTGAATAAATTTGGCAATTGCTTGATCACATTGATCATCCCTGCGTTGTCCGTGACTCCCGCGTCAACAATAATCCAGTTAAAGTAATCATTGTTGAGTTATTATATCTAAACACATGCCTTATACTTTGTACTAATAAATCATAATACTGGTTGGTTGGTGTCATTTTACCTTAATTCAGTACAAGGGTATCATGAACTTGGTCTTTGCTCCCAAGGGGAGGGAGGTTGTTCTAAATGACTCTTTTCGTGTTGTGACGATTATACACTAGAACAGGTATGGTTAGAACTAAGATCTGCCTGGTTTTAAAACTTATGCCAACAGAGCTCCAAAGCACCACTTTTATTATTTTCTAGCAAAACACTGATATATTATGTGGACTCCATCCAGTAGTAGACAGCAGTAAATATGTATGCCTGGTAGCAGGTTAAGATTCTGGCTTTCCCAGACCTATCACCTGAAATTGCTTGTGAGAGAATTAAGGACTTGACAGAAAAAGAAGTGCAATTAAGCATCCTCCATTTGCTCTGAATGAGCAATAGGATACAGTGATAGCACCAATCACTTCAGAAAAAATTATGGAATTGAAGACAGAGTAATAACATACTCATTAAAAATACATTAGATCTATGTCTCAGTGTTTTGATAAACAAAGCAAAACACCATCTCCAAACCCAGTCTTTTTTGAATCTTAAAACTAAAAAAAGGGTAAAGCAAAGAAACAATTAGAAAAAAAGTGGTTTTTTTTTTAAGATATCATGACAGATTATGCGACTTTTATGCAAAATAACTCAACACCTGCCAAGAACTTTTAAAATAAATTATGAGTTTAATACACATGATGAAGAAATTTTATCAAATCCTATTCAGAAAAGATAACCTTGTCATAAATAATACTAATTTCAGGTTATTTTAATAGAGAATTTAGCCAATTAATCTTCCATAACTGTAATAGTCTAATTATGGTTAACAGAAAAGTTAAACAGCTTGCATATATTTTTTGTATTACTTTTGCATTCATTTGAGCCAAAAGCAGTCATTTTAGATTATTTTTTACATTATGCACACTCATCCAGACTGTTTTCTTAAAAAGTCATCATTCCTAAACTCACTGATTTAATATAACAGTAGAAATCTAGAAATGACTAATTAAATATCACCTTTAATGTCACAAAGTTAAAGCAATATAGTTTGGATTTAAAATATGCTGTAACTGATAATTCAACTCATTGTACACCTGTGATTTAAGTTTCTCTGTACAAAATAGCAGTTTCTTGAAAACAAGATGAATTATTCAGAATTCGTAATAAACTCAAAACCACAAATCAGGTTTCAGTGCTTTCAAACTCTCAGTATGATGGCTAAGAAGCTTGCTGTAGGTGTTAATTAATGGCTGCATTAATTGTTTATTAGCAACAGTTAAAATAGTAGCAGAAATTAATGCAGAATACATTCAGACTTTCCTTAGGTATCCACTTTATAAAAGTAATTGCCATATATATCTAGACAACTTGATATTTTTCAGATAGGCTTTTTTTGCACCATGGCCACTGGTTTTTTTTTGGCTCAGTCTGGGCAGGTTTTCACTTACTGTGCTGTGAATAGAGAAGTATTCGGCAATCCATTTCAATATTCCAGTTCTTGTGATCAGAACACTTAAGGATTCATAATAGGAAGCAGAGTTATTTCACTGGGTTGGGATTGTATAAAGAATGCCATTCATCCATCCATGATGTCAAAGTTTTCCTTTGTTTCCTCCTCCTCAGATCTGAGTGAGAGTAGGTGAGGTAGCAGAATCAGGACTCGAGGTGGGACTTTCCCAATAGTAAGAATTCTTTTCCTTACAGGTTTTTTGAGTTGCCCAAACACAGAGTCGAGGCCACACAGTGAAACTAGGAGCACCTTATTATTAGAATACCACTGTGTGCGCTAAACAGTTCTAACGCAGTAAAATTCAGTTAGAACAACAACAACAAAAAAAACCCAAAACAACCTAGTGACAGCATGATATCATTACCAACAGTAAATATATAGTTGCATATCATCTGAACAAAAACTACAGTTTAAAGAGACAGGGATACTCAAAGTATCTTCACATAAAATATATGCCATTATGATTTCTTAAAAAGTGATTCCATGTTATGAACACAAGAAAATTCAATAACAAGCTTGGTGTTCAGTCAAATAATAAATTATGTACTCTCAGTAACAAGACTGGCATTTTAATCCTCAGAAATTCTAAGGATGAACACATTTTACTTTAGAAATAATCACCAAGCTTTACTTATATTTCAGGCTCTGAGATTCTAAAGTGAATCATAAATATTTCATGAAAGTATTGTTCTGCGGTACCCATCTGGAAGAAGAGTATTTTCTCCTTCGTTGATTAAAACTTTATTGACCTTACTGTCTGTCAGGTTTTGCTAAGGGGATTTTTGCCAAGCAAATTTTTAATATTGTGTTTGCCAAAATGCATCAACAGATTCTGTAAAGGGTAATCGTAAAACCATGGGGAACATTTAATATTACAGCTAAGACCATAGCATTTACATTTTAACTTTTGCTTACTTTCAGATTTTCTGCAGTTACAATGGGAACATAAAATGTAGACAACACAAACACCTTTGCATAAAATAGTGAAATGCCATAGGCTTGATAATTAAGGTGTATCATAGCCTTACTGACAGTATTTCCATAGTGAGTTTCCTTACTTACTAACTAAAAGTTTATGACAAAATTCTTTCTATAAAAATCTCCTCTTTTTCTTTTTTCTTTTTTTGACAGACAAAGAATGATTTTTGAAAAGAATCATCAGAAAAAAAATAAAATCTTTCTACAACCTAAGCTCTGAGCTCCGTGAAAGCTTCAGAGAATGAATCTAAGGGTGTTTCCTTGCTAGGAATCACAAAGGATTGACCACTAAGTTGCTCTACAAGCAAGAGAGAGCAAAAGTTCATGAATGGCAAAAAGCCACAGCTTCTCTCTGTAAGTTTCGAAACCCCCGTAAAAAGAGGGCAGTAAAAACTGTTCTGCGTGGAGGTAGAGTGGAATACAGCAAGACACAGGATAAGTCTTTGTTCTAAGAAAAAAATAAAAGGATGTTAAGAACCAAGGTCCTTCAGGCTAGACATGAAAAAAAGATTTTCAGAAAGTATTATTGAATTGCATTGATACTGTATATGTGAATAACATTAGTAAGTATCTATGCTTTCTCACCAGATGATTGACCTCTATCACTGTTCTGCCAGTATTCTTCAGTAATATTTGAATATTACTTCAGTAATAGTCAGTAAATGAATAAACCATTTTTCAGAGATAAATGAAAGTACTTTGTTGACCACACATCTAATTATAAGATGCAGTCTTAATCATCAGTATTTCTGTTGCAGTCTATCAGCATATTACATGCACTTTCATTTACTTTCCCATCCCTAAAGCTCCAAGGCCCTTTCAGACTTTATCTCTTCATAAGGTATAAAATGATCCTACCCATAAGTCTAATAATATTCCTTATTTATTCAATTAACCTAAAAATAGTTATCTTCAAAGCAAGGGTGACCTGGAAAAACCTAATATTGTCCAGCCTACCAGCTGTTTGAGATGTGAAATGTCATGGAGAATTTGCAAAACACATCTACTCAAGTGGTGCAGCAGAACTACAACACAGGTAACGTACAAAGAAAATCCAGTAAAGCTATTTACTTTGCTTTTATTACATAGATATCCTACTCTCCTTTAAAGTGGGGGGGGGGGGGGGGGGTGGAATCCAGACAGAAAATAACAAAAGTCAAAAGAGTTCACAAATTAGTGCAAAAAAGAAGTATCACCACAGATGTGGTTGTATGATTACAGCTTAAATTTAGTTTTTAGATTTTATAAATGTTTGAGGCAGAGCAGGTGCAGAAAGTGCAGCAACAGTTATATAAACAAAACCATGTATGTTGGGTTTTTTTAGATCGATAAGTTCCACTAAATTTAAGTTAAACTGGAGGGGAAAACAAGAAGTCTTCTCTGAACAGTCCTTCCTAGTTAACTTGCAAAGAGCTTTTATTCCCTATCATCATCAGTAGTAGCAACTTCTAGCATTTCATACCTTCAAAGGCTCATTTATCTCCCCTTATATCTCTGTCAGGGATCCTTTTCTACTAAGTGCTATACACACACAACACCTTCACAGCCTCTAACCACAAGGCAAGAGTTCATCACTAGACTGATAGAGGAGGAAACTCAGCTACACAGTGGGGCAACATTACCCAGTATGACAGGATTGTCATGTTTCCATGCAGTCTGTCTAGTAATTAAAATATTTCAGAAGCAATCCAGTAGTTCTGATTAATCTCAGAATAATCCACTCAGTTTTTGGGTAGTTTCTGCACTGCAGTCATAAAAATACACAACCCAGTTTGGACAAATATATATATTCTTTATTGAAAGCACACAACTGTACTTTCTCATGTGAAATTAACACTCCTGAACTACCAGAAAGAAACAAAAAGTTAACACCTGGCCCATTACGTATATCATTTAAAGAAAAATATTAGTAGGCTTAAGATAACATTATTTGGTAATCCACAAGACAGAAATTAATATTTTAGGCTGCGCTCTCAGTGCTATATTTACTTACTTCTGTTACATCAACAGTCAGGAAGAGGTTCATCCTTTTCCCCAAACTGCTCTGCCTGAGAGACTTGACTAGTGGAGAGCTGCAGTGATCTAAAGGAGATAAAGTGGCAGAGTATAGTAAAATAGCAGGATGCACTTTAGATTTTTTAGCAAGTGCTTCTGACATGTGGCAAGCCAAAAATACATTACATGAGGTTTCCATTCAAAAAATCGCTTGTTATCACTTGTTATCTATTATCACATCTGTTCAGAAATATAGGTCAAAGATATGTAAATAAGGAAATGAAATCAATAAAAATAATGCATTCTGCATCCATTAGTTCTGACCTAATATGTTGCTGACCTCTAGAGCTGTTAAATCTGCTACTAGATGGCAAAATTCCAACAGTGGACTGTATTTGTAGGAACCACTCCCTCACACAAAAAGAAATAATTGTAGTGACAAGCAAGCACCACAAAAATATTTATACATACAGATGTACTGCAACAGCTGTTTTAGGTGACCTATTTTAATAGCACTAGTGATTACCTCAGCTTTTATACTATATTTATACCACTGATCTTTTCACCATTCCACAGCTATAATGACACAGCAGTCACTAACACAGTTGCAACATACACGGATATATCCAAAGCTGTAATCGTGCCTTTCAATTATAGAGTAGACTCCCACATCTGGGAAATCAGATCTGAGCCCATTTATATCAGAAATGTAAGTAACCTTCACAGGCCCTGTGTTGACTCCTACATATCCACCCTCTGAATCCTTCTCAGAGTTTGCAAGGAAATGGTGGTGAACCTGCAAGGTTTAATATATGAAAGACTGAACTCCGAATTACATTGGATGTTTTCACTACTTGCTGTAAATTATTGGGAAGCTTTGTCTGCTCTTTAAGAATGCCCTCAATCTCATGTCACAAGATGAGCTTTATAATGGCTCAACTTCAGTGGACTTCAAATTAATACACATGTAACTATTTGTATCATGATAAAACATTTTTTTTCTATATTTCACTTTGTCAGCATCCCTTGTGATCCTGTTAATCTAATCCAAACGTACAAACTCTTATCCTGCATTAAGATTTTATTCCAGCTATTATGAAGAGATTTTATTTTGGCTGCAATTTGTTTTATATCCACTGAACTTCTTAAGAGTACTAATACTGGAAAAAGGATCCATGTTTACTCTGTATGCTACAAATTTAGAGTTCATACTTTAAGTGCAGACAGACAGGAATACGAGGAAAAAGTGACATAATACTGGCAAAATGAAGCAAAATAGCAGCCTAAGTACCACTGTTACTCCACTCTTTTTTAAGGAATATTTTGTTTAGTTAATTTTTGGCGTCTTTTTTGTTGGTGGTGGTGGTGGTGGTTTAGTGGCATTTTGGGTTTTTTTGGTTTTGTTTATTTTTGTAAAAGAATTTCTTTAAAGGACCATACTGGAAGAGATTACACACTATATTAGTCATAGTTTTAGGGATTTCCTTCCATGTGTAAGACAGATGAGCTTGAAATACAAGATTTTAATATCCAGGACCTAGTACTGATTCACAGAATCACCCAGGTTGGAAGGGCATCAGATCTCTAGTCCAATGCCCTGCTAAAAGCAAGGCTGGCTCTGAATTCCGATCAGGTCACTCAGGGCTTATTTGGTTGGGCATCACATATCTGCATAAACAGAGATTGCACATCCTCTCTGGACAACATGTTCCAATGCTTGACAATCCTAACTGATTTTCTTCCCACATCCCAATATCCAGTTTCAACATCTACAAATCAATGGACCCTGGCAATATCTACCTGAGGGTGTTAAGAGAGCTGGCTGACATTGTGATGGGGCAGCTCTCCATAATCTTTGAGAAGTCATGAATATTAAGAGAGGTCCCATAAAACTAGTAGAAGGTGTCACTTCCATCTACAAGAAGAACTTAAAGGAGGATCCAGAAAATTATAAACCCATTAGTCTTACTTCAGTCTCTGGGAACAAATCATCCTGGGGGCTATCAGAAGTCAAATGAAACACATGATTGAGAAAGCCAGCACAGATCCAGCGTGGATTCACCAAGGCAAATCATGCTTAACTAACCTGTTCAACTTCTATGATGAAGTAAACCGCTCAGTTGATGTGGGGCAAGCAATGGACATTGTCTATTTGATTTCTCCAAGGTTTTCAATACAGTTTCACACAGCCAGGATAGAGAAACAGATGCATTACAGTCTAGACAAGACCACCATCTCTATGGTGGGTGTAACACTGTAACATCAGAACAAAGATACAAGGAACACGGCAGGAGACCAAGGTTGATAAACTTGCTAAAGTCAAGACAGGTGACAACCATGGATCTCCCCTCATTCACAAATTTAATCATTTCATCATACAAGGCAGTCAGGTTTCTAAGGTGTAACTTCCCTTGGTATATTCTTTCTGGCTGTTTTGCTTCTCCTTCAGTGCCCAGAAAGGGTTTTCAAGAGGACTTGCCTCGTGACTTTATTGGCAACTCAATAGAGGTTGACTGGCCTGCCATGGCTACAAAAACTGGAATGAAGAATTGGAAAATTAATTGGAAGCTTCTCAGTAGTCTGAACAAATGAGCTGACTTGAACCTCACAAAGCTCACCAAAATTAAAGTCAAAACATTCAATGGAATAGGTAGAAGAGAGGAACAAGAATATTCTTAGAGATGTATAGCAGAATTAGAATAACAGCCGCAAGCAACATAATCTAAGTTTGAAATTAACCTTGCAATGAGAAGCAAATAGGACCAGATCGTCAAAAATATGTTCCACCTTTAATTATTTTGTGATTCTATGACAAATAAGAGCAACCAAAAATTGGCCGAAAAAAATCAAGGCAGGAAAAAGTATATTTCTTTCCCTAGTAGCGTTATGAATGACACATGCAAAGAGCAGAGGAAAAATTGTTTCATGTTGAAATATCAATAAGTATAATAAGTAACTCTCATAAGAAAGGACATAATAAAGAATGAATATGTTAAGTTCGAAGACATGTAACTTTATCCAGTTGGTAGGTAAGTGCATGTAATAGGAAAATCATTTGCTCATATTTATACACGTGATTTATTATAGAATTTACTTTCTCATAAGAGATGAAGCAGCAGTACAGTGTCAAGAATGATAGCTATTTAACTTCAATTCTCCTCTGGCACAAGCAAATCCTGAAGAAGAGGAGACAAGATTAATATAGGATGCATGCTCCTACCATTCAGCTGATGCCTCAACATGCATTACCTCTTGACTTATTTCCACACTCCTTTCACTCCCAGTGTGTAATTATGTTACACAGATCTCTTGTCCAGATGGAAAGCTTTTTTCTGGGTTCAGGCTGCAAGATGATACAAAAAAAAAAAAAAAAAAAAAAAAAAAAGAAATTGAAGCAAAACCAACCAACGAAAACAAAACACAAACAGACACTCAAATTCTCAAACGAAATGAACAGAAAAACCCAGACAAACAAAAAAAAAAAACCCAAACATATGACACAACCCCCAAATCCTCAATTATCAATCCAAATTATTATCTGGGACCTTTAAGGCAAAAAAGCCCAATATCTGAATATCTAGATTAGTAATTCAAAGTTGTAAGGATGGTTACTCAACTTATTTCTGTTCTTTCTGATTCTAAACCATGCATAATGTTATTAAATAAATTAGAGAAATTACAATGTTGCTTTATGACATACAGTTTGCTTGTAATTTTTATATGAAAGTATATATGAAAAAAAAGGTATGAAGAAACCACAATGATAAAAAATCTAGGTTTCTCACTTACATGGTTTCTAACAAGTCTGGTTCAATTTCTTATGAGGGGATCTGTATCTACTCAGTATAGCACTTGAACAATTTGCACCTGTCCTGCATCTGCTGCAGCTATATTCCCTATGAATTTATGCAAACATTGTGGAGATCTGCCAGCATCAGGGTTAAAGGGGAAACCTTCTGGACAAATTAATAAGGTGATATTATATATTTTTTTTATCTATATATATTTGATAAATTTTATATATATTTTGATAAATTTTATATATGATAAAAAAAGGGAAACTTTAGAATCTCCTACGGAAAGCATATTTTAACTTGTGATTTATTCTGTAATAAATTGCAAATGAAACACTTGCAAATAAATAAAAAAAAAGAGGTAAAAAAAGATAGGGAACCTGGTCAAGTATAAGAATGGATTCTTTCTCCATCTTTTCGAATATAGCTGCTAAGAAAAGAAAATTCTGTCAAATGACAGAACTTAAAAAGTGGCTTTGCCTCTAGGAAGGGAAATGGTTCTTTAGGATTACGTTGTAAATACAACAGTAGATTTAATGCTACTGACAAATATTTTCATTTCTGTTAATCTTAATGGCGTATTCTTTAAGAGTTGAGAGATGGACAGGCGTATTAGCTCATCTGATGAAACAGTATTTAGTTTATATTTAATTTTTAAAAGATGGAGTCCCACCTGCTTAACATTACATTTTAAATTCATATATATTCATTAACTTTCATTTCATTTAAAATATTTAAGCTTAGATGTGGATGAACTTTTAAGTGTTAAAATATTGCAATTTGACAAAATGCATTTGGAGACCAAAATTCAATAATATTCAATACCTGATATACCGTAGTAGAAAGAATTAAATACCACAGCCTTATTCTCTGTCAATTGCCAAACACAATTTTTAATTTCAACATTTTGAATTTAATAAATTCTGCTGGGATATGGCTGTTCTGCTGTTATTTTGAAACAGGCTCTGAAAACCTTATGGGAAAGTTTAGAAATCATTCTGAAATTTTATGTTTTAATTTTAATTTTATTTGTTAAATTTACAGTTGCAATCCCTACTAGGGAAATACATATTTTAGTAATAAATATACTTTTGGATTATTTAGTGATACTTTGTTGGTTTACATATGTACCACTAAAAAGAAAAAAGTTAATAACACTATAGAAGTGTCTAATTTTCTTTCAAAATCTTTTCTAGAAATATCCACCATCAGAGTGTGCCTATTGGCCAAGGGTGCTTGAAAGCAAAAGGAAGAGGTTAAAATTGTGAAGACTGCATTTACTGAGGGATGGGGAGGGATAAATTGTGCCTTTCAACAGGTTCTTGCATCTTTCTATGCCTCTGATTGTGTTTACATGGATTGCTTAACTCATTTTAATTCCAAAAGAATACCTTGATATTCTTTACCTCTCCACTGTCGCTTAAGCCAAGACCTTCTAAGGCCATTGGGAGCTCTGCTGTTATGTCAGCTCCTGAGTATGAAGGTTTCCCTAGCCATGCTGTTTCGATCCCCAAATAATTATGTAGGAAGCTATTCCACTACTGATGTGGGGAGGTTTCCTGTGTGACAAACTGTCACTCCAGGTTAACGTTTAGCCTGTATAAAAACTGACAAAATAGTTAAAAGTAAGACAAGTGCATGTAGATAGAGCCCTCCAAATTCCCCAAAGCACTTTCTGTATCACACAGAAATAACATGAAGGGTGGGATTAAGGTACCTAAACCACATAGAACTAGTACAACTTCAGGGGGCCAGAGGCACCAGATATGACGCAGATCTGTTGTCACAGAACTGAGTTCAGGTTGGACAGCTGGAGGTCATCTGGAGTGCAAGAGGACATCTAAGTTCACACATGCAAATAGCTTATTTGTGGTCATGGAAGAGTTTGAAGGTATTTAGGACCCTTCAGTTTTTAAGGACATATCTAAATAAAAGATTTTGTTTAAGATAAAACCAATACTGGAATGTGAAATATCCTTCAGCAAAGATTGTGCAGATTCTGTGGCTCTTATGTCTTCCTGAAAACCATGTACTCCTTCTCTCAGTTGATCTAGCTCTTTGCTTTATTCCCAGAGGCAAGTTTCCTCATCTTAGGACTCACAGTGGGAACTTTCTATCTTCTTTTTTCTTTGAAACTGTCATCTAGTCCTTAACTGAAAAGAAATTCATTCCTCTTCCTAGTTCTAGCACATGGTTAGACAGCTGCAAAGAATAAATAAGCACAGTAAAATCACCTCTAACTATGGGTTCCTGAGCTTAAAGAGAAATGTCTGAATATCTCTTGTTAGACCTTTGCCACTTGCATATAGTTTTTCATGGCACTACATAAAATGTTCACTGAACTGCTACAATAAAATATATTAATTTCTTCTTGTAATAATAATTTTTCTTCTTTACATACTTTAAATACATAAATACTGTGGTATTTACACAACTGTTAACAAGTAATACTCCATGTTTTTATGACATTTCTTTGTCTTGGTTGAAAGCTAAAGGTAAAAAAGTGAAAAGAAAAAGAAAAGAAAGAGCCTGGAGTGGTGCTTAACAGGAAAAGTTTTACACATAAAAGCACAGCTGTGATTTTTACTGCAGATTCGCTATCCATTGTAGTCTTAGGACATAACAAAAGTGTTTTACCCTTCTTGAGCTCAGTGGTTACTTTCTGACAAAAGACTTACTTCAGGATGACTTTTGCTCTGAAAACATGTTTAATCAGTGGTTACACTGTCTTGTGTTGTGAGATATAGATTTGGGTTATTAAGCCTTAAGATGAGTACAGCTGTACTGGGTCAGATAAAGGTCCACCTACAAGCATATCCTGGCTCTGAGAGCAGATCTCTCAGGGGATAAAAAAAAATAAAGAAAAAAAAAAATAAAGGGCAGACGTCCTGTGACACTTTACCCCCACATTTCCTCTGAGATAACAACAATGTGCAACTTGAGGACTTTGAGCCACAGGTTTTTATCTTTGTGTTTATCAGCATTTAATGAAAATTTCTTCCATAGATTTCAGTAACTGATTTTTAAGTCATCTAAACTTTTATCATATGTATTATTCCATGGCAAGAACTTGAACAATATGATAACACCTTCTGGGGGAGAAAAAAGCAAGCAAAAACAAAAAACAAAGCAAAACTATTTCTTACTCTTTGAATTAAATCTGCTTAAAATTTAATTTGGCTCTGCCTTGTTTATGTATCATGAAAAAGAATGAATAACCATTCTCCTCTTCATCCAATACCACAGTGCTCATTATCCTATCTTTATTCAGTCCAAAGCATCCAAATCTGTTTCACTTTTTCTTATGCAGAAACCATTTCACACTATTTATTGTAATTGTTGCCCTTTTCTGTACCTTTTCCATTTCTAATATTTTATTATTATAACCAGAACTGCAAATAGTATTTAAGATCTAAGTACAACATGGATTTATACAGTGGCATAATGATATTTTTTTGCTTTTCTCTCAACTCTCTTCCCAGTTCTCAAAATTCTATTTACTTTTCTGATCACCACGAGAAGTTTTCAGGGTGCAATTATATAATTATTCCAAGATCTTTTTCCTGAATAGTAATAACTAATTCTAAGATCTTTACTGTTATATAGGGATGCATTCTTTTTTCTAACAGTATTGCTTTGCATTTGTCAAAAGTGAATCTCACTTGCCCTTTTATCACCAGTCAGTTTCACAAAATGCACCCTGTGTTCTTCATTCAGATTCTTTACTTAATATTCTGAATTAATTTAGCATTATTAGCAAACCCTGTCACCTCAATCCTCACTTTCCAGATCAGTTGTGGACAGTCTGTTCCAGCACAAACCTCTGTGGAAATCTACCATTCTGTTCCAGCACAAACCTCTGTGGAAATCTACTATTCTGTTCCAGTACAAACCTCTGTGGAAATCTACCATTCATAGAATCATACTATCAGCTAGGTTGAAAAACCTTTAAGATCATCAAGTCCAACCATCATCCTAGGACTTTCAAGACCACCATTAAACCATACTACTGAGGGCCTCATCTACACTATTTTCGAACTCTTCCAGGGGCAGTGATTCCATCATTTCCCTGGGAAGACTGTTCCATGCCCGACTACCCTTTTTGGAAGAAATTTTTCCAAATATCCAATCTAAACCTCCCCTGGCACACCTTGAGGCTGTTAACTCTTGTCACTTTCAGCCATTGTAAAAACAGTATGAAAAGGGTCCTTTTTATCCAATTAGCTATCAATGAAAAGAAGCCCCTTTCTATCAAATGACAGCTGTGTTTATTTTCTTATGCTTACATGTTTTGGTAAGTATATGAAGTTGCTTCACTTTCTCATGTCTTGTGTACCTGCTTGTCCTGGGTTCATCAGTAGCAGTCATTTTTCTCCTTCTTAGTAGCTGGTGCAGTGCTGAGGTTTTGACTTTCAGCCTGAGAACAGTGCTGATAACACCGATGGTTTTAGTTGTTGCTCAGTAACGTTAATCTGACCGAGAACTTTCTGAGTCTCATGCTCTGCCAGGGAGGAGGGGAAGCAGGGAGGAATCAGAGACAGGACACCTGACCCAAACTGACCAAAGAGGTATTCTGTACCACAGCACATCATGCCTAGTATATAGTTACCTGGAAAGGCTAGATCACTGCTCAGTCGGGCTGGGTATTGGTCGGTGGGTGGTGAGTGGTTGTATTCTCTTCCCTTTTTTCCCTTACCACTACTATTATTGGTAGTAGCAGCAGTGATTTGTGTTATACCTTAGTTATTGGACTGCTCTTATCTCAACCAGTGGGAGTTACATTCTTTCAATTCTCCTCCCCATCCCTCCAGGAGCAGGGCGAGGAAGCCGGGAGGGAGTCAGAGCAGACTGTGTGGCTGAGTTGCTGATGGGTTTAAACCACAACACCGCTTCTCTCCAGTCATCCCACAGCAACCATTCCTGTGGGCTTCTGGGATGCAAAATGAATAAGGTAGCTTGCTCCTTCTGAAAAATGAAATTGGACTTGGAAACCAGAATGGTCTCCTTCAAACTGTATACCTTACAGACAACACAGATTCACTTCATATCCTGTTTCAATCAATGCTCTCAGCAGAGAAGCACATGCTGTCTCATGTTCCCTTGACCACTTCCCATGCACATGAGCATATTCTTGGTGAAAGCCTGCCATTTGGGCAGTCTGCACACCACTCTCTTCAAGACAGAAGGATGCAAGGACAGAAATAGGCTAATTTAGGGTCACAATAGAACACATCCCTGGTTTCCCTGCATGAATACCTCAAAGATCAAAAAGATCTTCCCCTAACAATTCAAGAAGATGGCTATCAACTTGGTAATGACAGCTACCAATACAGGACTGAACAGAGTTTGATCTGTTAGTATCTGAATACACAGAGGTGTGCAGTGCAAAACAGTGTGCCAGTGTTGCTGGTCAGAAATGCCTGATCTGTACTGTGCTCCACCATACAGGCAAGCATCTGTTTTTTCAAAACCTTTAGGCTCCAGGCCTGGGCCTACACATGCAACTAATGGAAACCAAAAGCCAGCAGTCATTAAAAAAGTGGTCTAAGGAAAACACTCAGCTCTGCAGGAAACACTTTCATCTATTTTGCTGCCGACTCAAGGTGTCAGATGCACCATCCTGTGAAACAGCCTCTCCAAGCACAGGAGAGGAAGTTTAGGTTGACCAAGTGTCTTCACATATTGCATTTGGTGCTAGCAAAAGATGAAGGGGGAAAAGCACACCCTGCCTGAGCTTAAGAGATGCACAGAGCAGTCAGTATTTGGCATACAGAGAAGTGCTAGAACAATTACAGTGGTGTATTAAAATGTATATTACAATTTGTTTAACTGTACAAAAGCAGCAATGTTTCCTGCAGTACCATTATAAGCTATGCAAAGCCTGTTTTCAGTGATTTTACTTTTAGATCCAGAGTGATAAGTAAAAGCATTCAAGCACAATAAATGATGGTGTACTTCTTTATCCCATTTCCAATTATTCTTGGTTCAGTTTCATTGGTTCAGTTTCACTGGCATAAGGTAGGGCCTGGTAGATGTAACAGCTCATCACCAATGACAGTGCTGAGAAGAGAGTGAAGATAATCTCATTCCCCTTCTATGCTATGACATGGTACTAAAATCAGTCACTGATTACTGTGTCAAATCTTTTCTCCCATGTGCACCCTGCTCTACATCTCACTGACAGTCTGTACCATTGTCAGCTAGATGCTCCTGGTTTTCCTCTAGACTCCTCCTAAATTTCATTTCACAATTTAGACTATTTGAATTGGAAATTGAACATGTCCTGTGATAAAAAGATTGGGAGGGGGGAATAAATCTCCTTTCTGACATCAAAATATCTACACAAATTTTTCCTTAATTGTCTCAGTTCCACATTTAACAAAAGAAGAAACAAAAGCATAGTTACCTTTTGAAGGTAGCTTGTACTAAGAACTGCGATGATATGCTTACTCAGGTAACAAGAGAAAATTCAGGAGATATTAGGAGCACAGAGTGGAATTCAAGTTTCTAACTGAAGCTTCCTGCATGCAGAATATAATGAATTTAAGTGAACCTTAGAGCAGGTAGTTAATTTCAGAAATACTACAGTACAGATCTCATCATAACTGAAACTACTTCAGCCTGTAGTCAGATGAGAAATACCAGCTGCTGCTACTCCCTTTCTATGTGTTTTAGATATATCTTCTCTTTCTCTTTTTCCAGTGCTGCTCTTACAGAGAGCTTTTCTGTATTGCTTTGAGTACTGGATTTTTTAAGTCTAGGAGTTGTGTTAGAGTGATAAGCATAGAATCATAGAATAGTTAGGGTTGGAAAGGACCTTAAGATCATCTAGTTCCAACCCACCTGCCATGGGCAGGGACACCTCACACTAAACCATGTCACTCAAGGCTCTGTCCAACCTGGCCTTGAATATTGCCAGGGACTGAGCATTCACAACTTCCTTGGGCAACCTATTCCAGTGCCTCACCACACTTACAGTAAAGAACTTCTTCCTCATGTCCAATCTAAACTTCCCCTGTTTAAGTTTTAACCCATTACCCCTTGTCCTATCACTACAGTTCCTGATGAAGAATCCCTCCCCAGCATCCTTATAGGCCTTCTGCAGACACTGGAAGGCTGCTATGAGGTCTCCATGCAGCCTTCTCTTCATGAGAAGATATTCCAAATAAACTGGTGGTGAAGAAGACTATAGATAGGTTATCCACACTATATAATAAATCATGCAAATACCTTGGGTTTCTACAACAAGGTTTTAGTTCATTTTATTTTCAGTTTATGTTACCATTACTCAAAAACTTTTCTTTGTGAGCCAGACCTTTGCTTCACACATAGGTGCCTGAACATGTATACCCCCACAGTTAACATAAAGAAACATCTGTAATTAGAATAGAGCATTTCAAACTCCACTCACTCCCTAAAAAGCAGTTACATAAAAGCAGGAATTCCATTAGCACATCTGTGTGAGGCAGCATTTAAACCTAGCTAGTGTCATATGCTGCACAGGAGAAAAGCACAACATACTAAAAGTACATAACCTTTACTTTCCTCCCACAATAACTGCATTGCTCAGTTTGAGCTTACTTTGGAGATGAAACGTGTTCAGCAAACTGAGCATTTTACTGTCAAAACTATTTTGATATGCATACAGGTATCTCTGAACAAAATATAGTGGTAGGCTTTGCACCTGGAAAAAAATAGATTCAGGCAAGTGAAATAAAGCAAAGCACAAAGTGCATTATTAAAGTCTTCAGTACCCAAATGTACCATCATATATTAGGGACTAATAACTAGCTCACCTGCAAAAGTCCTGGGAAGACATAGCGCCAAAACTCTGTTCAGATGAGGATGGCCCCACCAAGCTACTTGCGGCTGGCCTCAGATAGTTTGACACTGATTCAAACTATCAGGAACAAAAGTCCCTGCCACTCTGGGAAGCTAAGGAAGCTAGAGAGCAAGAGAAGCTGCATATACAGCATCTGGGTTCTATTAGAAACAGGAGGAAATCAGCATAAAATGGCTCTGCGCAACTCAGGCTATTTTTTTCAGCTTTGCAGGAAAATCTCTGTAGAAAAGAAGCAGTGAAATAATCCTGTATTTATTTATTTATTTTTACCAGGAGGAATGCATTATGAACATAAGGTAGAGATGCAGAAGGTTTTCTCTCTTTTATCAAACATCTCATTTAAATTCTAAAGCACAGCAGACCTTCATTAAAATTCAATTGTTTCCAAGAGTTTCAGTGACAGAACTGCAGCTGATAGGGGCACTCTTAGTGAGATGGTCCAAACTCCACTGAATGTTCTTGCTCACAGGAACACAAACTTTTATTAGAATTTTTTTTTTTCTTCCCCTCACTGCACTAAATTTTGCAAAGTAGATTTCTGATTATACTGGACAGCCTTTCAAGCTAGGACTCCTCGCATATTCAGATCACTTGGGAACGAAAGCTACAGTATGAACAAAAAGATCCACAGGACTACTCAAATAGCAGGAAAGAGACAATAGCACCATAGGCACACAGCTGGTAAAAAAAGTGGTGAGAAGGACTGAAAAAAAGAAAGAAAACAAGGAAGTGTATATAGCAGTACTAAGCTCTGACAGAGCTCTTCTATCTTATTTCTCTATTCCATAGCTTTTACGTGTCTCTTTGTCTGTCTGGTTTCTATCTCTGTTCTCTCGGGAATCAGATTCCTGCTACCAATTAGGCTCATTAGGATATCCTGCAAGGCTCTGCCATTGCCCAATTAAACTAGTTGTCTGATTGCACACAAAAATGCAGGTGACACTTCCAGTTTGAAGTCTTAGCAAAGACTGTAAAATGATCTCACTATATATAGCAGAGAGGGTGTTAACTGTTTAGGCGCTAAGCATGGCACTAGCTCAGAAAATAATCTTCATTTGACAAGTTCTTGCTTAATGTATATGTGGCTACTCTTAACAGGGGTTACTTATTCCCATCTTGAAAAGTAAATCAGGAGTTCTTTATACCACAAACACCTGTTATGCAAACAAAAGAATAATTAAATGACTGAATAAATAAATAAGGCATGAAAGCAGCCATAATGCCATTTTCCCTTACAATGCAAGTGATCACACCAGACCTAATTTTGTTCACTGCTAATAATATTTACATTATTCTAATCACATTATATGATAACTGATGGAACATCATCCACAATACAGTTCAGAGTGAAATAAATATAAATCACTCTAAATAACAAACCTCCTGCAACCAAAGCAAAACTCAGGATTAGGAAAATGTGCTTTTGAAAAAATTTAAATATTAAAAGCGCTACAAAGTGCATATAAATGGAAATATATTTTGTCAGCCCTGTCAAAATAAAGGTATACCAAAGCTGCTGGAGATTAAAATGAAAATTTAATTATAAAAATTTCAACACTACAAGTTTCCAATAAAGCTGAAGTTTTTGAATGGAAAAGATTTGAAAAGGCATAGTATGAATGACAGCTTTCAGAATCCTTGTTTTGAAACATTTTGCACTTTTGTAATTTTTTTTTCCTTTTCAGTACAAAATTCACAATGTCAAAGAGAACTAACATAAAAGACATGATTAGACAAAATGACTGTACCTAAACTGGAGAAATAAACATGTTTTGAATTCTAATTTCTTCCATTTCTCAAGTAAAATTGTTCATATTATCTGAAAGTGGAAAATATTAACTTATTTTCAAGTAAAAGGAACTCATCAGCCCTACAATATTTGTATTTAAAACTCCTTAAAGGCTTTGATGAATTTTTTTTATTGCCTTTATTCTGTTATTCCATTAAGATAAAATCTACTGGAGAATAAGAAAACAACTGAAAATATGACTAATAAGTAGAGAAAATGTTTCTAATACAGACTTGCATGGCAAGAGCTATTTCATAGGGATTCAAGCTCTGATTCAGCTCTTACTAAAATCTTGAAAGGTAGGAACCTTAAACAACATTTAAAGGAATTCCCCCATTGAACTTTGGTAGATATTACTAATGCCAACTTAAGGTTGTATTTGTTTTATTTGATGGGAATTTCATCAAAATTCTAAAACAACTGGAAAACACATCAGTGTGACTATTTGACTCCAAACTAAGAGATCCATTTTTTCCCACAATAAAAACCAATCTGCAAAATATTACTCCAGATTTGGAGCTGTTCTTTTTTCAAAACTCAAAAGTTATAATATCAGATTTTAACAAGATGTTCTGATTACCAATTTCCCATGTCACAAACTATAATAGATCTTTTTAACAAAAAATAGTTGATAATCAGATCAATAGTTTGATACACAATGAGATCTTATTAGCATGCACATTGCTAAATTTTTAGCACTGAATGGAGAATGGAAGTAACATAATAGTATTCATCCTAAACTCAGAGGTAGCATTGGAAGTAGGGGATATTAATTAATTTTCCATCTTTAGTACAGAGGATCAGTGCCCCAAAGAAAGAGCCCTACCTCTCTGTATTTTCTGATTGTAAGCATTTAAGTATCTATTAGGTCTTTACTACTTTGTAGACCTAGAGAGCTGAGTAGGTACCATGTGCTTCCACTGGACACCATCCATGAGATTAGTTTAATAGGTCCTAAAAGATGTTTGGGGCTTTTCTATGCTAGTATTTTAGTGTATGGCAAAAGTGCTTAATTAGTCCCCAACTTCCCAGAATTTTGTGTAGTGAATTTCATGGTATTTATTTTAACCCTTTTCTTCCAGATATTTCACCATTCCTTTTCCTTAGAACATGTTATCTTTGATGTGTCAAGGAATGTTTTTATGACAAGTAAACCTCTTCTAGTGCCAAGACATCACTAAATAAAATCGTTCCAATACTGATCTCTGACTACCCTATAGATCAATACTTTCATTCTTTTATGTCACCTCTTGCTCCCTATCCTGGAGTAAATTTTTTACCCATATTTCATTATCATATTCTAATATTTACACGTCCTCCTTCTAGAAAGCAGGGTAATACAGAAGACCCTGGGAACTACCAACAAGTCAGCCTTACCTCAGTGGCCAGTAAGATCATGGAGAAGATCCTCCTTAAAGTTATGCTGAAGCCTATGAAAATAAAGATGTGATTAGAGACAGCCAGTATGGCTTCACCAAGGGCAAATCGTGCCTGACTAATATTAGTGGCCTTTTACAATGGAGTGACTGCCTCAGTGAACAAAGAGCTACATGTCACTATACCTGAACTTCCATAAGGCCTTTGATAAAGTCCCCCACAACATCCTTGCCTGAATTAGAGAGATATGGGTTTGATGGATGGACTATTCGATAAATAAGAAATTGGCTGGATGGCCACACCTAAAGTGTTATAGTTAACAACTCAGTGTCCAAATGGAAACCTATGATGAGTGGTGTCGCTTAAGGGTCTATACTGGGACCCATTACTATTTAATATCTTCATCAGTGACATAGACAGTGAGATCAGGTGCACTCTCAGCAGGTTGGTATATGACCCCACTAAAAGTGAGGCAGTTGATGACGCTAGAGGGAAGAGAAGACATCAAGACTGACCTTGACAGGCTTGAGGAGTGAGCCCATAGGAACATCACATGAAGTTCAACAATAATAACCTTGAGAAGAAAGACTAGGGGATACTAATGAATGAAATTTTTTTCACAATCAGGCAACGTGCAGTTGCAGCCCAGAAAGTTAACCATATCCCAGAATAAAGAAAAAAGAAACATGGCCAGCAGGTCAAGGAAGATGATTTTCCCCTTCTATTCTACTCTTGTGATACCCCACCTGAAGTACTGCATTCAGCTCTGGTGTTCCCAGTACAAGAAATACATGGATCTGTTAAAGTGGGTACAGAGGAAGTCTATGAAAATGGTTAGAGGGGTGGGACACCTCTCCTACAGTGAAAGTCTGAGGCAGTTATGATTGTTTAGCCAGGAGAAGAGAAGGTTCTGGGAAGACCTTACTGCTGCCTTTTGCTATATAAAGGGGTCTTATATGAAAAGATGGAGAGAGCCTTTTTTTTAAAGCCTGTAGTAACAGGACAAAGGGTAACAGTTTTAACCTAAAGGAGGATATATTTAGATTAGATATAAGGATGACATTTTTTTACTATTAGGATAGTGAGGCACAGGAAAAAGTTGTGGATGTCCCATCCTTCAAAGTGTCAGGGTCAGTTGGGATGGTGCTTTGAGCAATCTGAACTAGTGAAAGATGTCACTGCCCTTGCCAGGTGGTTTGGAGCTAGGTATCTTTAAAGGTCTTTTCCAACCCAAACCAATCTATGACTCTATGGTTCTATGATCTGGCCACATTTTTCCGTCATGCAAGAGGTATTAGACAAGTTTCCCTTTCCCCAGAGGGCATCAAGTCACTACACTAGATATCTATCACCAAATTTTCTCTCAAGACCCTTTATTTTTTTAATCTATTTAAAAAGCATGAAGGATTTGTGAGGTTAAAATAAAATAGAAAAAAATATTACCATTCCTCAACTCAGAAAATTTATCTCGAAGTGTCAAAGGTATAGGTTCTGGGTTTTGCTTTTTTAACTATTCATGAACTTATATTTGTAATTGAACTTTAAAACAACAAATATAAAATAAACTAAAACAACAACAACAAAAAAAAAAAAGAAAAAACAATTAAAAAAGATAACCATCAAAACCAAAAAACAAACACTGATAAAGAACAAACATTTCTTACAAATATAGAAAATTAAAACTATCCAGAGATTCACATTCTTAATTTCTACTTTCTTTATACTCCTTGTTAATTTTGTTTCCTATTCTACAAAATACAAAAGACCAAATACAAAGGATGGTAGATGTTGTAATCAGTAAGGTCTTCAGCTTTCTAGATAAGTGTTATAAGCAATGTGTAAGTAAAAATGGGGGGAAAAAAGTACAGTTAGATGGTTTCTCCTCTGCCTTTATTTGGAAAGGAAAAAATGGTCTCTGCTTAAATATCATGACCTGCTAATCTCAGGAGAGAACCTCAGCATCACTATTCAGGTGACTGAAGGCTTTTGCCCATAGGCCAGACCTGGATGACCAAGTTCTGAATGCATCCCATTGCTTAAAATGCAGACTTGTGAGGCACATAACGCTTCCTACATCCTGTGGAGAAGACTTAAAGGCATGTAAGGATGAGTTTTAAATTCCAGCTGGAGAGCAGGCACTTAAAAATTAAGAGCTATAGCACCTTACATGAAGATAATGGTCTTTCATTATATTTAATCTTAAGTGTGGAAAAAACCTTAAGGTCAAACCATAAAATACACAGTAATCCTCAGGTTGTTCTTGTCATAGTCAGAAAAGTTATTGTTTTCATATTATATGCCTTATTTTTTTTAATCTACATGCCACTCATATAATTCAATTTCTATAATAATGTAAAAGATGAGGCATAAGTCCATGTTATAAAACTCTCAAGATCTCAATTAGTGTTGAATAAACAACTATAATGGAAATTTAAATTAGAATAGACAGGTTACACTCACATTATCCTAAAGCAATCTGATTATTTGGGCTTTTGGCCATACTCTCAGCTCCTGTTAGCTGTTTAGGTTAAGATTCCAGCACCAGCATGTGTGCTGGAGCACCATGCAGCCTCTCTGGTAGCTTCTTCTGCTGTCATCCACTCTGGGAAAAATGGTTTACAGGAACACTGTGGCAGTGCCTGATGCCAGTCACTTTAGAATTTGATATACTGTATATGACTAACTCCACGTTCTGGGGGATCCGACAAATATTACAATGTCAGGACCTTCCTGATGCTGTTTACAATATGTCAGAAGAAGCAGATGTTAGCACTGCCCTATGCCATGACTTCTGTCTACTGATGTCTTGATGTCAGGTTGTTGCTACCTGAAATATTCCAGTATTTTCTCATTATCTTTTCACAAATAAACAGCCTGGTTCTGAAAACTGATGAGTGCCTTCAATTTCTCAAGTTCAGTTTCAGTCAAGTTCAGAAAATACTAAACTTCTCTGGGATACCTGTGTTCAGCCAGTCAAGGCAATTCTCTATCCATAACAGCATACCATGACAGACAGATACCATAAACTTTATTAGAAAATCCTTACCTGACAGCATTGTTCAACGGATATGCTGACAATGTACGGAACATTTTACAGACATATTTATTCAAAATACAGGATCCCATAAACAAATAAAACAGACTATTCAGCTGTATTGAAGTTTATTCAAAAAGTGCAAGTAATGTGTGGTGTGCTTGGAAATTAAATAGAAATTAAATCGTCTACCCGGTGTTTTCAAGAGCAATTTGACAGTAGAGGGTAGAGAGTATACACAGTATATAGTGTAGAGAAAACAGTAGAGAGTATACACAAGTATTAACATGAAAAGTTCAATTGTGCTCTTTCTGAACAATGTTTCTGCAGTTAGAGAGAGATACACAAGTATTAACTAATTGTTAAAGCAGCAGAAACTCCTTTGATTTAAAAGTCAAATGCAGGAGGAAATAGATCCCAGTCTTTTAGTCCCCCTCACTGAGTTTCATATTATACTCACCATTAAGACAGTGACCGAGTCTAGCAAAATTCTTCTGCTGAAACAGCAGATATAGCTATACTAAAATCCTCTGTGGGCAAATAAGTACTTTAAAAGCCTTTTATTACAATGAATGTAACATTGTGGCTCTGCAGTTGACCAAGTTACTGGAAATCCTGTTGCAAAACGATAGAAGAAATGAAGGTTTGCATTTATTACGTGTTAGGAAACCTATGTATATTTTGCTCTGTGACTCCTTATCTTTCATATTTTAACTACTTAAATTAAAAATCTACATACCCGCTGTTCTAACATTCAGCTAATAGCTTTCATTAAAAAAAGAAAATATAATTTTTATTTTGCTTTTGCAACATCAGTATTTGAGCAACCTAAAAAGTATTACCTATCGTGAATAAGAAGGTTCAATTGAACAATAATGGAACTTTAAGGTTTTTAATAAAATATAAAAAGCAATAAACCCAATCTTGTTAACATTTAACTAAAGCTTTAAACTATAGCCTCCTAAACTCTCTGGTAAGCCTTAGCTATTTTAAGAACCACAGACTGAATTATGTAAAATAAGGGACATAAACCCATCTACATTTGGCTCATTAAAAACCTTCTAATTCATACCTATGCAATAAATGTTGGTTTTCTAGCTTTTTTATTATTACTATTAATTCATTTCACTGGTGGGGTATCTATTAATGAAGTATCTTTTAAGACTACTGTAAGATTTCTTTTGCTTTCTTCAACCTAGCAAGCTGAATCTGACCTTCTTATTCATGAGAGTAGCTAAATCCACTTTAGGGAGCTCTTAGGGCATACCATGACTTGTAAAGCAAATAATGTCCAACAATGTCAGAAAATGGGATCAAGAAGAGAAACTTTTAAAACATATCATCACTATCCTGCAAAAGTATTTAATTTTCTTATATTGTGAAAATTTAACTTTATCCTGGAATGGGCAAACCATTTATTATGAGTAGAGCTTTCTGAATTAAATGGTTACCCATGAATGAACTGTACTACTGGTTTCATGTTTCACAAGATGCAGCAAGAACAAGTTATGCTAGTGCATGATTCACTGTCAATGTGAATGTTTTTCTGGCACGCCAGCGGTACGACATGATGAGAAAACAGAAGGGCTTTGCTAAGGTATGATTCTTCTCTAAGAAGAGAAGATGAATGCACGTAACATGTCTCCCTTATACTCTGCTCTTGTTAGAAAAATTGTGTCCATCACTGATATTCCAGAGCATCAGAGCGAAGATCCACACTGGAGGTTTGAAATAATAATGTCTGTAGCATTTAGTTTGCTATTCAGAATGAAGATGAAAAAGCTTTATTTTATTTTTTTTTCTTTAATAATTCTATGAGTTAAGATAAACAGTTTTGTTTAGCCTACTGGTGTTTAGCATTGCTTTTTCTTCTGCTTCTATTAACTAGTAGGTGATGTTTTTAAAGTTTTTAGGTGACATATTTTCTAAGAAAGACTTCATCATCTATGTTTTGATTTAAAGACAATTTAAATTATCTGGAAGTTTGGGTAATATTTTTTGTTAAAGTGATAGTGAATAATTCTACATAATATTTTGCTCCTTCCTGTTAGTCTGGGGTTTTCTTCACAGTCATTTTACTGCAGAGTTCATTGTTTGCAACACAGTGGAACTAAACTATCCATTTTCATTCTGTCCTATTACCCTGATTGTCCAAAACAATAAAAAAGATGGCTCCCATGACTTGTTTTTCTGACTACAGAAGAAAAGTAGGGAAACATGAAACTCCTCTTAGAACAAGATATATTTTTTAATTTTCCTTCACCAGAGACACAGATTACAATTTCGGAGAAGAAAATAACTGCTTGTCCTTCTGATGGAGAGTATTTTTTTCTCACCTTCAACAGGCAACTGCGTTGCAAAGACCAGGGTACAAGGATACAGGGTACTAGGGTACTGGCCTAGTCATCCTGATGTGCACCAAACCTCGAACAGTCAAGATTTTGGCAGCATGGGCATAATCTATGTAGCTGAGAGGCTTAGGCATACTTGAGGACAGCTACCTGCTAGCTAAGTCACTCTGATCCCAACTAACTTTCTGTTGAAGTTAGTACAGTGGCATGGTGAAATGTGTAATAAAATAGATTTCTGATGTGGGAAATCATTGTAGAGGCAAGAAACACAAACAGTATACGAATAGGATCCTTTAGAAAATGCAAGAATAATGTTACTGGTTTTCTCCAGTATTGATCTCTTCCTGTGGTCTTTTCTGTAGACTCCAGTGGAAATGCTTAGGACATGGAACATTTTATTGTGGTTGAGCACTGACTAGGAAATTACTTTTGCATGACTTAGCTATTAATGAAGTGCAGGTGAGAATAGAGCTATGCAAATAAGATTCCCTGCAGCCTTTCTCTGCAATATAATCATCAGAAAGGAAAAGGTGATAAAATATGTTGACAGAGATCATCACTAATATTTACACAAGTGTCTGGACTTGCAAAACCACATCTACTGAAACACCTGGGAGAGGTGGAAAATGAGAACAACAGCATTATTATTCTTATCAGTGGCTACTAACAATGTATGAACAAGAGAAAAAGAAGTATCAAGCAACCCTTAAAAATAAATATAGAATGTGAAATTCCTTAGAGGAGTAAAAAGGAAAAAAAAATTGTTCAAATTAGTGAGGTTACACACACAAATATAAAAACCTTGTAGGCCAAGTAGTAATAGCTCTTTTGTTAGAACCCACCCTGCATGAAATTATACTGTTGCTGCTTTCAAGAATTAGTACACCAAAATGTCACCAGTGCCATAGGATCAGCAAATAGATCAAGATTACCAGCATGAGAGAGGAGTCACAGTTAAATGGACACTGCTAAAATAAGTTCCCCTTTTTAAGTTTGAGAAATAGAGAGTAAAAGATGAGCAGCCAGGTCCAGTTTCACAAACATGTCCAGTAAGAGAACTGTCAGGTTGTATGCTGGCTTAAACAGTTTGCTGTTGTTTCTCCAAAATCTAGACTAACATGCTGTAAGTAGCGCTGGTCCGAAAATCCTGATGAAGTTGCGATTTCAGACTGGTTTTGTACTGAAGCATTAGCTTCTTACCCCTTTCATTATTTTCTTCGTCACTAATGGAATACATTTAATAGTCTGCCTCTCCTTGTTCAGATACATCTACTTTGTGCCTGTGTAACCAGAATAGATATAAAGCACACAGCCAGTGAAAGGGAGACCAATCACAAGCTCTCCCTGCTTAGCATAATTGGTATCATCTATTATGGGAGAAAAGTAAAAGGGAACATCGAGCTATTGAAAGGTCAGAATGAAGGTGGAATTTTTGCAGGTGAAAATACAAGTTTGCAGTCAAAAGATTTCTTTTCCAAAGAATAATTTAGACTTAGATTAGCCTGTTGCATTAATCTGTACATGAAGAATTGTTTCAGAAAAATGTGTATATGTGTCAACCTATTTCTTGGTTTTAATGAAATACTTTCATGGCTTTCAATTTGGAATGTTTTAAAAGAAAATATGTTTCATCTGCACTGAAGAAAGTGCAGATAATAACTCAGAAGTGAAATATTTAATTCTACACCCAAATAGGTTTCTTTCAGTTCCTTTAACATATTAAGAAACCACTATTTACACAGAAAAATTCAGGTCACTTCAAGTTTTGCCTAGTTTTCCTAAAGAAAATCAACCCGCAGAAATGGACTCTTTCATGTGCGAATGTTCAGACTGCCCCTCTTCTGTGAATTTGTTCAGAGGTTCCCCCTATTTGTGAAGTCTAGATTTAAAGCACCCAAACTTAAAAATCTCTCACAACAGCTTGCTGAACAAGGAGGCAGTCCTTCCGTCCTCAGCATGGAAGTGCTCCAGCAGAGTGACTGACAACAAAAGCAGAGCTGCTGGTAAAAATAATTGTCACCAGGACTGGACACCCCTATCCAAAGCAGCTGATGCAGCTCACTGCTACTTCCAGGCTGCATTTGAGGAGCCTTTGGGAAAGCAAGTAGGCTGCCTGTTTTCCTGATTGTGACAGCTGACTTCTGCCCATGTGGACTCTCCCATAAAGACAGAGATTTAAATATGTGAATATATTCTTCACAAATGCATTTTATACTCATTTCACTGCTACAAGTGCATGCAACTGTACATACACACTAACATGTCTGCTTACAGGACTGGGAAGGAGCAACAGGACTATTTCTGCAAGACTGATATGACTGCTGTAACAAGACGTTTGGATATTGTAGCTCATCCATGTCAGGAATCTTTAAAAATGAAAGTATGACTTATATCCCTTTTAGTGGTGCAAATAATGTCTGTTAAGGAACATGTTCCTGTACACAGTGTTACAGAGAAGAATGTGGACAAAACATTGACTCCAATTTGCCCATGTAATGTAAGTGTCCAGAAATAGATAACTAATGAGCATATTCACAGAAAGCAAGACTTGTTTACAATGGCCGACTGGGCTAGCTGAATTATTTGATGCAGAGCTCTTTGACTGGCGTCATCAGCAGCTCTCCCCCACAGGCTTGTGTATCCTTCTCTGAAGGAAGCAAGCTGCACACTGCTAACGAGGCTCATCAGCATTCTTGCCAACATTGCTCCCTCCAGCCTCACCAATCCTTATTAACGGATCTCTAGGGCAGGTTGGCACCTCAGATCGATCATGCATGGGGTCACTTCTCCATGCCACAGCACCATAATAAAGTCCCAAATTGGAACAACATCTTTTAAGCGTATTCTACAGCCTTTATTTAAATGCCTTTTAATGTAAATTCACTGCTCATAAAAGTGAAAGAATGACTGTTCTGGCAGCCTCTGGGCATCATTTGGGAAGATGAAGTGCAGGCTTATTTGCATAACTGCAAGTGCACTATCTCTGGCTGTGGCCTTGTAACCCCAGCTTCAATCTCTTCATCAGAATTAGCCCAGAGGTTCCAAAGCCTGCAAATGTTTTATGGACATGGGCAAATGTCCATTAAGGTCCAAACTGAGTTTTCCACTTGTGACCTAATTACAGGTTAGATTTACTGTGTGTCCTGCGAGCTGCCACTTGAGGTGATTTGCACTGCCTGGTGAATCATAACACTGCCAGTGGGAAGAACTGGAGAGAGGTGAGGATGTTATAATGACTTAGCACACGAAAAATACAGGAAGGCTTCAGTCAAACTCCTTGATCCATCAATCACCAATGGAGCCTGAAGCCCTCAGAAGAGTGCAGGGGTGTACTGATGACTCAGTACTTTATCAGCATGGTCTCATCCCCCCCAAATGCTTAGTCAGTTTTACACAAAATAAATCAGTCTCGCTTCTTTCCCTATCACTTCAGCTGCCTCTCACTTGCTCATTTCATAGCAATTAGGAATCGGAGTGGGGGCATATAGCTGCCAGCGGATGCTGTTGAGGGACAAGGAAAGAAAAAGAAGACAGGCAAGAGAGAGACAGAGGCAGGGAGATACAATAAATGTATGCAGAAGGCAACGTATTTTTCAGCCATGCTTGATTTCTGAAAATCACTCATTCAGCCACAAACTTGCTGCTATCACACACAGCCCTAGTGTTATCTTATCATTTATTACTATGAGGTAACAGCACCAAAACTGGCAAGCAGGAAACAAAGCAGTTCACTTATATGAGATCTACGTGGCATTACACTGGACTTTAAAAAATGTGTGATATAGAAGCTGTATCCATATGAGAGAATTTGCCAGTTTTGGTGCATATGTAGAAACCCTCAGGAAGACATGGTTGCAGAAGCTCCTGTCAGTTTCTCTAACTTACAAGGCAAGAATGTACCATTTGGCAGGCTGAGAATGAGTCCAGCAGTAGGAATAACTAATGGGAAGTTTTCCCAATAACAAAGGATCAGTATATGACAGTGGGATCGAGTGCTCCCTCAGCAAGTTTGCCGATGACACCAAGCTGCATGGTGCCGTTGATATGCTGGAGGGAAGGAATGCCATCCAGAGGAACTTGACACGCTTGTGAGGTGGGCTGATGCCAACCTCATGAAGTTTAACCATGCCAAATGCAAGGTCCTACACCTGGGTCGGAGCAATCCCAGGCACAGCTACAGGATGGGCAGAAAAGAGATTCAGAGCAGCCCTGCAGAGAAGGAACTGGGGTATTGGTCAATGAGAAAAAGAACATGAGCAGGCAGTGTGCATTCACTGCTCAGAAGCCAATCGTATCCTGGGCTGCATCAAAAGGAGTATGACCAGCAGGTTGAAGGAAGTGATCCTGCCTCTCTACTCTGCTCTTGTGAGACCTCACCTGGAGTATTGTGTGCAGTTCTGATGTCCTCAACATAAAAAGGACATGGAACTGTTGGAACAAACCCAGAGAAGGGCTACGGGGATGATCAGGGGATTGGAGCACCTCCTGTATGAAGATAGGCTGAGAAAGTTGGGGCTGTTCATCCTGGAGAAGAGAAGGCTGTGTGGAGACCTCATAGCAGCCTTCCAGTATCTGAAGGCGGGCTATAGGGGTGCTGGGGAGGGACTCTTCATTAGGGACTGAAGTGACAGAACAAGGGTAACGGGTTAAAACTTAAACAGGGGAAGTTTAGTTTGGATATAAGGAAGAAGTTCTTTAGTGTTAGGGTGGTGAGGCACTGGAATGGTTTGCCCAGGGAAGCTGCGAATGCTCCATCCCTGGCAGTGTTCAAGGTCAGGTTGGACAGAGCCTTAGGTGAGATGGTTTAGTGTGAGGTGTCCCTGCCCATGGCTGGGGTGCTGGAACTAGATGATCTTAAGGTCCTTTCCAACCCTAACTATTCTATGATTCTATGATTTTATATCAAAGGTTAGAAGTTGTAGCAAAAATAAGAATCTGCCAAGATGGATCCAAAAGTCAGCAACCACTAAAATCAGCTGATGGAGGAGAGTATTTTAACAATGAAAGTAGCTGAAAGCCAAACAACCTGAATGCCGAAGGGATCCTGCTGGTAAAAACTGAGTTGCACCACAAGAACCCAATCATCATGTTTCTCATTTGGATCAATGCACTGGAGAAACACTAACCAACATGGATGTTGTTGCTAATTTGATAATAATAACTGTTAATAAGAAAAATTAATATGTTTAATTTAGATTCTGTGTAATGATTTATGTTAACTAATCAAATATAGGTACCTATATAACTATATGTAGGCATTAGATAAAGATATAAACTAATGGTGAAAGAATATTTAGAAAAAATTCAAACCAAAATGAATAGGTTAGGTTATTAATCACTAAACAAAACATCTTACAGAGAAAAAACAAGTATAAAAATTAGCCTAGAAAGGTATGTACAATGTCATGCTGTAACACTTAGGGCTATTAGGGCTTCAGAGGACCCACATAAAGGAGTGTTTGGAAACTCAAAGTTTACATAGCAGATGAATCTGGCCATGAGGCTGCCCGCAGCAGGCAGCTGAGGTGCACCATGAAGGGCTGGAGATCACTATGTCTTGTCCCTACTTTCCACATTAGGTACCTTCTATGCTAGTGGTTAAATCTTGACTTCTGTCCTGCATAATCAGTCTCATACTGAAAAAGATTCAGCTGTCATTTAATGGAAAAAGCTTTCAAATGATAGATGGCAAGGAATGAAAAACAAGGGCAAAAAGGGTGAAGTACTGTCATTTAATCAACATGCAGATGCTAGCTTCCAGCATCCTTTAATGCCACTTTGGATTATTATATTTTTTTTTTCCCCCAAATCAGGCCTCCTCATTATTCCAGTACTACCTAGAGCATGCACTTTTATCTGTGCCTATTAGGCCAACATCTAAACTGTCTCTATCTCAAGTACATCTGTAATACACCCGAAGGTGTGCATGTAATCACATCTTTTATAGGCTTTTCCCCAGCCAGTGTATCAGACAACTTAGCAGCTCTCAATTTTTCATTCAAAAACACCATTTTAACTTACTTTGAAAATGTACATGAAGCTAAAAAATGTGAGCTTTCTTCTGTAAACAAAAATCTAAGATAATAAAGGACTAAATTCTGCTGCTCAAAAGACAGTGCTCAAAAGAAATGTAGGTGACTAAAAATAATAAAAAGAGAGTCAGGCATATTAAATAGTCCAATATTATAAATAACAAAAGAATTTCCTCAGTAGTTCTTGCATTATTATTGTTGCTACTCATAGTAACAGTATAAAATTCCGTTACTTTTGTGCTTCACTCTGACCCAAAAATATAAATTACAAAATACTGCAGCTTTTTATATTGAAAACTCATTGTGACATTGTTAGAGAAGGCTGGAGATTTTGACAACCAAGTTGGACATTCTGCCTAAGATCCAAGAACACATTTTAAGTATTCAGATGCACAATCTGAATTGTTTAGCAAACAAATGCTAAAAATGCTTTCAGAACAGCAAATGGAATCCATGCTACAATAGAAATAATTGTCTCAGCAGGCCATACAATACTTGTTTCTATTGCCAGGGGACCTCTTTTGGGCCTATAAGGATGACTTTCAAATATTGGTGGCATTTGAATTAATTACAGAGAATGCCCAAGTCTGATAATGATGTCCTGGAACAAAAGTGGAAAGAAAATGCTTTTAAAATAAAGACATTTCAAGCACAATGCAGAGCAAAAATAATGCAAGGCTGGTCTATTTGTGGTTTTATATTACATTGTTCCTTACTGCTATAATTTTACTTAAAAAGTTAAACTATCTCTAACTTAATCTGGTATTACTATGGCATTTATCCCTCCTGAAAAACAAAATAACCTAACAGTAAATTTAGAGTTGTTCTCTTCACAACATTTTAGTAAGGATGACATAGTATACATTAAGGATGTTCTGCTACTTAATCTGGTATTACTATGGCATTTATCCCTGCTGAAAAACAAAATAACCTAACAGTAAATTTAGAGTTGTTCTCTTCACAACATTTTAGTGAGGATGACATAGTATACATTAAGGATGTTCTGCTCTATGATGGTACAATAAGAACTCATATAGGACTAGTTTGTTGCTGAATTTACTCTCCTTTATTTAGGTCCAAACTTTTAACCTCTCTCTTTCTGTTTATTACTCAGTTTTCTTTCTTGGTTATGTGACGTCAATTTACCAGCTTGTCACAGTAAGTCACTGGCTTAGCAAAATCAAAAGACAGGATCCTGCTTATTTCTTCTTCTTTGTCCCAGTATGCAGATTGCAAGGCCTCTTTTTTTTTTTTTTTTTTGATGTTCAGATACAATCTAGACTGTGGACGGTGCTATACAATATAAATGGCTCAGTGGTCAAAGCAGGGCCTGAAAGTCAATAAACTAGTGGATGGTTTCTGCTTAGAATCCTCCTTCTGAAGGCGTTTGATTTACCCAGACACTCAACATTTAAATTTAGTGTTGTGCTGTATGAGAAGCAGTAATAGGGAAATACAAGTGCAAAAGTAGCTTATTTCCTCAGTCATTTTTAAAATACCAATGTAATTCATCCACCAAATGCTCAGAAGTAGTAGTGAGATCACATATGTATGCATACTTTGAGAAGATATGTAACCATGTCATTCAGTCAGCAATATTTAATAAGAATATTTTTCTTAATTTTTGTGCAAAAAAATAATTACTGTGATATTGCCTCTTTTTCCAAAATACTGGATTTGCACTTTCTGTGTTTGATCATATCCACTGTTCTCTTCCAACCTTTTCTTTCTTACTAACCTTCTGCTCTCTACAGTAGAAGCAACATTTCTAGCTTTCATTTTAAAACCTGACTGCCCTTTTCTGATAAGGTCATATGAAACAAAAGAGTTTAAATGTTTTTTGTCCTTATGTCTTTACTTGCCATCCCAAATTTTATTTCAAATTTGTATATTAAATGCCATCAAGTTTTGCACATCTTTGACGTTTCACACCACATTTCAAGCAAACCAACCAGAGAGAACCAGAGCCTTTTATGCCATTCTGCATGGAGTAATAAAGAAATGTCAGTGCATGGAGAGACCAGGAAGAAGAAATAAATTTGTAATACTTCTGTTTTTCCTCTCTTTCCATCTTTCATCCACAAGATATTGTTCTCCTAACTTACTCTTTTTCTGCCATAAGAAAACCAGACTATTTTCTGATCTTTCTTCTCTGATCATAATGATATTAATTTTCTTATTTCCCTGAGCATTCAAAGCCCTTCAAGAAATGTTGACCGATTTACTTTTCTGAAAAGACTGTTCTTTGATCCTCCTGACAAATACATACCAACTCAAAGCTTGTAACAGAGGAAGAGTGAGAAACAGAGAAGAAACACACTCTTTCACTTTTTTTCTTCTGAAGATATGGCATTGAGGTATGGATGGTAAACACTGCTGTTTTTCAATAACTTCTTTTGAATATAACTTCCTTCATAAGTAACATGCATAAATACATGTATCATAAAATTGTAGAATGGTTTGGGTTGGAAGGGACCTTTAAGATCTTCTAGTTCCAACCCCCCTGCCATGGGCAGGGACACCTTCCTCTAGGCCAGGCCGCTCAAAGCCCCATCCAGCCTGACTTTGAACACTGACAAGGATGGGACAACCACAGCTTCTCTGGGCAACTTTTTTGGTGCCTCGCCACCCTCATAGCAAAGATCTTCTTCCTAATATCTAATCTAAGCCCCCTCTTTTTCAGTCTAAGCCATATCCCCCATCCTATCAAGGGGAAAAGTGAAAAGTCCCATATATGTATAGTCACATATATACACAAACAAAGTTTGTGTAGGATGTATGCTTCTTGAAATCACTACTTTTTTTCTATATTCTTTTAAACATGTTACTTGAATACCTTAAAAAGATGCTGTCTGTAAGAACTTGTCACCCTAGGAAGCTGGCTGAAAACCAGGATGACAATAAAGAGAATAACAATAACAATAACAAAACTACAAGCATTCTTTTTTTGTGAAATGACACAAACAGTAATCTGGCTCAATACCTTCATGGTATAACCCTCTTTATGTAAAAGAGGATCTAAAGGCAGACTGAAACTCTTTCTCTTGTTGACGTTTTACAGAGAAAACAATGATTTACATTACACTGCAAAGAAACTAAATATTGAGTTTACCTCCTCTCAGCTTTGAAAGTTACTTGAATATTAATGAGTGTTTCAACAAGGATGTTTAAGAAGAGTTTAGAAACAAAAATTCTAGTATGCTAACAGTTGTCTTCTAATGTACATTAAGAAAAAAGACTGTGACATTTTATACCCAGAAAAAAAGTAAATTTTTCACAGGTTTTTATACTTACTTTCCAGTTCTTGAATTTGAATACATTTTTCTTATGCAGACTCTTAACATAAATAGTTTTTAGGAATGATAGCTAAGAACTAAAGTTTTAGTTTGAAAAACTAACAAGTAAGCAAATGGTAATTTTTTTTTCTTTGTTTGTTTTTTTTTTTTTTTTTTTTTAGGATTTGAAGCTTAATAAAGCTATTTGGTAGATTTTTTTAAGGATAGACATGCAGACTGGATGTAGAGGGAGGTTCTGGAGTGATTATTGCCCACAGCCCAGGCCCATTCATGTTTGTGATTTGGGACAGTCATTTGCCTGTCTGAAAATGTAAATTTACTATGGCACACAGAGATCAGGGTAGATTAGAACTGGAATTAAACCCTTAAAGAAAATGTATAGCAATAAACAAGATTTGTTGAATCAAACCCAACATCTGCGCATAAGCAGGGTCACCTCGAGCCAGCTATCTAGGACTATGTCCAGTTGGCTTTTGAGTATCTCCAAAGTGGTAGACTCTGCAATCCTCAGAGTAAAGAAATTGTTTCCTGTGCTTTCGTGTGTGCCCATTGCCGCTGGTCCTGTCATTGAACACTATTGAAAAGGCCCTGGTTCTGTCTTCTTTACCCCCTTCATTTAGATATCTATACGCATGGAGGAGATCACCCTGAGGCCTTTCTTCTCCAGCCTAAAGTTCCGGCTCTCTCAGCCTTTCCTCATAGAAGAGTTGCTTCAGTACCTTCATCATCTTCATGGCCTTTCATTGAACTCTGTACAGTATATTCACATGTATCTTGTACTGAGGAGCCCAGAACTGGACTCATTACTCCAGGTTTGGCCTCACCAGTTCTGAGCAGAGAGGATATCTCTCTCAGTTTAGTAGCAACACTCCTCCTAATGGCGCCCAGGATACCACTAAAATTCTTTGCTACAAACACACATTGATAGCTCATGTTCAACTTGGTGTCCACCAGGACCCCCAGGGCCTCATGTGCAAAGCTGCTTTCCAGAGCGGTGGTCCCCAGCATTTATTGGTATATAAGGTTGTTCCTCCACAGGTGAAGGTATTTGCACTTCTCCTTCATAAGGTTCCTTTCAGCCCATTCCTCCAGGCTGTTGAGGCCACTCTGAATGGCAGCATGGCCCTCTGGTGTATCAACCATTCCTCCAGGTTTTGTGTCATCACCGCAAGTGATTGATATGAACAATGAAATTTCAAAGCCAAAGTTCACAGATACATGGACTATGGCGGGCAGACTAGAGCCTGATGTGACTGAGCTAAGACTTCTGGACAGCAGCAGCCCTGAAAAGACTGTCCACACAACTTTTTTAACCAGAAAAGGGAAAAGAGAAGACATAACAAATCCTACATTATACCCCAGGATAAGTGGTGGCTGATAATTGTTGGTGTTGATAAAGAGAATGTCTGATGATTGTACAAAAAACTTTTTTTTATGTTAATAAACTCGAAATAAACAAAGTTGGGTCCTATACTTTTTTTCATGAGACTTTACACTCTGGATTCATAAAATCCAGCACATGCACAAAAATAATTTATAGAACTGAGTTTCTAATAAATCACATGTATCTAAAACTAAATATTTGTCTGTTTTTATGCAATGAGTATGAAGAAGAAATAAAACTCCAGAGAAAAAAAGAAAGAAAAAGAAAAATAGAGAGAAAAAACAGGAACTCTTTTTTTTTTTTTTTTAATTTATTCTAATATCAGTAAGAATAGGTATTTTCCTGGCAATTTGTTGAAATAATAATAAAAAAGCCTAATTTTAAATGGTTGGGTTTTTTTTATTTCACCTTGGTACTCCCTTTTTGAAGATTTTGTTCTGCCTGATGAGTAGCAGAATTCCTTAGCTACTCCTTTCATGTAATCAATGTTTTATGCAGTGGTGAATTATATATTGTAAAATATGTGCGTGTTCACACTGCAGCAAAGTTTGAACCTTGTGTGCAGTTCGTATGTAAGTATGCACAAAATAAGAAGATAACAAAAAACACATATTAGCAGAGAGTTGCTAGCTTAATAAACAAAAATAAAGTTTTAATACAAATCACATCTTTATTTAAGCTTAAGCATTATAAATAAGACAAACACACTGACTGAAAATGTTTAGTAAGCTAAAGAGCAAATAGTGATGCAGACATTTTTTATAGATGCTAACTAATTTTAGGAAAAGGAAAAAAAGAAAACAATGAAATTCCATCTGATTAGTAGTACATGGGCTTTTGGCACAGACTTCAGTAAGGATTTCACCTTTTTTGTGCTTTGAAAGAAACAAACTATCAAAAGGAACAGGTAAATTAATATGTACAACTAATCATCCACAATCTCACTAATAAGGACTTTTTAAAATTACTTTGCTTTTTAAGCTATTAAACATATGGATTACTTAGCCTTAATTGGGAACTCATAAAGATAATTCTACGTTGCTTTATCTTATGGTTTTTTTGCAAAGCAACATGATACTGAAGGTCATGCAATACTTTCATTGGTAAGTATTGCTGCAGTACTTGGCAAGGTTTCCTTGCCTTGCAAAGTCAAATAATTCAAAGCTGTTAAATATTGTATAAATATTTTTGTGTTTGAGAAGAATAAGATATTGAAACCAAACAAAAGTATGGTTGTTAATTACAAAGTGTTTCATTCTTTCATCTCAACCTTTGAACATTTTCATTTCATTTCTGTAACTGGGAGAATGCCTTAAAAGGATAACAAAAACATACTTATTAATTTGTTTACAGTCAAGCAGTGAAGCATACACTGGGAGTCACAGTTTGACCAGGTACACTGTAAAAGATACAGAACAACCAGACTGGTCCAATTGCTTATGAGTGGTTGAGATTAATAAAAATATTTTTTGTACATGCATATATTTTCTTTATGCATACATTTACATATACAATTAAATATATATGTATGACAAGAAACGTAGACAAAATATTCTCTGCCTTTTTTTTTACATGAACACTGGTTTATACTACTTTTGTTTGTAGGGCTTTGTTTGTTTTGGGGGGGTCATTTGTTGTTTGTTTTGTTGTTTTTCTTTTTTTTTGTCATAAGTTGTCAGCTATTACTTGTAGGGTAGCAGAAGAATACACATCAAGCTGCAGCATGGAAAAAAGTAAGAGAAGTTTTATGCAGCTAAGAAGTAAGCATAAAAATATTCCCCCCATAAGTCAGGAAAAATACACAAAAAATATTCTAAAATAATAGAGGAGTGTGAAATGTTTCCAAAGTAAAACGATAATCAAAACAGGGTGAAATAATAAGACAGAAAACCAGAAACCAGTCAGGAGTACACTATGTGGTAGACTTGAAGGCATCCTTGGACTTGACAGCATCACTGTCTGGTGATTTTATGCAGAAACTTGCCTCTGGCTTTGTCAGATGCCACAGCTGGATGAATATCTTCCACTTTTTGACTCTAAGGTCCTTCCAGTGCCATCTCAAAGAGTTCTGAGAGACAGTGGAATAAACTGAATAGTGTTCCTACAATTATTTGTAATACCTAGGTCCAGAGATTTGTTAAAGTAGAGCTATTAAAAAAAAAATGTTTCTGACATATGAAAAACAGATATTGCCTATATACCAATATATTTCTGGGAATCATGGTGTTGTTGGTATAATACTCAGTTCAGTCAGGAATTACACAAAGTTTTCTTTTACACATTTCCAAGTAATTAGCTATAACCCCAAATGTTTGAGCACCTATGTATTTTTGAACTTATAAACTGGCTTATCAAGTGCAGCATAAAATTCAATAATGGATCACAAACTCTGTATCTTCTACTGTGAAATCCAGGATAGGAAAACTTCTGTACCACCTAGAGGATTTTCCATAACTTCAGAATTTCAGTTATGTCTTATTAATTCTCTACACATATTTGTTACAACACTTGTTATAATCTTCATTGGAATGGTACCTGAAGTGTACTTTGAATAAAACAATAAATAGGTCAATGGATTTACTAAGCCCATATTAAAACAATGGAATAACTGAGACTGAAGAAAGGATTCAAATTAATCACAAATCAGGCAGTGAGCCCTAGTTGCTTTTGCTGTCTTAGAGTCGGGCAGAAATGACACAGTAGATGAAACGCATACAAAGATTGCTTTTGTCTGAACTCCTTTTCTGTAACCAAGGCAGGAACAGAGGACTATTCTAAATACTGAATCCAAGTTCTGGATATCCAGTTTTTGTTTGTTTGTTGGTTTTGTTTGAGGTTTTCTGGTTTTGTTTCTCTTTTTGTTGTTTTTTTTTCCTAATTGCAAGCCAAATAATCTTTATGAAGGATTTGTCAAGAGTTTAAATGGTTTAGATGTTTGCCAGCTATGTCTGTAAAAAAGTATCAACATTGTTCTGTGAAATATCTCCCAGTTGACCCAGATTACTTTTCTTTCCATGCTCCCCTACCAACCTATCCTTCTGCTGCCACTGGAAAGATCTGTTAGTTCTGGTTGGATTACTGATCATTTGTGCTGAGCTACCAAGACAAGACCCAACACCCAAGCAGCATTCTCTAGTAAACTTGCTCTGTGACTTTCCTCAGGACTCTGTGTTGTTTCTTCGCTATGTGAAAGAGCAAGTATATAGCAATGCTTTCACTGCTTATTGATGTAGCTCAGAGGTGCAACTACTATATCAGGACAGTTTATCATATTTGTTATGATCTTGTATAGAATAATTAGTTTTCTGAACAAATGCACTATAAATAACAAATATCTATTATATATCTATTAGTTTCATTAACAACATTTCTAACCCATAATTTTAGTGTTCAGCCATTATACAAACTCCTACACTCAAAATAAAAGCTATGAACTTTCACTCTATTAAAATAGCAAACACTGAAATGGAAACTGTGTTTTCCTTACTTACACTAACTCGCCAAAAAGAGGAGGAAACTCCTATCATGGGAGCAGTATTACTGTTACACATTTAAACCTCTTTTTCACAAACACTTACTGAAAACCTCAATATGAAGCTCCACTAAATGTTCCTATTGTCTTTTTTATGTCTCTTTTATTAAGAAATTTTTAGAGGCATAGAGACTGAAAAAAAAAGTAAGAAACACAGAAAATATAGCTTGTGTTTAGTTTTATTGTGCATTCAGGAAAGGAAAATAGTGTTCAGTTTGGTATTTCCTCTCTAACTAAGGATAAAATGAATAATAAGAAAATATTTTAAAATAAATGTCAAGAGAACATAGTCTAATGAAGGAAAACAAAATTCACAATTATCAAGATTCTACTGATTTTATGTGTTTTTTGTTAAATCTCTTTCATTTTTCTGTTAATTAGATGGACATTACTAACTTTTAAGCACTTGGATTGTGGAAAAGGTCAGGTTTTACAGCCCTCTCAGAGTGCAGAAGAAACTTTTAGTGTAGAAAATTTTGTACTTTCAATCAATTTCAAGTTTTATTACATAAACTAAAATTACATAAAAAGTAGCACTGTAAGTTTGCCATTAAGAAGAGTCCAGACCTTAACTAGACTCTCCACAATGACAGTCACTAAATTTCATGTGGCTTTGCCATGCAACTCAGTTCATATTATTTTCATCAGACCAAATATAAATTAAGTTTTCTGCCCAGGCAGTTTACTCAATATTTTGTTCTAAACTCTGTCTGTGCAGTAACCGTAAAACTTTGGTCTAAAATTAAATATCTTTTTTGTACTATTTTTAAGGGCTGTCTCTGCTGGTGCTGATGGTATTTCAGTAAGAACACTGGGAAAACCACTGTGGGTCAGACTAGAGCTCCATTTAGCCCACTACATCATCTCTGAAAGTAGCAAAAAGCAAATGTCTTGAAGAAAAGAGCAACATGGGGCAGATATATAAGCAAAAGTACTTTTATACCCTTTAAAAAAAATAAATAACAATGTGTCAGTTTAAAAAAATCACTGGAAAAAAATCTCAGTTTGAAAGGAAGGAGCCAGAAAGGTGAAAAAATACCACAAACTTCTCTTCATGCCAGCCTGCTTTTGAAGGACCTGTGAAATACCTAGTTCAATCCCTCACTGGGAAAAGGGGCAGATGAAGTAATTCTGTTCATTACTTCTACCCATCAGCATTCAAGGGCAAGGAAGCAGGAGACAGGACAGCTGCAAATAAGACTGCCAGCAAAGAGGAATGATCAGAATCCAGCTGGCTCAGTCACATTTCTCCTGCATTAACAGTTTCTCATTAAAAAAAAAACAAAAAACAAAAACTCCAGAAGAGTGTGGATCACAGAAAAGACAGACAAGTTGCACATACTCAATGTCCAACCACTCTCCAGTAAGTAATTTCATTAGCAGGCACCATAAAAAAGGATAGGAATTTAAGCCTTGGCAGTTCTAACAGCATTTAGATAGAAACACTTTTTCCTTAATAAATATGACTATGTGATATACTGGAGAGCTAAACACTGTGTTTCACATTTTCAGTCATTATGTCCCAAAATATAGGTATGCTGTATCTGTGCTGGTCTAGTGGTATTCAAGATATAAGCTGTACTCATGTATTCAGTGATAATTCCCAGTTAATTACTTTCTAGGGGCAGAGATCATTGTCTTAGTTTGAAATAAGAGTCAAAAAGCACTTGAATATCCACCAGTGTAGATACTAGGAGAAAGAAAAAGACATGGGTTTTTTCTTTTTTTTTCCTGTAATTTCTCATCTGAAAAGAACAGAGGATGCCAGTTACAACGTTAACATTGTGTTAGTGATGTGTGCATAGCTCTGTAACATTACAATTACAGTCTCAAGGCTGAGAAATTAGTGAATGATAATAAATCTGGAGTTCAAGAAACAATGTTTTCACATAGCAGCGTTTGTGTTTCCAGGATACATTTCATTTCAAGTGCATCCATAACATGGTAAATACATCTCTAATTACTAAGAAGCCAAATTAGGTCCAAAAACTCAATTTACAGTAAAAAAAAAAGTGATTAAAGGAGAGTACTGAACAACTGTAGGAATAAAGGTGTCAATAGCATATGAGCTAATCAATTTAATGCAGAATTGAGACTTGAAAAAAAGGTTGGTTACAAAAAAAAAAAAAGAAAGAATAAAAGAATAAATCCTCTTTATGTTCTCTCTCAGTTCTGTAACCCTGGAAAAGGCCTCTATCTACACTGTTGGAAAACTGGCATCATGAGGTACCTGTTTGACTCTTCTTCACGGTTACAGGCAGGTTTGGTAGCAATAACGGAAAATAGAATTCAAAAATGAGAGAAATAATTGTTCTTTGTACAACTACAATCCCCTTTGACTTATTGACTTATTTCTAGCAGATCGGACACTTTGCAGTAAAGAATCTAATAAGTTTCAGCTATGAAGATAAGTTGCCTATATTATCTCAATTACTTAAGGAGGCATAAAAAATAGATATGTTTTCAAGAAAGACATGCATTAAATAAAAAGCTAATTTGTGTCTGCACCCAATATAAATCCCAGCAATATTCTTTTGATTTGACCAGTCAGTATTTCTCAGTATCAAAGTAATTTTTTGTATCTCTTTTGAAACAGAACACTTTAGACAGACACAAAATATCAGAAGCCATATACCTTCAGTTACTTGATATTAAGACAGAATTAGCAGCAAGGTTCATATACTGTATAAAGTTAATATCCTGACAGACATTTTAATACTGCTGGTGTATCTGTGATTTGATTGAAAGATAAAAAGATTGGAAGATAATAGTGTAAAATCAGTCTTCCTGGCCAGAAATCTGAAGGAAATTTAAAATACAGTTTATTGCACATGTTTCTTTCTCCACATTGCAACACTTCTAAAAAACAAAGAAACAATGATGCAGTGATACAGGTGTTTTTAAGGGAGACCTTGAAAAAGCAAAATAGGAGCTGTCAGACAGAGATGGGGAACAGAATGAAGTCCCCATAATCTAAGGGGAAATGCTCAGTGACCTGCTACACTACTTAGACACACACGAATATGAGGGGACATGGGATCCACCCAAGGCTACTGAGGGAGCTAGCAGGAGTGCTCACAGAGCCACTTTCAATCATTTCATCAGGGATGAAATGTAGCGATAGCACAAGGGCTTATGGGTTTAAATTTAAACAAAGGAAGTTCAGCTGTAGATATAAGGAAGAAGTTCTTTACTGTGAGGGTGTTGAGGCACTGAAATAGGTTGCCCAAAGAAGTGGTGAATGCTCCATCGCTAGCCATGTTCAAGGCCAGGATGGACAGAGCCTTGGGCAACATTATCTAATGTGAGGTGCCCCTACCCGCGGCAGGGTCTTGGAACTAGTTGATCTTAACATCCTTTCCTAACCATTCTATGCTTCTATAACGTTATGGAGCAGAACACCTTAAGCACCAGCACACAGCACCTACAGGACAACAAGGTGATTAGGAGGCCCACTCAGCATGGGTTTAGAAAGACAGGTCCTGCTTGACTGACCTCATCTCTTTCTATCACAAGGTGACCCACTTAGTTGATGAGGGAAAGGCTGTAGATGTTGTCTACGTGGACTTCACTAAAGCCTTTGAGACCATTTCCTATATGTTTCTGCTGGAGAGACTTGCTGCTCATGGCTTGAATGGTGCACTATTCAGTGGGTAAGAAACTGGCTGGATGGTCGAGCCCAAAGAATGGTGGTTAAATCCAGTTTGGGACCAGTCACAAGTGGTGTTCCCCAGGCCTCAGTGTTGGGGTCCAGTTCTGTTTAATATCTTTATCAATGATCTGGATGAGAGGTTGAGGACACCCTCAGTAAGCTTGCAGATGACACCAAGTTGAATAAGAGTGTTGATCTACTTTGGGATCAGAAGGCTCTACAGAGGGACCCAGACAAGCTGGATTTGACGGGCCAAGGACAATTGTATTTAGTTAAGCAAGGGTAAGAGGAGGGTACAGCACTGTTGTCACAACAATCCTGTTAAATGCTACAGGCTTGGGGAAGAGTGGCCAGAAAGCTGCTCTTTGGAAAAGGACCTGAGGGTGTTTGTCAACAGCCAACTGAGTATAAGTCAGCAGTGGGCCCAGGTGGCCAAGAAGGTCAATAGCATCCTGGCCTGCACCAGTAATAGTGTGGCCAGCAGTACTAGGGCAGTGATCACCCTACTGCACTCAAAACTGGTGAGGCCCCACCTTAAATCCTGTGCTCAGTTCTGGGCCCCTCACTACTAGAGAGACATTGAGGTGCTGGAGGACATCCAAAGAAGGGTCACAAAACTGGTGAAGTGTTTAGAGAACAAGCTGCAGCTGAGAGAACTTGAGTTGTTTAGCCTGGAGAAAAGGAAGCTCAGGTGAGACTTTATTTCTGTCTATAACTACCTCAATGGAGGTCGAAGTGAGGTGAGTGTCAGCCTCTTTTCCTAAGTAACAGGTTTTAAGACAAGAGGAAACATCCTTAAGTTGAGGCTGGGGAGGTTTAGATTTGATATTAGGAAAAATCTATTCACTGAAACAGTTATCAAACATTAGAACAGGCTTCCCAGGGAAGTGGTTGTCACCATCCCTAGTGGTTTTTAAGATATGTATATGTGGTACTTAGGGACATGGTTTAGTGGTGGAGTTGGCAGTGTTAGGTTAACTGGTGGACTAGATCTTAAATAACTTTTCCAAGCTGAATGATTCTATGAATTTGACTTTAATACACCAGAATAAACTAATATAACCTAAAGTACAATTCCCTGTACAGTCTTTTGGTCTGCAGCACCATATTTAACTTCATTACTAAACAACATTTAGTTCTTGTTCTTGTTGCATAATTCACAGATACTAAGAAAGCTCTTAACTGACAAATTGCTGTGGCATATGAGGCCTTTTTGTAGCAAATTTGGGAAATTTTACTTTTAAGAACTTTATGTCATGCTGATAAACTGTCACAATGCAAAATCCACAGAATACAGTAGTCTAAAAAGGGATTTATTGAAGTACTTTATTAACTTACATCTGCTCAGCAGTACCACAGATCTTATATTCTTTTAAGAATATATTGATACTGTGTTAAATTAAAGCAATTTCAGAGTTTTATGTAACGAACAAATTCAAAATAACCAATGGAAATTGTCCAGGTTTCCTAATATTGCACTCTTAACGGCCTTCCAAACTGGCTGTTGCATTCAGGATAAATGATAAACTCCACAGCTGTCTTCCACTATCAAGAATATCAAGTTAGAGATTACTTCTACCTCCTTTCTTCTGCCTCCTGAAAGCTCAATAATCATAAGATTACAGTAGTGTTTTGAAGGGAACTCTGCAGATTATTTAATGCAAGCTCTATATCAAAGCAGTATTACCAACAACAGAGTAAGTCAGTCATGGTTTTTACTTGCAGAAAGCCATGAAAACCTCAAATGATGGACAGATTGGAATCCACCATTACCCTCAGGTCTCGTCAGCAGGGTGGTCACCAGCCTATGTGGATGCACAGGTCTTCTTGTTCCACCACAAGTACCAAACTTCGCACTTCTTTTTGACCTTCATGAAGTTTCTCTCACCTAAATTCTCAGGTTCCCCAAGGGATGAAAACTCACCATTTAATATGCCAACAGGTTGTCTCTATGAATTTAGCACCATCTATCCTAAATGCAATCAACAATGTTATGCTTGTAATATTTTAACTCTAAAATACTTACTCAGTGAGGATTGCCACAGAAAATAAAACTTTCATAGATTACGAAGTAAAAATATATATTTAATTGTAAGGAATCCAATCCTATTAAAAAAACACTGATCTAGAGCAGTGAGCAGTCATGTGTAATCATTTTAATACTCTTATTTTGTATAAATAATATTAATTTATGTTCCTTAAAAATAATTTTATTAATTTAGTCTTCATTTTGCTATATAAAACCTGAAGATGTTACCGTTTGTAGGAACTAAGACTAAGATTAGCATTATTTCTGATATTCAGTTCTGGGGATTTTTTTTTTTTTTGAAAAAAAAAAAAAAAGGTGGATACCTGCCTGTGTTACTCACCTGTCAACTTTGATTAATAGTTTTTCTTGTTAAAATAGTATCTACTCTAGAGACATAATTTTTATTCTGTGATCAATACATTGTTTTATACAAAAAAATCATAGTATATATGTGAAGAAATGCACACATTTTAACTTCAGAAGAAAGTAAGATATTTTTCAAAGTCTTTCTACTTAAAGTGATAAAGATTTTAGCAGATACAATATTCTATTAATATAATAATATAAATAATATAATAATGCAATACTATAAATAATAATATAAATAATTCAATTTATTTCAGAGTACTTCAAGTTAGTCACAGAAATCTAAACTATGTGGCAACAAGAAATTTTCTTCTTGTCCTGAACAATTACCTAATTAACCTCTATATCAATTTAATTGAAAACGCTTATATAAAATCCCCCATGCACAAGCACACACTTTTTATCACGACAAAAATCAAAGCACAGAACATATAAAAGTAAAAATTAAGACTGTTATTCATGTGATGTTGATTAAAACTACCCAAACTTACTTTTCTTATGAGATCTCACAACATAAGCAATCCATTTTTTCATCTCGACTCATTCTTGATCTAAGAAATCTATTTTACTGCACATATTGCACACATTGCATATATTTCATTGCATATATTTCATATATTCTACAAATATTCATCAAACAAAAGTGACTGAAACATGAAATTTTTAATCTTTGTTCTAGAAGTTCTTTCTTGTTGTCTCAGTAAAGCTTAACTAGTGAACATTCAGAAATCAACAGGAATCAATTTTTCTGTACTAATAAAATAGCCCCAAACTTTCATAAGTTATAAGTTTACGCGTTATTTTAACAAACATATCTAATTACAGTGATGAAAAGGTTTATGTAAAAAGGTTGGTCTTCCAGGTAGTTCATTTGTTGCAAGGTACTTCAGCTGCTGAGATATGTTTCCCACTTAACTGCCGAGACTCTGGCTACTACTAAAAACCCAGGTTTGGGCTACAGTCTTGTAATTTTCTTCTATATGAGTAACAAATTCCTCCTTTGTGAAAGGAAGAGACTGTGAAATTCCACCTTGTTAACACAGTAGCCAACCCATGTAGAACAGATTTCAGAATTGAGGCCTTGTCAGTTTTTGCTACTAAAACGTGTTTTTGGTTGTTTGCCCATAATACTATCGTTATCTCAGTACGCAACACCTTCAGAGGCTGATTATAAAACAAAATAATCTCCCCATTCCTCTCATTAGTTATATGAAAAAAGTAGGGTAGGGAAAAATGATCAGACTGTCACAAAACAAGGGAGCATTCAAGTTGTTACCCTTAAGGTGATGTCCAAAGAGAACAAACCAACCTATCTGCAGCTTTACCACCTGACACAGAGGCAACTTGCTGCTGTGGGGAAATGACCCAAAAAACCCAGAGGCCTCCACTGAAAACAAACAAAAAAAGTCTTAAAGAGGAAAAAGCAGCCTGGCATCTCAGTTTCTCTGGGAATGGAATTCTAGCATCTCCACAATGATTATTTTAAATTTTGAAAAGCTGATGATTGTAATATGGAATGCTATTAATAACTGTAGGAGTATTTATGTTGATATATTTGTTTCTTTATGCCTTCAGGTATTTTATAGTGCTTTTTCTAAGGGATAAAGGTGTACATGTTTTGCAGATTTTTCTAAAATGTGCTCCTAAACCAAGAGATCAGGAATGTTATGTACAGACTAGATCTATGATGCAAGACTCAAAGACAAGGATTTTTTAACTAAGATACTGTTTTATCTTAAAAATTATTTGCTTATTGTCGAAACTCTTCATGATGCTTCCAACTGCTTTAAATTTCACAGAAAAGAAAAAGATACCAAGGCTGCTCCTTTTCTTTAACTCATTTCATTATTTAGTAAAAGTCTCAGTAAGACATATCTCAGAGTAATATAGGTATATAAAGTTGAATAATCTCGTGCAGATAAAAGTCCATTCTATTGACAAATAATGAAATTCTTTTCAAAGCTAGCACAAAGCTTGTTGTTTCCCTCCTCTACCCCCAGCTTATATTTTCCTCATATTTGTCTGTCATTTCTTTCTCTTAAGACTCTAGGGAAGCTTTTGGGCTTAGACTTTAATATTAGTAATCTTATTAATCTTTTAAACTTTCACAAGCCTTAAGTGCGAAAACAACATATGGCTGTGCAACAGAGCACCTCTGGAGATTTTATACTCCTCAAACAGCACGTAAAATCTTATGTTGTGCTCATTCTTATTCATTGCTTGTCTGTCCATATTTTAACCCTGCAAGTATCAAGGTATCATTTTAATTCATTATGTTTTATTTGGTGCCATCTGTGCCTTATGGATTGTATTCATGGAAAATGAAAATCTCCTTTCACAAGAGCAGTGCATAGGTGTTGTCACAGTAACATATCTATTCCTGCAATGAAGAGCAAGACACATGACTATTTCTTTGACCTAGGCAGCCGCAACTTTGCTGGACCAATAAGCTGCAGTTGATATGTAACAGTGAGTATTCAGTCCAGATTATGGTTCCTCATACCTAGGACAAAAAAATGCTATTACAGTCAGATATTTTAGAGTGTAATGACTCACTTTTACAATTTATTAAACAAGGGAGGACCCTTGTTTATATTAGGTGATTAAAGAATGACACTACTGAATTCAGAATCCCGTTTAAATATTATATCAAGAACATTAAGGATGCATAGTTAAGCATGCATGTCATTAAGACCTAGTGCTTTATCAATTTTTAATAATAAATGGAAACTGTATAAATGTATATTGCATACAAAAGACATTAAAAGAACATTAAGGCTGCAAAATCAAGCATTCAAAACTTCAGGAATGACAGACTTATTATTAGGCCTCTTGTGCAGAGACATTATAACAGTTTTTCTCAACAACACATGGGAAGTCTGTATCAGAGCGAGGAAGGACTACAGAATTGTAGTATTCCTTGGTTTCAGCTTAAAGGCTGAGTTATAAATGGCTATCTTTTCTTTTTCTACTGTGGTCTTCACAATACCTGTGGTCTTGCAGAAAAAGTGACTATGATCAAGTACAGATAAAGATATCCCTTCTTAGTCACAAAACTACTGTAGCAGCTGGTAAAAGGATAAGCTGGGAGGGACAGTATAGAAGGATAACTCACAAGCATAGCTATATGTGAGTTTGTGCTTTTGTGAGAATCATGTCCTTGCCCCAAGTCTTACTGGCCTGTGGAAACCCTGTGACCGACAAGTGCTTCTGTAATCCTGGACAAATATAAAAAATATTTCTAAAAATATCATTGACAGATTACATCCATTTGGGAGAGACCATTAGTCCTTATTAACTAAAACAAAGAAGAAACATTTTGAATTTAACCCTGTTAATGAAATATGAGGTTTTTTTTCTTCAAAAAGGTTGGTGTTGTCCTTCTTAGTCTGTTTTTAATTTTCAATCTGCATCACAAGAGATGCTTTCAAACACAGATTAGAGTAATTAGAGGGAGTCAGAGATTCATTGCTGCAGGAGTAAATATTACTTAGAATCATAATACCAATTATGATTATTTGTATCAAGCTTTTAAGCACATTATTTCTGCATTCCTTTTAGCCATAAACTAAAAACAAAACACAAAGGGTGTATATAGCTTGTTCTGCTCTACACTATTTAAGCATTATTGTTGCTGAGAAAAAACGAGTCATGTTTTTTATAGAACAACTGTCATGCTTGATGTGATAACCAAGATCTTGGGTTCCTTGACAGTGCTAAGTATGTTTGTCCCCCTCTGGGGGAAAAGGGGGTTGATCATCAAGCAACTAGAAATCTCTGTTGTGCATGGATTTTTTAAGAAGCTAACAATTAAGACAATTGCAGGGTATTTTATTGCTTCGTGTTTAGGCTAAGCACATGTGTATCTGCCTTACCAGTTATCCCCACTGTAAAAAACTAGAAAAATAAAGAGTCCAGTATTGCTCAAACACCATGGAACAATCACCAAAAGATGTAACTAAAATTCATGTACTAAAACCAGTTTTAAGTAAAATAAAACTATTTGAAGGTATAAAAAGTGATTGCATTGAAATAATCACTCTTCTGGGAGAATTAATATCGAGTCTAAATTCTTTATTTTATTCACTACATTGTGCAGAGGAATTAACATGAGCTTTGAAACATAGCCTAAGTAGAAATTAAATGAAAATACCAAAATGCTTAATGGACATTTTTATTGCTTTATTTCTTTTATTGGTTTGCATTATTATAAAATCACCCATGTAGAGTTTCATTTCTTTTGCATTTCACTTTCTACACCACTAACTTCATCAAAGACCAAAAGAATGGATAAGACAAAAAAAAAAAAGCTTGTACATCTTTTTGTAAATAACTGTCACTGGATACCTAAACAAAGTCACAATTCGTCTCATTCACTGGCATTTCATTCTTTAGCAGATGTGGCTTTGAACAAATTTATTCCTTATGAATAAAGATTAACACTCTTCTGTTCAAATCTGTTGAAGAGAACATTATTCTACAGTAAATGGACATGAAATTCAACAGTGGGGATAGTTAAAATAAAATTGACGAGCTTCATTGGATATACTTTCAAAGCTCCACATGGGAAGGAGATCACACAAATAGTGTTCATAAAAAGCTTTACAAATGTGCACCTTTATTTCTGTTTTAAAGTTAAAGATCTTTTTTAACTTCTGTGAGTAAGGCAATACAAAACATGGAAAGAAAAGGAAGTAAAACCTACTAATTAGAGCTTTAAAGTTAGAAGTACCCAACCATGTCCAGTTAGGGTATGAGTTTCTAATCTTGCTAGGTAAGGGCTAACTATCAGTACTCAGAGGGAGGCACTCACAAGTCAGAAAATTCGCGACAATTTGGCTACATTTCTTATCTAGTTATAATAATGGGTTTATAGGTAAAAAAGTAAAGGAAGAAAATGAAACAGGACATTAAATTTTAGGTGTTGCTTGACAGGAATCAGAATTCAGCAAGGGTAGCTGTAACTAATAATTTTTCTGCCAGTTCTTCTTGTGATTTAAGCATTATCTCTGTTATGCCTGGATAAAAAGCAGATAGTAAAATAAAACTTATGTCAAACTCAATGGCATTAGGTGAAAATGGAAGCAAAACTATACGTGCCTAAAATGAGAGTGTGTATCTTCCAAGAAACATGTTTTTTTTTTAAAACCCCAAGGACTTTTATCTTTATCCATATCCATTGGTTTCTCAGATCAATAGCAGGTGAAAAAAATCTTCCATCAATAGTAGGCTGAAATGTCAAGTACAGTTTTGCTGGCACTGAATTGGCCAGAAAAAAATCCAACCAACCAACCAAAAAGAAAAATAAACCCAATAAGAACCCCACAAACATTTATGACTTCAAGGCTGTATGTACTTGTAAATAAGGTTGAGACTTCTCCAAAAAAAAAACCCCAGAATTTGCTTCAAAGTGAAAGTGTGAAAGTGCACATAAATTACAGGAAAGAAAAAGGGAGGAAAATGATCTTGGTTTTCTGGACAATATCATCCCTCTATATTAATATTATAGTCAAGGACTGGAGCTTTATCATCAAAGAAGAGGATATTTTGGTCCCAGACACCTATAGGCTACTGCTTTCTCTGTTACTTTTCTTTTTGGGGGGGGAGGGGGGAAGAATAATTTATACTGTCAGCCCTGAAGAATAGGAACAGGGTGGGGGGAAAGCAACAAACCAAAACCAAAACCAAAAAAAACCACAAGCTTGATTTCTTCATGATTCTATGATTCTATGTCTCATTATAATAGTGAATTTTAATAATTAAAAAATAAAATGTATTTCCCCCCAAGACTCTTAAATAAATAATAACAGTGATAGTAATAGCAATAATATAATAAATTATTGCCATATGGCTCCAGCTTCTGATCAGGGGAATAAATGAGAGAACCGTGCATGATCACTTGCTATGCTCAGAGGGTCTATAGTAATTTATGATATTTTAAAATTATATTGTTGATGTGGAGAATGAGAGTAACTGGTATTAGTTTTTTAATTAAAGTTCGTATTACCTGCTAGCTATTTTTTTTCTTTTTACTTTCTGGAGTTAAATCAAAAAGACCTCTAACACTATTAAACTGTGATTAATAATAGCATACCATCTAGGAAAATATCCTGTGCCCATGGAAAAACAGTGAATTTGCTTGTTTAATAATCACCAAGTGTCGTGGTTTAAGCCCAGTCATTCAGCCTCTCTCTCACTCCCCCCTTCCTCCACCAGCTCCCAGAGGGATGGGGAGGGGAATCGAAAGAATGTAACTCCCATGGGTTGAGATAAGAGCAGTCCAGTAACTAAGGTATAACACAAATCACTACTGCTACCACCAATAATGATAATGATAAGGGAAATAACAGGGGAAGAGAATACAACCACGCACCACCAGCCAATCGATACTCAGCCCAACCGAGCAGTGATCTAGTCCTTCCAGGTAACTGCCCCCACTGTATATAGTGGGCGTGATGTGCTGTGGTATGGAATACCTCTTTGGCTAGTTTGGGTCAGGTGTCCTGTCTATGCTTCCTCCCGGCTTCCCCTCCTCCCTGGCAGAGCATAAGACTCACAAAGTCCTTGATCAAACTAAACATTCTGAGCAGCAACTAAAACCATCGGTGTTATCAGTGCTGTTCCCAGGCTGAAAATCAAAACCACAGCACTGCACCAGCTACTAAGAACGTGAAAAATGACTGCTACTGCTGAACCCAGGACACCAAGTTCACAAAAGGAATGGTTATTTTTGACAGTGAAGGGAGAAAGGAAGGGAAACATGGGATTTGAGGGAGGGTCTGATTGTTAATAGCTACTGCCCCGCCACCCACAGCAGGGTGACCAGTTTCTGCAAGGGGCATGGGTTGCAAAGAAGCCTGAATGCCCAGGCAGTTAGTTGCTGTACCTGTGCCTCACATTAAAAGCTGACTCAGATACTATGAAGACTCAAGATCAAGTGATACAAAACTGCGAGTTTGTTTACCTTGTTTCTACCTGCAATTGACTCCAAGTCAAGATAAACAGTTCCAAATATCAAAGCTACCCATACAGAAATTATAGGTAGTGTTGCTACTCTGCTTTGCAGTATATATCTGGTAACAGAGACTGAAGAAAAGCATTTTGTCTCCTACAGACCAAAACTCAGTTTGCTTAGAAGAGCCAAATTTAATATACTGTTCCAGGAAAAGACAATGTTTAGGGAAGACTGAGGTGAAAAAAAATAATCACTGCAACCTTTCTGTCTGCTTGCTGTCTGAGGAAAATAAACGTTGTTTTGGAGAAAACGAACAAACATGCAAATAAACCCCAAAGATGTTCTGATCACATTGTTTTCTCGACACAGACTTAACAGAAGTTTTTTAGAAGGGATTACAGACCAAGAAAGTGTCATTACTCCTGTGTGCCCATGACCATATGTACTTACCAGTCATGTATCCATTATGTGTCATCTTTCAACTGTCTATCCCAGGTGATCTAAATGATCTATCTATGATTCTATGATTCTAAATCCACACTTTACTTATGTATATTATTGTGTGACATAAAGACTTCTCTTCCTTCCTGACTTTCTCAGGCAGCCTTTATACTAAGCATCTGCTTAACTGATCAGAGAAAAGATCTGTTGGAGCTGGGTCCTCCGACTGATTCAAATACCTCTGCACAGCAGCAGTCATTCAAATAGATGCTCAAACGCCTTGTATTTCTGAGGCTTTCCTGGATAAGCATGGCAGAATCATATAAGGTATGATGAACTGTTGGCCTTTCCCTCTAAAACACTGGCCCTTGAACAAAAGAGTTGCCTTAATGTAATGGAGAATTTCTAACTACTTGTTTCTGTCTTCAGAAATGTGCCTGATATAATAACTGGCGTCTAGAATATAAGCTTTCTGGGATGTGCTGAGACTGTTACTGGAACAGAGGTGTTCCTTAAAAGAGACAATGAACGTGCCTACATAAGGGATGCCATCACTTCTTTTTACTGGGCTTAGCCTATGGCTATGACAAGGTGAAGAAGTTAGCAAGAAAAGAAGATGTGAAAAGCACATTGTGGGTATATTTGATCCCTCATGTTTTCTCTTAAATACGTAGGAAAATTGCTAACCTATAGCACAGTTGTACTTTCCAACCTTTTTGTTACCATGTGTTTCTACTGAGCTATAAGTGGAGTTCATCTATTTTTGTGTCTTTTTCTTGAGGTGTGTGATATACTTACACCACCATTGCCCCAAATTGTAAATGTCCACAAGAATAAATTACTTCAAAGTAGTATTATAGTTTCTACTACAGTCATAAACTGGCTAGTACCTACTCAGGTATAATTCTCTGAATGCTGAAAATGCATACTTAGGTTGACAGAAAAGAGACTAGTTGGCTATTTGGGACCAGATGTCTGATGCATATTGTTAAAAAATAAGTTGTTAACTGAAGAATAAGGAATTATAATCCAGGTTAAGGGAACTTCAGGTACAGTCAGAAGCAAATGCTGAAGGACACTGAAGTGTTAGCATTTGAATAATACCTGTATTTGGGACCTTAATTCCAAAATTTGTTCTGATGATACAGTAAACTAGTTGCTTGGAATGCTAAACAGCAAATACAAATATGTCCAAGGAAGATTTATTTCATTTTGGGAAAGAGTAGTATTTTCTTTATAAATAATAGGACAGTGCAGAGAACACAGATGGAGATGCCTTACAGTGTAGCCAGTCCTAAGAACTGCTGAGCATGAGATCCTGCAGAGAGATGAAGCACCTGATGGGTACTCTCAAGAAATACAACAGAAGATCCTCCTAGGGCTGCAGAGGTAAAGAACTGACCTCTTTTGCACTATTCAGCTCCTGTAATAACCATTTCTGCTTTGTTCCATGCTGACAAAAAAAAAAAAGCAAAAATGAAATACCACATACTTTGCCACTACCTCAAAGATCTACAGAAGACAGAAGGGAGGAAGGACTCTTACAGACAGTAAGATTCACTCACAGTGAGTTCTGTGACTGAAAACCTTTGTTTATTACATGATTCAGAAAGCCTGTTAAGCACACATGCAAGACTGACTAGAATATGCCTTCAGAACTTGAAAAGAAGTCAAAAATACCAAACTAAAACCGTACTTTTTCTTAAGTTTTATGTACCACTACTTCACATACACACAGCCCCTGTTTCTACAGCTTGTATTTGCATATACTTAAAAAGGTCACTTAGGAAAACTAAATTGAGTAAGATTTTCAGAATGGTTGAAAGTCATTAATTGCTAGATATGAGTCTCAGAAGGTGTGTATGAAGAACTGAAGCTACACAAAACCACAAACAAACAAAACATTATTCAGACTATCTGAAAACAAAAACATCTGCGCAAAACTGAAGTAAAATGATGGGGTCTTCTACTGGAAGTCACTAACTTCAAACACTATGCTCAATAAAAGGTCTAAGCTATAGACCTTGTAAATCGCCATATGGCTACTGAAAATGTATGAGAGTGGAATTTCCTGGGAACATTCATGAAGCTGGCCTGTAACACTATGGATTTTAAGGACTGATTGCTTTGGACTGCACTCTGGATTCTTCAAGTTGCTGATACTTCAAACTCACAAACATCTAAACTTCTATTCTAACTGACAAGACATTAGAATATTTTTTTCCATACATCCAACTAATTTTTTTTTTCATCATGACCTTTGGATTTTTCCTCAGTCCAGGCAGAATTTTCATTTCTGTGGATTGAATTTCCATCAGCATATTATTTTCATTACTTGGTTTTTGCTAAGTAATTATAAATTAGAGGCATTGTTCATTTCAGATGTAATGTTCATCTGTATTTTTGCAGACATGTTTTGCAATGTTTTGCAATGTTCAGTTCAAAAACAAGTAAATCTCCACATTCTGGTGTACACACTGTTCTCCTTAGTGTGAACATAGGAGAAAAGATTGGTTATAGTTTGGTAGAATTACACCTAAGAATGAAGAAGCATTGATATAACATGGTATCCCATCAGTTTTGCGAGGTTATACAATTAGGATGGCAAACCTCTTCAGAAAATGGTAAGCATGTTCCCACAGAAAAAGGGAATTATATGTGTGCTGCCTCCACATTATAATCCAGACTAAGTTTCAGCAGTGGTACTTTGGTGACTTCTGAGCCTTCTTGTGGTTCTTTTTTACCAATTCTTTTTTCAGATGAACAAAGGCAGTTTCTAAAATCATGAACTAGTAAATGATTTTTTTTTTTTTTTTTTTAAACTCCGAAAAGGCCCTATATCTACTTGGGGATGCTGATAATCTTCCTTTCATCAACAGGATGCTGATTTACTTCCTGTCATGAGAGTTAGGAGTTCAGACATGACAGCTGGAAGTACTCCCTGAAAAAGAAAAAAAAAAAAAGGAAGGATTAAATTCAAAACCAGAAAAGAATTTGTCTATTCTTTTCCATATTAAGTTGCCAGCCTATATCTATGACCTCATGCAGGAAAAAATTAATCACAGAGTCACAGGAGCAGAGGCTGAGGTGGGAAGGGACCTGTGGAGTGCATTGGTAGTATATTTTTTCTTTTTTTCCTATCCATAACCAAACACAGTTTTCAAAGCAGAAAATATCACAGCCCATCTGCTTATTGTAGTTGATCTTGCAGTGACTCAGACACCTAAAGCAAAATAAAACCTGAGTAGAAAATGAAGAATAGAAGAGGAAATTGGACAAAATTGTCAATGCCAATTCAGGTTATGAGCAGGAGAAAAAAAATAAAAAAAAAAAAGTCTTAGGCAGAAATTAGGTAACCAAAAGGATTCATGTATAATAAACTTAAGCAATCGGAAAGGCTTTTTGGGAGCATATGCAATTAATGTCAGAATTCCTTACTAAACAGACAGAAACTTAAATCTCTTAGTCCATCATTTTGCTTATTTTAAGCTTCATTTTGCATATTTAAGCTTCATTTTATAATAAAAGAATTAGAAAAAACTATAGCAATATAGTGATGAAAGAAATATGTAAATAATGAGGCAACCACTAAAAAAATATTATTTTGGATTCATATCTATAAACACCTGTGAAAGGAAAATTGATGGACACCACTGTAGTGGGTGTCCAGAGAGATATTTGACATAATGGCATACACTTTCTTAGAGAACACAGGGGCAAGGACAGATGTGTCGTCATTGAGCATGAACATAAACAAGAAATGACAAATAAGAATTCGGCAAGCCATAACAACAGGCAGCAGTTAGCCTGATCTCATGTCAAACTTAAACTGATAGTCCCTAGAATGTTTTTTAACAGCACAGGTAAAGTTTTTGAAAGATGAGTGCCTAATTAAAATCACCTAACTTCAACACTTAAAGTCAGATTTATGAATCTACAAATTGGCACCACAGTGGGTAGCTTTTTGGCATTCAGCTCCTGAAACAGAAAATCAACACCTAAAATAAAAGTAAATAAAAAGATGTTTTAAGGCCTTTGAGGTGAAAGAAGGAAGCTCCTACCCTGTCTCCTCCCTTACCACCAGAGCTTGCACACAAGGAAATTGCACCTCTTCTACAAGGATGCCTAAGAGTGCTTACTGAATTCAGTCCCAGGGTCTTCTCTTGGTCTTCTCCTGGTGACAAGAGTCAAAGTACAAGTGGTTACACTCTCTTGAAGTCCAGCCCTGCACCATGAGCCTCTTGTGCTCCTGGTGTTGCACACTCATATTCATGTGATGATAAACTCAGGTGAACTATCTGAGTTTGCCTCTCAGAGAAAAGCAACAGGCATATAAGTCTGTCAACAAGCCCTGTGGCTTTGGGGGTTTTATTTCCTAGGTTGGGGTCTGGAAAACTTAATGCAATATTTTTGTGCTTTTTTGTCTTAAGAGATTACATACAAATACAGATAAAGTGCAGCCCATCTCTATTCTACAGTAACTACTATTACTGTGATGCAAAACTGCTGGTTTTCCTCATTTGGAGAGTTATTCAGCAGTGAAAGGCTAGATGGGGTAAAGAAAAAGGGGAGAAAAGAGGAAAGAAAAGGAGGAAGAAAGGGAAGAGGCTACCAGAAAAAGTTCAAAGTTGTGTCTGTATGGAAAAAAATGGTTTTGAACACACAAGAATATATAAAAAAAAGCAGTGCTGAAGAAGTCTTGAGGTACAGTGAACAGCTATGATATTTCGAACACTATACCAGCAAGAAGGAAAACAAAAATAATAACTTTGGTATGATCTTAGGTGAAAACAGAGGTGCATCCATCATAGATCAGACATGTATTAAGACTTACTTAAAAGGCAGAGTTGTGTCTTAGCCTCATAATACTTAGCTCTGAGCATCTCAGAATTCATAAGATGTGGAGAATTCAGAAAAGAAAAAAACAACCTAAGAGCCTGAACAATCTGACCTTTGATGAAGGAACTAAGGAAAGATATAAATTTTGTATACCCTGGCTAATAGCAGAAGTCCTGGAAAAGTATGAGTATAAAGCAGCAGGAAAAATTATTTAAAATTATGTAAGGGGCATAAATGTAATAAAATAAGGACTACAAAGCAACATGTCATTTCTTAGCTTTGAAACATGTTCACCTATAAAACAGTCTTCTAAAGCAGTAGAAGAAAACTCATCAGTCCCGTAGCTTCACCCTACATTCTGTGGTTGCAATATGATAGAAAATTATTGCATCAGAACTAAAATAGATGTTATGGACAGGACACCTAAAAACTTTAAAAATGGTCTGAAAAATACATAGCAGGGAATAATATTTTTTTGCCAAAGAGAATTATAAGGTGATTGAATGGAATTGCCACACTTATAGCCAGCTATGTTCAAAAGACAAAATTTTTTACATAACAGTGTCTTGCACTGAAACAGACTTAAGATATTATGGACACAGATTTATGATTCCAAAAACAGACAGGTAAATTAATTGGGGCAGAGATTTTTTTTTTAATCTCACTTTAAGACCTACAGTGTCAAGTGAGAAATTTCATCAAGTCATCATAGTGACAACAACAAATATGTAAATATCACATTGAAAAAACTGTTTGTGCTCTTCAGGGTTGGGGTGACAGGAAGCTCCCTGGAAAATAGCCATTTATCCTTTTAAATCAATCCAGGTAAGGTACTTCAAACCTGCCTAAGAAATCATATAGTACAGCCAAAACAGAACACAAGGAGACGAATATAAGGTAAACAACTCTGGAGGTACTAAAAGAGAATGGTAGCAGCCATTCATGCACAATACATGGCATGCATGCAAACACAGCCTAATATAATGAAGATGTTTGATGAAAGAGATATATGAGACCCAAAATAACCCAAAAATGCTTTTTTTGAAAAGGCAGTTTCCTTTATCAACAGCAGCTTGTACTCTCTTTCTCAAAGAAAAATCTCTGCCCTCTATCTTTTATCAACCTTTTTTTTTATTTATTTATTTTTTTTTATTTATTTATCTGATATTTTCATCTGGTGAAGTTGCAAACTGAAATGAAACGTGTGTTAAACGTTTTCTTATTTAACAACAATGGGAAGCAGTAACAAATACCACATGAGCCTCTGGCCATAAGGGCCCCTGAGGCAAGAACTGCTCCTGGGTTTTAATGTGGATGAGCTACAGTGTATGACTTAGTTTAAGGACAAGTGAGAAGTTAACAGAACTGGGTTTGTGAAAGGAACTTGAAATGAAGATTGTATCACCTTGATCCCCCAAAATAAAGAGGTGATAACAGGCTTTCTTGGATTTAATGGATACCTAACCAGATGCTGCTGAAGAATTTGAGAAACATGAAACAGGCTTGAATAGAACAGCTTGGAAAAATTCTCCTATGCAGGGAAATAATTTGTGCACCATGACCAAAACAGTATGATAAATTACAGTATACAGCTGTATACAGACAGAAAAAACACTTCAGGACAGAGGATATCATAAAGTAGATTTAAAGTAGAAAGCCTGTGGTTCACATTTTTTTCCAAGGCTAAGATGAAACTTCAGTAAATGTCCTAGTTTAACTGGCCACATTTGTATTATGGTAAGTATACAGTAAGTACATACAAGTACACACGTAAAGTTAGTGGTATATGTTAATTATTCATTTGGTGCCTTCTTTTTAATCCTTTGTGAACTTACTTACATCTGAGCAAAGACATTGGAGAATGAGGTCCAGAAACCGCACTGTACATGAAGATGAAGTGTTTTAAATATCAAATCAAACAAGCCAGCTTGTTGCCAAAAGAAAGTAGTACAGAAAAATAATTTGTGCATGCCTCCTTCAAAATCCACAGCATAATTTGAGGGAAATACAATGTAATTTGAACTAAATTCAAATATTCACTATTTAATATGAGCATACAGGGGTATAAATAAAGTGCATTTGCATATAAAAAATTTGAAAGCAGTATAGCTCCTTAAAAATGTGTACTTATTCCCCTCATTCACTGGTATGTGATTGACCTACAGCAAATAAGCAGACAGTTTCCATTAGGAACCATTTAAGATCTTATCCATTTCATCTAAAACCTCAACTAAGTTCTTCCAATCACTTTAACCTAATTACAAATAGAAGAGAGATGACTTGTCTAACAATTCCTATCAAAAACATTCAAGGTCAGGGGTTTAATATGAGCTCTGAGGAAACACCCATGATATCCTAAATGCTGACTTTGAAAAACTTGTTTAATTTGACCTCTTTCATTTTCTTATATTCCTCCTAACAATTTAGTGGTTTCAATATTTTTTTTTTTTAAAGACAATTATATTTGATCATGCTGAAAAAAAAACAAACCTGTTCCTACTGCAAAATCTGTTAATGCATTCTTTCTAAACTTTACAGAGTTTATAATTATCTATACTTTGCAAAAATGTAAATTATGCAGAATTAAAATATCTCAAAATATGTTAACCCTGTCAACACCAATAAAGTTCATTTGGATTGACTTTGGTAGAGTAGGATTTCCTTTCTTAAATTTAGCAAATGGATGTATTTCTGTAGAAATTCAGAGCAGAGCTTTCTAGCTTTTGACTAATTTTGCTTCTAGGAAAGGATGCTATTGCAATACAGGTCTTTCACATTCACTAGTCTTATGACAGTTTTCAGTATAAAATAATCAGAAATTACTGATAACCATAACATCATATTTTACCTACAACAAAAAATTTGTGATAATGTAGTAGGAAAAGCTGAAATATTACTCACTTTCTCCTTGGTTCTTGAAACACTACAAAATTGAATTGTTCTAGCTTTAACAGTTGATGTTTGTGTCTATCATGTTGGATGCATGTGTATATTATTGAGAGTATTAGCTTGCTGTGATTTCCCCTATAAGCTTTCCCTGGTATTAGAGCTTTATTAGAGATTTTTCTCATTTGTTCTTAATTTAAAAAAAATTGCTTAAAATTAAGATGATCCCAAATTTTTCCATGAGGGTTTTGGTTGTTTTTAATGATAGGTATGGAGGTATAGAAAATAATAAACTTGTTTACCAATGTAATTCCCCACATCTTTCCAAGTACTGTTTAAAATACTTAAGTTATGGAAAAACAGTAATGCAGAAAAACAAATGCAGAACTTAAATCAAATATCACCAGGCCACAGAGAAGATTAGAAAAAAAAAAATAATAATCCAACTGTTGCAGAACAAAAAGTGGAAAATTAAACTTGTGTATAAAATCTGTTGTAATAATAATCCGTTTTCACATAATAACAACATAGTATGAAAAGGCATCAAATCTGTAAGTCTACCTCATTTCTTTATAAATAGTACTAGGCTTCTTGGAGTAAGCCTCCATTTTACCTTTGTCAGGTCATTTCTACAGCTGGTTTTGCCTGAATACTTTTGAGTATATGAGCTTTCTATTCATTAGCAAACTCATTCAGTACAAGTTTCAGAACTGCTCATTCAAAATCACTGCAATATGAAAAAGGCATTCTCACCAAAATTTTCACATATAACTGCCCAAAGTTTAAGAACATAAATGAAAATTAGGTCCTTAGCTTTCATCTTCTTTATGTGGATGCTGACCTATGCACAATTTTGTATTCAGTTTCCTAAAAAGCAAGTTGACACTGCGTAAGGAGTGTAAAGGACTGGAACATCTTCGTCGCTGACATGGACAGTGGGATTGAGTGTGCCCTCAGCAAGTTTGCCGATGACACCAAGCTGTGTGGTTCAGTTGATACGCTGGAGGGAAGGAATGCCATCCAGAGGGACCTCGACATGCTTGTGAGGTGAGCTGATTCCAACCTCATGAAGTTTAACCATTCCAAGTGCTAGGTTCTACACCTGGGTCGGAGCAATCCCAGGCACAGCTACAGGTTGGGCAGAGAAGAGATTCAGAGCAGCCCTGTGGAGAAGGATTTAGGGGTGTTTGTCGATGAGTAAATGAACATGAGCCGGCTTCAGTGTGCGCTCGCAGCCCAGAAAGCCAACCATATCCTGGGCTGCATCAAAAGGAACATGACCAGCAGGTCCAAGGAGGTGATCCTGCCCCTCTACTCTGCTCTCGTGAGACCTCACCTGGAGTATTGTGTGCACTTCTGGTGTCCTCAACATAAAAAGGACATGGAACTGTTGGAACAAGTCCAGGGGAGGGCCACGAGGATGATCAGGGGACTGCAGCACCTCCCGTATGAAGAAAGGTTGAGAAAGTTGGGGCTATTGAGCCTGGAGAAGAGAAGGCTGTGTGGAGACCTCATAGCAGCCTTCCAGTACTGGAAGAGGGCCTATAGGGATGCTGGGGAGGGACTCTTCATTAGGGACTGTAGTCATAGGACAAGGGGTAAAGGGTTCAAACTTATACAGGGGAAGGTTAGATTGGATCTAAGGAGGAAATTCTTTCCTGTTAGGGTGGTGAGGCACTGGAATAGGTTGCTCAGGGAAGTTGTGAATGCTCCATCCCTGGCAGTGTTCAAGACCAGGTTGGATGAAGCCTTGGGTGATATGGTTTAGTGTGAGGTGTCCCTGCCCATGGCAGGGGGGTTGGAACTTGATAATCTGAAGGTTCTTTCCAACCCTAACTATTCTATGATTCTATGATTCTATCTCTACTTCTATTTTACAATTACAGTCAGAACTATCTATTGCATTGATAGAGAGTCATCCTAATCAGTTTTCAAATATGCTTGAATAACATTAAAACTACACAATACTGTTAATTCATTTAACTAACTCAAAGAGCTCAAAGGAACATTGAAAGGAATTAATACTATAGAATGCATCACAAAAGTAGAAAAAGTTCAGAGAAGTCAGACAAGGATAATGAAATGCCTAAAACAGCATTTCTATGAATATCAACTAAACAAATTCCAGCCTAGGAAGACCTTGAGTCAGAAATTATTGCTAGGAGAGACTTGGAGAAACTATGGTAAGATGACTCTTCGAGTGTAAGCTCATTCCCAAGAATTTGCTTTCTGTTAATATCAGATGCTGGAATACCAATCTGAATGAACCTCTTCCATTATCCAGTATTCCTACATTCCTAATATCAGTGGATGTAACTTCAAAAAAAATTTACAGAAGGAAGCAGACAATTGCTTCTCAGTTGTTGCCTTTACCTACCCATACATTAGACAGATGCTTCCATTTGCAGGAACATTCATTCTTTACTGCTTCCAGTTCTGAGTGTGTGCATGTATGTGCATTTATATATGTACATATATTGTGTGTCTATATATGTGTATACGCACATACATATAGGAAGTTACATCACACAAACTTACTCTGGGTCAAATAGGTTTTATTATTCAAAAAGAAAAATATCATAATTTCTTTTCATTTCCTGGTATTCAAAGAGATTAATCTAATATATTTTAATGACACCTACCTGGATGAATTAAATTTCAATTAAACTTTCATTAGAAAGAGATGACTAGAGGGGCTGCCACTAAAGAAGAGAGAACAAAATAGACAGAAACACTGCCCTAGAGAACTGTGAACAAACCACATACCAGAGGGCAGCATTGTTCCGTGGTATTTTCAGTGCCTTTGTGATTGTAGCAACTTTTACCATAAACACCCTGAAGAATTATATCTTTGATTATTCTGTCCTTTTGCAACGCTATTTTCTAGCATGTTCTACCCTACAGTTTCCTGAAATCCTTGAAAATATTAAACAAAAGTGTATCTTTAGGGTTGCTCTGCGTAAGGACTATGAGATAGTTCCCAATAAATTACAAATAAATACAATAAATTAAAGTTCCTGAAAATAGCAAATAGCTCAAGCAGGAGGCTACAAAAGTGCAAGGAATGAATGTCAGGCAGCAAAACATACATACTTTTCCTAGAGTGCAGTGTTCATATATGACACATTTCTGACATGGACATAAAGGTCACGAACTGCTACTGAACCTGAAGACTAATCACGCTTTCATATAAACATGCCTATACAATGAAACAGGAAAAAAAAAATCAAGGTTTTTGTGAAAGCATCTTTACAAAGCTCACGTTACAATTGAGCAAGCTACAAAGAGCTAGATACTTCAGAGTACTTTGAGTGGTTACACTGAGTACTGGATCATTTTTGCAGTAGTTAATTGGACATCTTAGCTCCTGGGCTATATAGCAGCTCCTGAGTTATTCCCAAATTGCAGCACATACGTCTATGCTTAAATTCCGCTGCTTTGAATTTATCTTTTCCAAGTTCTGCTTTAGAAATGTGCCTGACCTGGCAGCTTCTGCCTGCTTGATGTTACTAAGCTTTAATTCTGAATAGCCATTAAAATTCTGCTTGCTCTACAGTGCCTCACCTCACTGCCACAGCCTCACAGGGAATGATTGTGGAGGAAAACTCTGTCTGAACAGATAAAATCTAGGAACAACCCAGCTGGAGTTCAAGTCTCCATTCATATCAGCAAGTATACTTTCCTGCAGTAAGTGTAGAAAATGGCATATACACAAGTAAAGAAATATAGCAGAAATTAATGCTACAAAATAACATAACAACATTTTGTATTTGCATGATACCTAATCTTTAAAGCATTTTATGTGCAGTATTTTATCTTCAAATTACTTCTTTGAAAGGTATCATCTTCCACATTTTTCATACAGATAGAACCTTGGTAGATGTTAAACAGGGGATTCTCAAAGAACTAACTTTACATCTGGGCAGCACTTTCAGAAAACAAATTATCTGTCTTACTAAAGGTCACAGTGTAGGAAAGCTTTAGAAATAGAAGATCTTTGGTCTAAATCCAAACCAGCCCAGTAAAAGTGTGTCTATGAGTATTGCACATCGGACACCTTTAAAGAAACTTAATGAAAATTGCCCAGAATTTAAACACAATTTGCTTTGCATTTACTTTGCATAGGCCAATGGCAGAAGCAGTTAAGTTAAAAAATAAGTATTTCTGTAGTGAAACCAAATATTTGAAATGTTTTTGTAGTAACAGTGGTTAGGTGAAAAGGAAATATAGAGCATGTTACAAATATACAAACTGAAATCATGAATATACACTATATTTGCTTCTCAAGAAGATGGAAAGCAGCCCATCTGCATCAGTGTTGAACCACCAGAAGACAGAAAATGGAAAAGGTGAGAGGATTATTTCAGTTCCTTCACGCTAAAAGATCTGGACATCAGTTAAATGCTAGATGCCTATCTAACTCTCAGAAATGTTAGTTGGTACACACTATTTAGCTAAGAAATCTGCCTGGATCTTCATATTTAGATGGGATTTCCTTACCTATCAGCAGTGTAAGCAGAGAAATTAGCATTTGAGAAAATGTCAGCTCTTGATTCAAGAGCATCTATCAGTAAACACATAATAGCTTTTGTGTCAATTCAGCCTAAAGGAACAAAGGAAGTCTTCATTTATAAAACGATATTTTAATCAATTCTTCATCCAAGAAGAGAATTGCAAGCTTCTGAAAGCTGAACATTCAGTTTCAGCTTTCATCAGTCTTGAACTTCTGGGCGCTGTTATTTATGAGCTTTGGGAGGAGAGGTTAAAAATATTTGCCCTGGGTTAAGCAGTAGCAATCGTTTTTTCTCCTTCTTAGTAGCTGGTGCAGTGCTGAGGTTTTGACTTTCAGCCTGGGAACAGCACTGATAACAGCGATGGTTTTAGTTGTTGCTCAGTAATGTTTACTCTGACCAAGGACTTTGTGAGTCTCATGCTCTGCCAGGGAGGAGGGGAAGCCTGAAGGAAGCAGAGACAGTACACCTGACCCAAACTAACCAAAGAGGTATTCCATACCACAGCACATCATGCCCACTATATACAGTGGGGGCAGTTACCTGGAAGGACTAGATCACTGCTCGGTTGGGCTGAGTATCGGTTGTTTGGTGGTGAGTGGTTGTATTCCCTCCCCTTGTTATTTCCCTTATCATTATCATTATTGGTGGTAGCAGTAGTGATTTGTGTTATACCTTAGTTACTGGACTGCTCTTATCTCAACCTGTGGGAGTCACATTTTTTTGATTCTCCTCCCCATCTCTCCAAGGGCAGGGCGAGGAAGGGGGAGAGTGAGGGAGCAGCTGCGTGGTTCTGAGTTGCCAGCTGGGCTTAAACCAGGACAGTTTGTTTTGGCCCCCAGCGTGGGTCATGAAGGGTTGAGATAACAACAGATCTGACCAGAATGTGTCTAAAGGTATTTGTGATAAGCATTCATTGTTTCAGATTAATAGTCACTTGTCACAATGCTGATTTATTGGCTCTCAAAGTTGTTGCCCTTGATCTCACAGTTTGAACATGTGTACCTTACTTACAGCCGGTATTTGCTGTCTTAGTGTTTACCAGCTGGGGGCCCTGGGCTAAGGTTCTTGTTTCAGTGTACTTTATGGTAATTACTTGTAATACAATAGATCATGAAACTGATCTGGTTTTCGTTCCCAGTGTGGTCACCACCTCTATACTTTGGGAGGTATATAATAGAAGTGTTTAGCAACTATACATCTTTTTTTTTCTTCCACAGGTGGTCAACCTGTGAAGGCGACATTCCCTTATGCTCCCAGCCCCCTCACCAGACTGTTTACAGCATCATTTGAGAGTTTCGAAGGTTGTGAATGGCCTTTGGGTACCCTTGAGACCTGCCTGCTGATTGTGATGGGGATCAGCATGTTGGCACACATACAGTGTATTTTACCTACAGCCATTTCATCTGATCTCAAGAGTTAAGCAGAGTCTGGTTTGGGCCTTGTCTAGGGTTAGACCATGATATAGGAAGATCAAGAGATTTTCCCTGAGGCTGGACAGTCATGACTGCCAGGGCGTGTGGGACAGTATGGGCAAATTTCCAGGCCAGTGGGCCCCTCCAGTGCTTTAGAACTTCACCACTGAACAAGTGCAAAATCCAGAAAAATTAGTAAAATACTTAAATGAGGTGCGTGGTCATTCTGGTCATACCAGAGAGGGACAAATCATGGCAACATGCTGGGGCTTGACCTATGCTTACAGAGCCCTGTTCAACACTATCCAGCACCTTCAAAGGGAAAAAAAATGTCTCTGGATCTGATGGCAAAGCAACAGACAATGCAGCTGCTCCAGCTCCAAGTACAGCAGCTGCACCAACCACAGTGGTAAGTACAGCAGCTCCTCAAACTCCGACTGCAACAGATAACACAGCTACCCCAACTCCAAGCACAGCAGCTACACCAACCCCAGCGACAGTAGCTACTCAAATTCTGACCGCAACAGACAGCGCAGCTACTCCAGCTCCAACCACAGCAGCTACACCACCCCCAGCGACAAGTACAGCACCTACCCAAACCCTGACAACAGATACTGCAGCCACTTCCACCACAGTGATAATCACTGCAGCTCAACCAGAGAACCAATTCATGCCAGTATCTGTTGCCCCTGTACACAAGGGGAAAAGCAGAAAAGAGGCAAGAAAGATGAAGCAAGATGAAGAAACAATGTACTCACCACCTGGGACAGCATCTGACCAGGAGTTATTAGTACGTGAATCAGAGGAAGAAGAAGAGGTGACTTCTCAACCCCGGACCTCAACTGAGCTACGGAATATGGGAAAAGATTTTACCTGCCAACCAGGGGAGCACATCATCACCTGGTTGCTCCAATGCTGGGCCAATGGGGCCAATGGTCAAGAACTAGAAGGTAGAGAAACCAAGCAGCTGGGATCACTTGCTAGAGAAAGGGGAATTAACAAAGTGATTGCAAAAGAGATATAGTCCCTCAGCCTTCGGAGGCAGCCCTTGGCAGCTGTGAAAGAAAGGTTTCCATACAAGGACGATGTTATGAATAGTTCAGCCAAGTGGACTACTCTAGAGAAAGTCTCTGAGGGAATCAGCCATGATAGAGATGATCTACTGCAAGCCAGAGGCTGGGAAAGGACCCATAGATCCAGATGAAGTAAAATGTACACTACTCATATGGCAGAAATTTACATGGAATGTACCGTCATTATATGCCCACTCATCGGCAGCAATAACCTGGAATGATATAGCAACACCAACAGTGGATGAAATGATTTGTCAACTCCGAGACTTCTAAGGCAATCTCAACCCTTCCATCATTTCAGCTGTGGAAAAACTGTCTCAGGAGTTCAAACAATTGAGAGACAATCTATCTGATCTATCCAGTTCCCCAAGTGTACCAACACACTTCTCAGCTATTAACAAAAGGCATCTTACTGCTCAAAAGAGAAGATATAGGAAGTACATGCTACGGGACACCCTAGAGGTTTACCTGCAGGATAACAGAGAAGACATGAGGAAGTGGAATGGAGAACCTACCTCAGCTTTGGAGGAACGGGTGTGTGAACTGAATAGGAGAACAAAGGTCAAGGATGATCATCCCATGAAAGCTGCAGCTTCAGTTTCTGGTGAGCAGTTTCCCAGATGGAGTGGAAGAGCTGATTTTACTCCAGCTCCTGTGATAAAAACTAATCCCTGTCAACAAGACATAAGTGTCCAATGCTGTGATGGCTACTAAAGGGGACCTGCCTCCAGCCAGGTGGAGGTAGAGGACAATCGAATTTGCTGGACTGTGTGGATCAGATGGCCTGGCACGTCAGTCCCACAGAAGTATAAGGCTCTAGTAGATACCGGTGCACAGTGTACCCTGATGCCACCAAGCTATCAGGGGTGGAACCCATCTATATTTCTGGAGTGACAGAAGGATCCCAAGAGTTGACTGTACTGGAGGCTGAAATCAGCCTGACTGGGAGGAAGAGGCAAAAGCAACCCACTGTGTCTGGTCCAAAGGCTCCATGCATCCTCGGCATAGACTACCTCAGGAGGGTACTTCAAAGACCCAAAAGGGTACCGATGGGCTTTTGGTATTGCTGCTTTGGAGACTGAGGAAATTGAGTAACTGTCCACCTTGTCCAGTCTCTCAGAGGATCCTTCTGTGGGGTTCCTGAAGGTTGAACAAAAAATGCCAATCGCGACCACAACAGTGCATGGGTGGCAATATTGCACCTAGTCTCCCTGATTCCCATCCATCAGCTGATCCGTAGACTGGAGAGTCAAGGAGTGATCAGTAGGACCCACTAACCTTTTAATAGTCCTGTATTGCCAGTGCGAAAGTCTAACAGAGAGTGGAGACTAACAGTAGACTATCATGGCCTGAATGAAGTCACACCACTATTGAGTGCTGCCGTACCGGACATGCTAGAACTTCAGTATGAACTGGAGTTAAAGGCAGCCAAGTGGTATACCACGATTGATATTGCACACTGTAGAAATACTGATGCTTGTGCTAACAGGTGTCCAGTAAAAGACCAACTTTCAAAACAAACAAACAAACAAACACCAAACCCAGACAAACAAAGCAAAGAAAAAAACAAACAAACAAAAAAACCTCAACATTTTTCTCTCCCCTCACCTTTATGTGTCTCAGAATTTTAAAAGAAAGCTTTTTGGTTTTTATTTATTGATCTGGTGTTCACTGCTAATCAGGGACCTTTTTGCAACCTTTTAGAACATGCGTTTACCAAGAGGATTTTGATTTCTACATAAATTTAGACAGTTTATTTACACTTCTATTTTCCACTCATAGGCTATTACAGTTATCAACTGTCAAACAGGGAAAGCTGACTTAGCTGGATTAGTTTCTCTGTGAAACATTTTTTTTAATCATCACTCCAAGAGAGTAAAGTGCAGTAACTCAAAGATAGCTCAGACTGTAACACTAAAGACTTACAATGGTCAAATGTTACTTTAAACTTTATTTCGATATCTAGTCAAATTGCTTCACCCTTTCCAAATAATTTCCTCTTTATTACCCTTCTCAAATTAAGAGGATGCTCTTTTTCCATATTGCTTGAAAAAGCAAATCAGCCTGTAGTCAGGAGTGAAGTTCACAAAAAGACAAAACTCCTTCACAAGAGAGAGCAGATGAATGTTCTGGAATGGATTCTGTGATTCTGTGAATGTTGTTTTACTTATACATTTAGTCATTTTCCAGAATATTCTGAGGGGTGTCCTTGAGATAGTTCAATGACAATCAGTGTTTGTCAGTGAACTAAGTTGGTTATCAAGATCCCCTGTTTTGCTTTACGCGTTTCAGAACTACGGAGAGTTATTAATTTATGGTAATGTGATATATTTAACACTGGTCTATGCACTATGTTTTGCACACATAGGCTGCTATATAAAATAGGTAATAACATACTGTTTCAAAATAATACTGTATGAATACAATCCATGGGAAAGTCCACGACATTAGAAAGCTGCAGTAGGTACATTTACTATGTGGTTAGACTACATTAAGTCTTGTTATGTGTTATTGATAATTTACCTGCCTTTTCTCTCATGGTCTCAGTTCATGTGACCCCAAGGTATTTACTTATAGGAAACACTACAGTGATGACTGCTTATGCTCAAATGTTCATTAATATCAGAAGCACAAGTGGCTACGTGTGATTGGAAGTGTAATACGGTCAACTGTAATTTCTAGGTGAATTTGATGCAATAAATTAACATGCAAAGAATATGCAGTAAGCTGCATTTATGAAAAAATCAGTAAACACTTGTAATAAAAATGGTAATAAGCATGTTAGTTCAGTAAAGAATGAGAAAAGAAGATTATATGTTTTATTGGACTAATTAAGAAAAGCTTTATAGGATCAAATATTCTCATCAAAATTAAAGAAATTCCTTTTTGAAAGAGTCATGAAAATAATTTCAATTGTCTTACTGAACTCAGTAAACAATTGAACCATAGTTCTTCCACAGACTTTATATGGCTCTTTTAAATGGGATTTCCATTTGCTTAAGTTGAAATCTACAGTGTCTCAAAACAAAACAAAAAATAATCCTCACCTAAAATCCTGTATGAGTACAGCTATTCTATACTATACCTGGTAGATGTATCAAAAAAGAAATAACACAGGTTTTGGGTTTTTTTTTGGTTTTTTTTTTTTGGTTTTTTTTAAGAAGAACAAAACTAAGAACACAAAAAAAAAAAACCCAACCAAACAAGAAAAAAACTACCGAATAAGAAAAAAACCTTCCTATTTTAATGGGGTTTTCTCTGTTCTGTAAAAGTTGCTTCCATGGGTTAGTGCTCAGCTATGACTTAAGATATATATTCAGCATGAAGAAAAAGCATAAAGGAGGGAGAGCTTGCCTTTTGTATTGAATGGGGTTGGAATTAGATCTCTGTTTGCCCTTAAATATATGCTTAACTCGTTTTGTTAAATTAAACTGGAAACAATTATCCTTGGAAAGTGCCCTATCTGCTACCAATTAGTGTAGTAGCAACTGTCAAAACCTCAGAGTATTCTGAGAAAATATTTACCTGATCTCCCTTCTATTTCACATTTAGCTGTTAGTGACAAAGTGTATTCCTGTACAGTCAAAGTTTCAAATTATTCCCTTTTAGCTGTACTCCAAACCATGTGACTGATAGAAATAATCATAGTTTCAACCTATTTATGTCATGAAGCCTGAACTTCAGGTTTCATGCATCTTGTCCAGAAAACTGATTGTTTATGCCACAGCCTTTCCTAATGCCTTCCAAAATCATTCTCTTCTGACATATAAGAAAACTGAAAGACTAAAATGGACAACCTGTATGATGCAGGTATCTTTGAGCAGCTGGAGCTTCTGCTCAGGTGGAAGGTCAGATTGCTTTTTCTTGCTTTCATGAGGGAATAAAACACTCCAGATTTACATTTTATCTTCTGAAGTTTAAATTTTATTTTATCAGCTGACTTCTATTGTTATGCTGGAGCAAGGACCAGCTTCATTCTTGCCGGAATATGCTAAATAAAAGAGGTAAAGGAGAATGGGGTGTTTTACATGAAGAAGTAAAAACATATCCTGAACCTTGTTTCAATTGCCTTATCACACACAATTCACATTCTTTAAAATTCCTTAGCTATTTTGTGCATCAGCCACATATTAGCTATACATTTGATTCTCTATTTAATACAGCTGCAGGCAATGAGATGTGTTTGACTTGTAGCACTGGAGTGCAAATCAGTGCAGCTATTAGTTCACCAGTCAAACCAGTGGAAGAAGGAACACAGACCATGTGACTGACTTTAAAGTCTCTCACAGCGCTTCTATTTACTGCTGTAAAAAGAACTATCAGAAAGAGGCTTAACCACACAACTTGGCTGGAATGCTGACCTTCAAGTATGTTTCTGGCCACCAAGCAGAGTATCAGCCATATGAGAGACTCCAGTTGCCTTAAGAGAAGGTCATGACTGTGTAGACGAACCACAGGAAAGAGAAATGAATACACCTGCTTCAGGCTAGGTCATCCCCTTTCAATACAGGATCAAGATTTGATCAAGAGAAAGAACTGCTGTATAAAATGTAATTAAATCTTGGTTGTAAATGTCAAGTACTGATAATTTGAACCTCTTAAGTGGTTTAGCCAAAAGAAAACAAAACCCCACAATATAACAGAAAGTGCTTGTATTTGATTTTTATGAGAAAGACATTTTCTGCTGCAACAAATATTCATACAAAGAATGTATTTCAGTGTAGTCTAGTCTGCAAGGAATATGAATTAGGTTTCTATAGCTTTGAGTCTCAAAATGACATGTTCAAAATCTGTAATATTTCTAATTTTGCCCAGAGTGTTACTGTCTAATTGCCTACAACGTCCCCCTAAATTAATACCAAAATATCATTATAGTCCTTTGTAATCAACTTTGCTTTCATTTTGATTAGCTTCATTCTAGGCCCAATCTATGGCCATTTAGTTTAATGAGAGTTAGAATAGGCTCATAATTTGCCAGCTGTAATTTTCTAAGTATTGCTTTTTCCAAAATATTCTGGTTTTCTTGCTGTAGGGAAATGCTTTTAATCAACACCATGTTTTCACTAAATCATGCACTAAGTGCCATTATATATCAGCAATTAGGGATCCAAATGTCTTAAAATACTGTAGTTCTTTCCACAGGCTTGCTTAAAAAAAGAAAGAAATGCATCTCTCTACAGAGAGATACACATTTTGCGTAGGATAGTTAGTGTATTAATGAGATATTTTTGATGAGAGACATAGCAAATTTATATTTTTAAATTGCTTCTTGATAAAATATTGAAAACATACATGCACATTCAGGAGTCACTAGATATTCTAGGATTTTAAAGCCTAGAAATTCAGGTAAAAAAAAAACCACACAAAACAAACTTTCTATTTTTCCCATGTATCATTTTAAAATCACAAGTACCTTACTGTTCTAATTATAGCTGTAAATAAATTAAGGCAGTAACCACATTATTTAGGATAATAATTTATAAGTGCGTCTTCCATTATTACATAATCTCTACTAATCAGGACCTTTCGTACTGAATTATTCAATCTGTAGAATGAATCAGGAGGATTATGACTAGAAAATAGTGTGGGAGAGTTTACTCCAACATTTTCACTTCCCTGATACAGCAGTTTATAAATATAACTGGAGTTCAGGTTCTATTGTTAAAACTTAATCACATCACCCTTGCCAAGCGTTTGAAGGGTTTGTACTCTACTGTTCTTTCTAGATCAGCAACCTGTCAGAAGAAACCATTGCTGTGGTATAATGCATATCTCAGTTCAGAATATCCTCTGCTCGTGTTCTAAAAATTTTATTTTAGTTTAGTACTAAAAAAGGAAGACATAGACTCATTTCTGTTAGCTGGAATATTCCCCTAATTTTACTTTGATAGTACACAAGGGTTTAGCAAATACGGGTAGTAATTGGGGCATAAATTGGGATATTTAACATCCAGAATTCAATGCAATACTCTTTTCCAGCCTTTTCAGCTGAGAAGAAGGTTATACCTTTCCAGTTTTTGTCCTGATGAATGCAAAATCTAAACCATAGCATGTCTGGAAGTGAAGGTGAATGCAAATATTTCATTTTCCCTGCCCAGGAACCACTATGTTACTTTGAGTTATATTGACTTTGGTTTACTTCCACTGAGTACCTGATTTTTTTTTGTTATAAATGCCCAGATACATTTGCCCACATTTATTTAAGATTAATCTTCTTTTGCTATTTTCTGCCAATATCACAACTGGTGATCACTGCATTTCTCCACTGGAGATAGCAAGAGAAATTTCACCACAACGATGTTAATTCTGTTCTGGTTCATTAATTACGGTGCTTGCATTGATCCTTAAAACACTCATAAAAGGCATTATCTATGGCAATGAATGTGTAAGTATTCCAGGTCTCAGTTTCTCAAACATATAAAAAATGTTTTCTCACTAAAAACCAAGATGTGTTATCTCCTGACTGACTAGGTTTACACATGGAAATGGGTCAAAATTATGCCTATGAAGCAACTTTTAGTCAGGAAAGGAAGATATCAGTAGAAGAGCTGCCACTTCCTACAGGAAAGGGCATACAACTGGACAACCCTCTCAGGCAGGATATGTCAACTTATCGCATTAATTTTGAACATTGTACCTACAAGACATAATGAGGCCACAAGAACTGGGATTATCACCTGCCATTGAGTACAAAGAGACACACAGCAAATGTTTCTTTTCCATTTTAACGTATTTCTTCTATTTAATAGTTCAGTTTTGCCTTTTGATGAGATTTTTGCTTTCTTTGACTACCAAGTCACCATATACAGAATTAGGGAAGCTATCTGGTTCACCAGAAGACTGCGATGACTATGCATGGCTGTTATCCACATATACTTAGAAATCTTTTTCCACAATAATCTGACTTCATTTGAATTTCTGAAGGTGGTCTATGATTGTTATTCTTTTCTACCATAGGAATCTTGAGGCACAAAATAGAGCAATTGCTCATTTTCTGTAACATGTAAGTAAAATAAAACTCACTGCATTGTAAACCTTGTAGAAAACATTGCTATTCTGGACCTGGGAAGTTGACACTATGCCTGTATAAATAACTATAAATTAAGCCAGAAGTCAGGCATCTCTTTTCAAAGAAATCAGTCCAGTTGTCAGTAAGACACAGATCGTCTACAAGTCCTGTTTCTTAGCTGATATATATCTTCCTTTCTCTTTAAGCCTGACTACAGCAATGTGTCATCATGTTATGTCTGTTATTTCTTTTCTTTAAAATTCTTACTGGAATTTGTCACCGATACTTAGGAGCTGGTATACTGACAGTGAAAAACAAAGCGCAGCTATTTTAAAGATAGTAAATACCTTAGTCCGATTTGCCATAAAAGATCATGTCAAGTGGCGGTCTTAAAAAAAGTCTTAACACATTCATTATATCTATGAAAGCCTGTGAAAAAATATTACTACAAGATCCCTCAAAACTACTGTTTACCTCTAAATTAGGTTATGTGGAACTTCAGAGCACAATTCCACTCTACTGTTTTCCTGCTAGTATGCATGGGCTGTATTTTATGAGATTTTATTAGAGCAACGGCGATCCTTTTCTTTGGATGATTCTCTTCAGATACCAAGAAAAGATGATCCAGGTGTAAAGCTTAAGTGCAAAAAATAGCCAGCAAACAGGTAGAGAAAAAAAAAGAAAACAGCCTGCAATATAAAGGGCATTTGGACTAGCAGATGAGAAATTAAGTTGGATCCAGCCATCACAGTGTTCTTCAGGTGTTCTTCCTTGTATCTTATTGCAATTTCCAAACTGAAAAATGCTAGAGTTTCTCTATATACAAGTAAAAGAGACTACATAGCCTGGGTGTCATCAACAACAGTTACACAAAAGGTATGTTTAGCCTTCACATTTCTCTTTGCTTTCACCTTTATTTCATTAAGTTTTGATTTTTAACATTAAAAAAAGAAAAAGGAAGCAGTGAATTATTTTATTTCTTAGTATATACATTAAATCTTCTGACTTGACTGCACTGCACAATATTGCAGTAGCTCAGCCATTCCAAGATATGTACAACAGAGTAGTCAAAAAAAGTTTGACAGACTTAACGTGTTGCACTATGATGGGTTGAATCATATGAAAGGTATATATAGCTGTCTTCTAAAACTGCATCTTCAACTTTTTCTTTTTTAAAGAAAATACATTCTTTTGTATTTTTGTAATCATTGATTGATCTGGCTAGCAAAATGGAAGATATATAAAATAATAATAATGGTTTACATGTTATGAGCTGGATGTCCCTATTTTTCAAGTAGGTCTGAATTCTAATTTCTACTTGAATTACATGGAGAACACCTTTCTTCTGTACCTCTTGTTCCAGACTATTTTACTGCAAGATATACTTTTTTCTTTTATCTGTTCATAATGTGAGCTTTTCAGAGATTACTTTTGTCTTAATATGCCTTAGAGTCATTCTACGTGGTTTAAACACTGGACAGAAATGCAGACAGAAGTTCAGACCTTGATTACTTTAGGATTCTTCGGGGGGGGGGAGGAGGAGGGAGGGAAATGCCTCCACATTTGAAAGTTATAGCTATGTGCCATGTTCCTACTAAAATGGGAACCTTTTCTAACTTTAAGAATTCCAGACTACTATTTGAAAATACTGTAATATAAGTTAATATCTATTTGGCACTTGCTGATGATAATGTAACACATTTTCATCGTGTAAAAATACTATTTTTTACCACAGAGAAATATAGAAGTATTTTCAAGAAATCACGTTGCAACCAAATATACTGGAAAAAAAGGAGGGAAGGAAAGAAGGAAATTAAAAGTATTTTTGAACAAGCTAAGGGAGGGGGGGAAGGAAGTGATTAGTATTACAGCAGGAGCCTCTTTAGAACACTCCAAAATATTATGCTCACTGCTGCATTTAATGTTGAAATTATTATATTTAAGTCAACTTCAAATATCTCCTAAAAGAAAATGAGTCATTAACAATGCCAGCAGATTTCTAATGTCATATTCAGGTAAATTAGGGTGCTAAGAAGATAGCATACATATTTATGAGAATAGTTTACACATAGAAGGATGTTATTAACTCCTGATAAAAAAAAAGGACACTTACAAAATTTTTATGATGGATTGAATAGAGTTAAATTCAAAATAGTGAAAATAACTAGATAAAACAAAAAATAGAAACTTAGAAAATTTCTTAAGTCATTTATACAAGTAAGGGTTGAGGGCTGCCTTGGTTGCAGCGACCACGAGATGGTGGAGTTCAGGATCTTGTGTGGCAGGACTAGTAGAATATCAAGTAGAATTGCAACCCTGGACTTTAGCAGGGCAAACTTTGGCCTTTTCAAGCAATTGCTAGGGGAAATCCCATGGGCAGGGCTGCTTGAAGGTAAAGGGGCCCAAGATAGTTGGTTGATATTCAAGGACTGCTTTTTCCGTGCTCAAGATCGGAGCATCCCGACACGTAGGAAGTCAAGGAAGAGGGCCAAGAGACCTGCGTGGCTAAATAGGGAATTGCTGGGTATGCTCAAGTGGAAGAGGAGAGTTTACAGGTCATGGAAGGAGGGGCTGGCCACTTGGGAGGAATATAAGGCTGCTGCTAGAAGATGTAGGAAGGCAGCTAGGAGGACTAAGGCATCCTTAGAATTAAACCTGGCAAGAAGGGTCAAGGACAGCAAAAAGAGCTTTTTTAAATACATGGCAGACAAAACTAACACCAGAGGCAATGTAGGCCCACTGATGAACGGGATGGGTGCCCTGGTGACAGAAGATACAGAGATGGCAGAGTTACTGAATGCCTTCTTTGTCTCTGTCTACTCTGCTGCGGGCAGTCCTGAAGAGCCCTGTACCCCTGAGACCTTAGATGAAGTCAGGTCGATGGAGCGGTTTGCCTTAGTCGATGAGGAATGGGTTAGAGACCAGTTGAGCAATCTGGACATCCATAAATCCATGGGTCCAGATGGGATGCACCCGCGGGTGCTGAGGGAACTGGCGGAAGTCATTGCTAGACCACTCTCCATCATCTTTACCAAGTCTTGGGAAACGGGAGAGGTGCCTGAGGACTGGAGAAAAGCAAATGTCACTCCAGTCTTCAAAAAGGGCAAGAAGGAGGACCCGGGTAACTACAGACCGGTCAGCCTCACCTCCATCCCTGGGAAAGTGATGGAACACCTTATCCTTGGTACCATCTTAAGGCATATCAAGGATAAGAAGGTTATGAGGGGCAGTCAACATGGCTTCACCAGGGGGAAATCATGTTTGACCAATCTCTTAGCCTTTTATGAGCAAATAACACAGTGGATGGATGATGGCAGAGCGGTGGATGTGGTCTACCTTGACTTCAGCAAAGCATTTGACACAGTCTCCCACAGCATCCTCACAGCTAAATTGAGGAAGTGTGGACTGGATGATCAGGTAGTGAGGTGGACTGCGAACTGGCTGAAGGAGAGAAGCCAGAGAGTTGTAGTCTATGGGGCTGAGTCTAGTTGGAGGCCTGTGACTAGTGGAGTGCCTCAAGGGTCAGTACTGGGACCGGTATTATTTAATATATTCATCAATGATTTAGATGAGGGAATTGAGTGTACTATCAGCAAGTTTGCTGATGACACTAAGCTGGGAGGAGTGGCTGACACACCAGAAGGCTGTGCTGCCATCCAGCGAGACCTGGACAGGCTGGAGAGTTGGGCAGGGAGTAACTTGATGAAATATAACAAGGGAAAGTGTAGAGTCCTGCATCTGAGCAGGAACAACCCCAGGTTCCAGTATAGGTTGGGGAACGACCTGTTAGAGAGCAGTGTAGGGGAGAGGGACCTGGGGGTCCTAGTGGACAACAGGATGACCATGAGCCAACACTGTGCCCTTGTGGCTAAGAAGGCCAATGGCATCCTGGGGTGTATTAGAAGGGGGGTGGTTAGTAGGTCGAGAGAGGTCCTCCTTCCCCTCTACTCTGCCCTGGTGAGACCGCATCTGGAATATTGTGTCCAGTTCTGGGCCCCTCAGTTCAAGAAGGACAGGGAGCTGCTGGAGAGAGTCCAGCGCAGGGCAACAAAGATGATTAAGGGAGTGGAACATCTCCCTTATGAGGAAAGACTGAGGGAGCTGGGTCTCTATAGTTTGGAGAAGAGGAGACTGAGGGGTGACCTTATCAGTGTCTATAAATATATAAAGGGGGAGTGTCACGAGGACGGAGCCAGGCTCTACTCGGTGGCAAACAATGATAGGACAAGGGGTAATGGGTACAAACTGGAACACAAGAGGTTCCACTTAAACTTGAGAAGAAACTTCTTCTCAGTGAGGGTGACAGAACACTGGAACAGGCTGCCCAGGGAGGTTGTGGAGTCTCCTTCCCTGGAGACATTCAAAACCCGCCTGGACGCATTCCTGTGTAACATTATCTAGGTGTTCCTGCTCTGGCAGGGGGATTGGACTAGATGATCTTTCAAGGTCCCTTCCAATCTCTAACATACTGTGATACTGTGATACAAGTCATTCATATCACCTCCTGTTTATTGTAACCTGCTTGCATAACCTGCTTGCTTACCAGATATCTGAGGTAAATACAGCAATACACTCAGATTCAGAAGACACTGCCAGGTAGCAAGATACCAGTGCTGTCTTTGTGGATATATATTGCATTTGTAAACATACTGATTTGGTAATTTTCATTTTATTTTTTCATTTAACACAGTTCAAACACTTTCAAAAACACTGTGGTGAGACCATAGCCTTAAATTTGCATGAAGCACATGCAGCTTCTCCTACAGCTGGTGATTTTTGTCATACTGTAAAAGGTCCATCCTATCATCTTCACTTATAAACAACGCCTTCCTCCCATGTGCCCTCCTCAAAACATACACATACCTTACCCCAGAAACTGATTATAGAGTAGATACAATTAACGAGTAAAATTTAGCAGTCTAAATCAAAGGATTACTGTAATACAGCTTTGAAGATCTTGAAAGGTCCAAAACCAGCTCAAAAGCAGGATCTGTAAGATCTATGATATTCCTTACAAAGTTTTGTCTGCCCTGCCCTGGCTGCATCCCTTAGGGAAGGCACAGTTACCTTCCTACCACTGTGTTCCAGAATTTGTGGCATTATGTACATAGAAAATGGACAAGTTATTTCTGTTTGCAGCAATCGTCATGCATCTTTAGGTACATAAAGACTTATTCTCCTTTCTCCCTGTTCATTCTTTCCCCTAAGGCTTCCATTTTTCGAACTAAGATGCTCAGTGCTTCTTAACTGGATTTGTGGTTTAAACTATTTTTGTTGTCCTACTCTGATCTAAGCCAAATAGAACCATACCTCTCTCAAAACTCAGTGACAAAAACTGGATACAGTATTGCTCAGCAATATTGTGGGAGTGTAGGAGAGGAAGATTACCACATCTGCCTTGTATAGTTATCTGTGTGTTTTGCAACTATATGATTTATTACATTCATTATGACCCTTTAATCTTTCCTATAAAACTGACCAGTTTCTCAAAAGTCTGAATCTGTGCAATTCATGTTTTTTTTTTGTCTACAAAGTCTCTTACCTTTTTGCAGAAAGAAATTTCCATTGTTTAACATCATTTGTTGAAATGTCAGGTACTACTTCATGTCAGACAATACTCATCAGCTTGTTATCTTCTAAGTGGTTTAGATCTTATTTGTTGAGATTCTGTTCTGCACTGTTCTCTCAATATCTCAAAGTGTAGTAAAGCATTTCCAGCCAAATGAGAACCCACATGCTTTACCAGGACATTTGTATTTGCTTTTTCTTAATAAATTTGAGGAGCAGCTTTCTTATTTTCATTTTTTTTAACTTTTTATTTTTTATTTCTTCTTCATATGGTCTAGATCTAAGATGTACCTATTTCTACAGTTGCCTACATCCTCATCCATACACTTCTGTCTTCTAGTTTTTTATATATTTCAAAGACTCACTTTTCTCTTTTAATCTCTAAAACTTTTTGTATCTTAGTCCTCTTCTTTCTATGAACAGCTGATCCACAAAAATAATAATTGCAGAAATAATAACCCCTTTCTATTTAACAAATAAATGAATATTAAATGTTTGGGGGTTTCTTACCATAGAGTTATTTGGATGATACCCAAGTTCTTATAAAATAAGGTTTTTTTTCATTTTCTGGAGGAACACAATAATCTCAGTTAATACTGGTGAAAATCACATTAAGTCTTATTTTATCCATTTTTACAATACCAGCTTATTGAATTATAACTTTTCAGAGAGTCTTAGAAAGTTAGAAAGCACATTCTTAAAAGTATGGGTTAGTCAAGGTTACCACTGCTACTGCTGAAAAGCAGATGAGAGAAGAAAATGCTGTACTGTCTTTCACTAAGCAAAGGAGAATGTTACGAAAGAAGATACACCATTATTCATTATTGGAATATGAGTTCCAGCATCAGTAAAGGAAGAAGTGTTATGTGGAAATCAAACAGCCCCCTCCTTTTCCTATGTCCCAGTTTTACCTCTCCTCACACGCTTACCCGCAAGTTCTCTTTTGTTCATTAGTTCAGGTGCTGCATGTTTCTTACCCACCACAATTGTGCCACAGAAACAGTGTTGTCCTTCACATGCATGCACTGGTATATTCATGATGCATTGTCCAGCTAATGTCATTAGCATGGGTACATACAGTGTATTGGTACAGTTCTTGCATCTGTAAGGAAAACACAGAAGCCAATGAAGCAATTCTAGTCATGAACATGTAATCATTGTTATCTTAAGACTTTAGTGAGACCCATCAGCAATTTACTAGACTGGAAATACACTGCTCTTTAACTAATAACAGTGGAATACTGAATATAAAGCTATTTGCCACCTATTACAGAGAACATGTAATAAAATGGCAAGAAAGACAAACTGTCTGGAATATTATTCTGCTTCTACTTAGGACCAGAAAATAATGAAAACTACTAGATTCAAGCAGGACACCCCAGCTATAGTTCCAGATAGTCATCTCACTGTTTAATACACACCTGCCCTTCCTAAGCCTTATATTATTTTGTTGTGAATTGAATGCTACTTATAAACTCTGGAGCAGATAACACATTTTAGGTATAATTTGGAAGATTGAAGGGAAAGAAGTTCTGATCTTTTTTCATAATGCGACATAAACTAGACATACTGTAGTAATATTCATGTTCTAAGAATATGACTCATGAGCAACTTACACCTGGTCTTTACCCTAAATAATTTTTGAACTATTCTGAAGTTGGCAGACTTGTCCCTATCACTCTGATGTTACCAGTTGAATGAATTATTATGCATTACATGACATTACTATGCCATGGTGAATAAATGGAAATACATCTCTGCATTTAAAAAAAAATAGACTAGGCTAGATTAAACTAGACTAAAAATCAGGTATTAGAAAAACAGACTATTGCTTTTTAAATACTGCATATAAAAGCTTCACAAGAATGTCTTAATGTATCTATAAAGACTGTCACAACCATAAACAATATTAAAATATAATACTTTAAATAGAGGACATTTATGCTCACAGAGGCAAAAAATCTGCTTCATTTCACAGCACTATTTCTGCAAGTTGTAGGTTTTTTCTTTATTTTCTTTGGAATACTTTGAATCACACATTCTAGCTCTCCAAAATGTCATGTTTTATCTCTGAGCTTTCCTAATGATCACATTGTTGTCTGGGGATTTGGTTCCTTGTTAGCCTTTAGTCCTAAACAGCCTTGCTGAGCTCTGTTGCTTTCTAATTATTTTAAGCATATCAATTAAAACTTCTCCTTAGTGTTTACATCAGAGACTTCTGTGCAAGAATGGCAGAAAACCTTACAGAATGTCTTCAGCTCAGTTAGAAGACTGGTGACAAAAGGTCATTAAAGAAGTGACTGAAAGAGGTGGGTTTCTTTCTAACACAGTGTTGAAAAGCGGAAAAAAACATAACAAGAAAACTACTCCAAAGCTTCACTTTCTCTGTGCTAGCTGTAGCCCTTAAAAATACCTGATTACAAGGAAACTATTTAAAGAACATTTTTTAAAATGGAAATTAAATAACATCTAAAAAAAAATTAGCTGCTCTCTTTCCCCTTCCCCCACAAAGGTTCTATTTACCCCTACTTCAACTTCTCAGATATCTGTTGGAAATACAATACAACAGAGAGGAAACAGCCTAGGAGGTTCCTGGAGTTGGTAGAAGTTAACTTCCTGACACAGCTGGTCAGGTGAGTAAGCCAACTAGAGAAGGTTCCCCACTGAATCTATTATTTGTGAACAGAGAAGGACTTGTGGATGATGTGATGGTTGGAGGGCCTCTTAGGTAGAGCGATTATGAAATTACTTAAGAGATTTTCATCCTTAGATAAGTAAGGAGAGAGTTCAGCAGAACTGCTCCCTTGGAATTCCAGACAGCAGACTTTGGCCTGTTTAGGAGCCTGGTTGCCAGAGTCCCTTGGAAAGCAGTCCTGAAAGACAAAGGAGTCCAGGAAGGCTGGACCGTCTTCAAGAAGAAAAACTTGCAGGCACACACAGGAGCAGCACAATCCCGTGTGCTGAAAGATGGAAGACTGGCATGGCTAATCAGAGAGCTTTGTTTGGAACTCAAGAAAAAAAGGTGAGTTTATAACCTTTGGAAGAAGAGGCAGGCAACTCAGGAAGACTATAATAATGTTGTGAGGTTATGCAGGGAGAAAATTAGAAGAGCCAAAGCACAACTAGGAATTAATCTGTCTACTGCTGTAAAAGATAATAAACACTATTTATATAAATACTTAGCAATGAAACAAAGGCTAAAGAAAATGTCCTTCCTTTATTGGCATGGGGGTGGGGAAATATACTAACAAAGGATGAGAAAAAGGGTAAGATAATTCTTTCTTTACCTCAGCCTTTAATAGTGAGACAATTGTTCCCCAGATACCCAACACCTTGAGCTGGAAAACTGGGGTAGGGAGCAGAATGAAGTCCCCATAATCCAGGGGGAAAAGCTCAGCAACCTGCTACACCACTTAGACACACACGTATGTATGTGGACAGATGGGATCCATACAAGACTACTGAGAGATGGCAGATGTGCTCACAGAGCCACTTTCAATCATCATAAGCAGTCCTGGCTAACTGGGGAGGTCCCAGTAGACTGGAGATTAGCAAATGTAATGCCTATGTACAAGAAGAGCTGGAAGGAGGATCCACAAAACTACTGACCTGTCAGTGTCACCTTGGGGTTGGGGAAGGTTATAGAGCAGAACACCTTGAGTACCATCAGACAACAAGGTGATCAGGCCTACTCAGCATGGATTTATGAACCCATAAACCCATCCTGCTGATTAACCTGATCTCCTTCTATAGCAAGGTGACCCACTTAGGAGATGAGGAAAAGGCTGTGGATATTTCTACCTGGACTTTACTAAAGCCTTTGACACCATTTCCTACACGTTTCTGCTGAAGAGGCTTGCTACTCATGGCTTGGACAGTGTACTCTTTGCTGGTTAAGAAACTGACTTGATGGCTGGGCTTAAAGGGTGGTGGTGAATGGAGTTAAATATAGCTGGTGACTGGTCACAAGTGGTGTTCCCCAGGCCTCAGTATTGGGGCCCATTTCTGTTTAATGTCTTTATTAACAATTTGGATAAAGGGGTGGAATGCACCCTCAATAACTTTGCAGATGATACCAATTTGGGCAGGAATGTTGATCTGCTTGAGGGTAGGAAGGCTCTACAGAGGACAGGATGGATCAATGGGCTGTGGCCAATGTATGAGTTTCAACAAGGGTAAGTGCTGAGTCCAGCATCTGCGTCACAACAACCCCATGAAATACTACAGGATGGGTGAAGAGTGGCCAGAAAGCTGCACAGTGGGAAAGAACCAGGGGTTGTTGGTTGACAGCCAGATGAACATGAGCCAGCAGAGTGCCCAGATCACCAAGAAGATCTTTTCCTACCTAAATGATTCTGTGACTTTATGATTCTCATTAGAGACACGGGTTTTGGTCACGGGGTGTCACATCTGAGTAGAGAACCATCATATGAAAAATAGAACAGTAGCCCTTATTGGAATATTTCTGTAACGTGCTTGATTTCCCAATTGGAATGAAGCATGTAGAGGTACGCCACTGTAAAAAGAGTTATGACAAATAATTTATTTCATTGTGCTTAAATTTTATTACAAATTTTAATTGAATGTTACAGAATTTGAAATCCAATCTAAGGTCCAAGATAGTTATACCTATATTGTGCACAGGATAGGATAGATAAATCTGGTTAAAATGTCCTTACCTTGTACTGCCTTTCATTTACTTTCCCATGCAACAGTTGCAAGTGATCCCCTTGTCCTTTCATGACACTGCTTTGCATACAGGTTTTGCATTCACAGGGTTTTGCATTCACAGCCCTGAATCCTCCTGAGTAGGATTCCCTCTGTAACCAGGAGGGATTAGGACAGGACTATTAATGCTAGGTCAGAACAAAGTCTCATAGTACTCAGAATCTCATCTCCTATATTAGTCGGGACTCATTTTTTTTAGTGGTGAAGAGAAAGCATACATAGGCTGTTTCTTGAAAAACGAGGTTTTAAGGTTTTACCCACATTGTTGTATTTAATAGCTTTTAATGGGACTTTCTTCCATTTGTTCAACTAATTGCTTTTTGAAATTATTTATATTTTGGCATCCAAAACATCCTGCAGCAATGAGTTACACAACTTAATTATGTATTATATGAAAGGCAATTACACTTTTTTATAATTTACTTTGGTCCTTCCTGGCTTTCATGTTCTGAATGGTGTATAGCAGCTCCTAAATCACTTTTCCCCTGCCATTCATGACTTCATATATTTCAATTATACCATCCTTAGTCATCCCTTTTCCAAATTTGAATAACCTTGTTTATAAAATCTCTCCTTGTATAGAAGCCATTCTCTACGGTTCATTACCAAAGTTACTCTTGCCAGTGCCATTTTTAATTCCAATCATAGCTTAGTAGAACAGTGAATTTTACTCTTCTGTAATTTTATAGTGGAACACCACATGGTAAAAAATATGTGAAACACCAGGGACTTCACAACACTGCAATTGTATTTTTTGTCAACACCAGTCTTGGTTTTCTTTTTTTGGACAGTAGTGATTTTGCGAAGGTATCTTCTCTATGATCTCATGGCAGCTTAGTCTCTCTAATAATCTTCACGAAGGATTTTTTTCAATTGTACCAACCATACCAAATTTGTCTATGGACTCAAGTGATTTCCTCATACAAGAAATGAATGTGAGATATGGCTCCCTTTTACTAAAGATACATTAACTGTTCCCCATTGTATCACATATATCCATATATTTAACATGACCATTTTCTAGCGTTTCAAAATGCTTACCCAACATGAAAGTGGAAGTTAGTTGTCTGTACTTCTGTGTGTTCCCTTGGATATTTTTGCAAGTCCCTAATAGGCAGGTACCAAAGTTAATTAAAGTGGTTACCTACAAATCATAAATATGTGTTCAGCTATGTGATACCTACTTTAGTTTTGCAGCTCCTGGTTGAAAACCTTTTGACACTGCTGATTTATTGCTATTCATTGCTGCATGTCTATAATTTCTTCTAGTGTTTTTACAACCTGAAACTAAAGGATGAATCCAAAGTATCACTGAGCTGTACATTTACTTCGGAGCCTAGCTGTTAGAGGAGTAGTTTGACAATTTCTCCTTAATTTCTGCTCAGTTTCTAGTACTAGTGGATATTGAAGTTCTGGTTAGAATTCATTTGTTATAGCAGTTAAGGTTTATTTTCATGTTATGAAAACCTTACTTTTTTTTGAACACAGATGTCTGTTAAGTTACTACTGACATGATGTACATGAGCACATTGAACATCTATTACAAAGCATAGGATTGTTTATTCAAACTGAAGGTTACTGTTTTTATTAGTGTACAGATGTAACCATTACCAATTGCACTATGTTCATACTTCAGTTTTGTTCTTTCTATGGAAACTTCAAATTTACAGAAAGAAGCTGAAGTATTATTGGTCATGTTACTCTGAAGTCTTGAAGTCTTGATCCTTAAACATTAGTCTTCATTTTGTGTATCCATTGTTTTATCTGATTTTGCTATGAAAAGGCCTTGTGGTTTTTTTGCCTAGCTACACTTACTCACCTGCAGATATAATGGTGTTTAGCTTTTTACTGTATGCTATTTATACATAGTAATTCATCCAACATTTTTTAATTATGTTCTGGAAAGATGATGTTGTCTAGGTGAAATTTACCCCCAAAACACAGTCAAAATTTACTAGGGACATTAAAAAGCTAATAAAGTTATAAAACGTATATCATCCATACACTTGGAAATTATGCTGTCAGTCTATGATTAGATTTCTATATAAAGAAGCTGTAAGAGAAACTGTAAGAATGTTGCATAGCATACAGACATTAAAGAAAGCAATAAACACTAGACAAGTATTCGCAAATTAGGAAGTAATGTTACAGTAATGGTTTAAAAACTATGTCTATTAATGTTGGTATAAAACAATGTGATTAACACTTCAGTACTTTAAGTGAAAAAGACACTTCTAAAAGAAATTACTTCAAAAAATTATTTTACTCCTTGACAAGGTTATAGTTTATTAATACTTCACTTTTTTTTGGCCTAAAAAGTCTTTTAGAGTACAAGAAAAAAATAGATATAGTCAGAGATGGATTTCATTCCTCCATAAACTGACATTTTAACAGTTACTCAAATATTTAACATACAATTTGCTCTAACAACTATTCACCAGCCATAGTTCACCAGTGTGTTTCATTACATCCTAAAACATTTCACAAGGGTGACTTAATCCTTTTCTCAACTTCAGTTGTTGAATTCCACACCCTGGTGTCCCTTAATGTTTTAATTCATTGATAGATTATTTAAATTGCAAATGACCTCCTTTTTCATCCCTCTTGGCTCTCCTTAAGCTTCAATTCACATATTAATAAAAAAGAGATTTCATCATTTGCCTACTTAATTTTAGCAACAGCATTTTCCTTTGATCTTTCTTTGATGAGGCACTTAGTGTGTAAGGTGGACAAATACATAAATGAACAGTTACATAGTTTTGTATGAAATACACAAACACTATTATTTTTTCTTGCCCATCCTCCTTCTGTACCTTTTTTTTTCTAGTTTCACAGGTTCCCATCTTGCAGGGCTTAACATTATGCAAGAATTTTTAATTTAAACAGGAATTGTTTGTTTCACTCCCTATTAAACCTTTGCTAAATCAGAGCAAAATTTTAAAGACTGGAGCTTTACCTCTCTTTTTGAGAAAAAAAAAAAGGTTAAAATATTATATTTTACTTTTTTTCTTCTCAGGTAGATCATAATTTTATTTAAAAATTAAAAAAAAAAAAACAACAACAAAACAACCAGCAACCCTACTTTAAATTTATAAATATTTTAGGGTTTTAATGAAAAATAAAATAGGATGAAAATGTGTATACAAAACCCTATCTTCAGCACTGAATTTTCTTAATCCACAAATCATTGAAGCTCAGAAACACAGAATATAGTAATAAACTGATATTTATACTTTGTCACGGACACACCAGAAGGGTCAGAAATAAAGCTCTAGTCATTCTGAATGCATAACCTTTTATTTCTTCCAATCTACTTTTTAGTCTCCTTTATATAGTTATTTTAGTATTTCTGGTGGAGCATCTGTTCATATATACAAACTCAACTCTGGATTTGCATTTTTGCATTTCAGTCCTGATACTACATCTGTAACCAAAGCAGCCACTAATATAAGAAATGTAAACACTGACATCCTGTAAAGTACCCAGAGACATCCAGACAGTAGCATTCATACAATGGCATATACACCAGTTCAAACAGAAAAACCCTAGAAGGAGGGTAAAGTAGTCCTACCTCTTGCATGATGCCTTGCTTCTCTAAGAGCCTCAACACAGGCAGATTTGGGAATTGTGACCTGAAGCGAGCACGTACACCAGATGAAATTTGTGGCAAATTTGTTTTTCTGTTCATGGGGTGAGGTGAGTAGCACCTGCTGAAGGATATGGCACGCCAGGCACACCACATAGGTAAATGGAAAGGATTCACCAGAAGGTGGGAGATGCCATCCTGGAAAGGTTCTGAGGAATGGACTTGCAGGGGGATGGGGACAGAGAAGTGAGTTCCTTATTGGGAAGTCTGCAGGCACATAAACACAAACCTAGGTGGCTGTGGCAGTTCTGCTGCTCCGCAGTGTTTGTTCCACGAAAACCCCCATACATACTCATCTTTAGAGTCTCAGCTTGAGGTAGTAGAGTACCACCGTAAGAAAAGTTACCACTAGAGGGCATTAAAACCACCGTAAATTAGGACTAATACTAAGAGTAGCGCTTGAAAAGACTCAGGTGAGAAAAACTGCGATGAATGACAGGACGGATAGACAGAGAACATATGGGCCCTGCACAGTATGTGTTCACAGAAATATAACTGAATTGAAGGTGCTGAAGGTCTGGAGCTAACAATGCCAGACAGCTTCCACAGAGAAGACAAGAGTTAATACTAAATTTTGTATCAGCACTCAGATAATTAGCTAATTTACATATTTCAGCCTGTAGGCCATCTACTTAATGACTAGTAAATGTTATAAAACTATGACAAAAATTACATTGCACACTGCATCTAGAGATCAAATGGTGATCTTTAATGTCATTGAGGGCAATAGAAGTATCAGTGGGTAACAAATGCTTTACTTTGAGCAGTAGAGGTAAGGAAATTGTTGAGAGGTCTGCGCAGGCTGAGCAGAGGGGCAAAAAAAAAAGATGCCTGCAAGCATACAAAAAGCAGAGTTCTCATTTCTGTTGCAACAGCCATTTTTGCTTCATATCAGCTCAGCTGTGCAGCAGAACAAAAGCCAAAAAAGAAGCAGCACCTTGTAGGTAACAAGGTCTGTCAAGTATTGTCACTTAAACCCTATATGTTAAGTTTTCCTGCAGGCTTTCCCCAGCACTGGAGGATTTTCTTCAGTGCATTCTCTCATTTCTCTTGGGAAGGAAATTAAAAAAGACCTGGGAAATGCTGCCAATGGTGAAATCACAACATTTCTTTTTAAAGTCTCAATGTCCCGAACAGTCACATAAACTGAACCTCTCTACCACAGTTTGCTCGGTCTAGAGGGATCATCTAAAAGATTTGCTTACTGTTTAGAGATACTCTTTAAGGGAACAGTCTTCCTTCAGATTTTGTTGTTGTTGTTCCCATCTAACAACGTCTGCATACAGACATGTTATACAGGGTAAAACCAAAGAGGGCTTTTACCCCTTCAAACCAGTAGTTCAAACAGGACCACAAATACTTCATACAGGAGTGGGATATACAAGAAAATGGAAAACAGCCACAGCTGAGATAAAAACACAGTATTTCTTATTTTGACATGCATGATACATCTGCATACTGTCACTAATGAAAGGAAAAAGGTGGAAAACTTCTTTCATGGAAAGAGACAAAACCAGAGAAGGATCCTCAAGGAAGGTTTTTTTTAAAAAAAAGTTTTTCTTGAAGATACCGAAGTACATGAAAAAAAAATTATGTCTGAAATTAATATGAAAAATAAAGACACACTGGTAAATGTAGTTTTAAGTTTTAGCATACACCTCTTCAGACAGCAATCATTTATTGTTATTTTTATCAGCTAATTTTTGCAGAGATTTAAAGCTGAGTGGAAATTAGTTGCATTTTATGATTTTGCTGCATTCTTGTAAATAAATGACATCATCTACCCCAATCTGTGCTGTCACATACATTTTTCTAACATTTCAGGCTACAGATACTCACAGGTTTAGTACTTCCTTTAGTAGACAGCACAGCTGATCTTACCTGTTCCTGACCGTTTAGAAGTATGAGGTTCAAATATAGCACCCAAGCAGAGCACTGTGACAGCAGAGAACTTTTAGCTGGTGAACAACCTGCCTGAAAGAGAGACACACAGATTGCTTTCTTCACCTTATGTTACTCATATATGTTATTATAAGTTTCAACTCTGTCTTCTTGCTATTCAAAATTCAAAATGTTACAGGAGGTTCAACTTTTCAATCTGAAGTGCATGTTACTGGCAGAGAGACAACATCCCCTGAACCAAACGAAAAATGAAGTGACAATCACCTAAGCAGTTTAATTTGTTTGGTTTCTTTAGGGAAAATACAAATTTCTGTAATGTACACCTAATTACAGTATCAGAAGCTTCATTTGTAGTGTTCAAATGGTGCTTATTTTACAAATATTACAATAGAATATTTTTCATAGCAATAATGCATAGCGTAATTAATATAATACATTTTATCTAATATGGTCATAATGAATTCCTTTACAGTGAAATTATTTTTCAATTTAATAGTAACAATATATTTAAATTTTCTGCAACTCCATTTACCTTAGGAAAAATTATTTCTTTTTCTGCTGCATTCAGATAATAATGACTAGAAAGAATATTAAAGGTTTTAAGAAATTTATAGAAGTATGACTTAAAATGGACATTAGTCTACAGTCTAATACAAAGCTATGAGACATTTAGAATATGTTTTTGAACCTGTTAATTCAAAATATCTTTCACACAAATATTTCTTATCTAGATTTCTATCAGATCTTCAAAACTCCAGCAATCCTCATAGTTTTCTATAAATTGCCTTCCTCTAGCAGTCAGACTTTTGAAGTACTATTGCTGACACTCTGAAAGGCATTTGTGACTTCAGTGGTTCTTTCTCTGTCATTTTTGATATTTTCCCAGACATCAGCAGCAACAACAGTTTCAAGAAGTTCTTCACGCTGAGAAGCTATAATAGAATTATTTCAAATAATACTGTTCTTATGCAGACCCCAAATTGCAAACATTTTTTAAGACATTAAGAACTACTTCTGCATGTGCAACAGTATGTTTGATTTCAATTAATGCTATCTTTACCATTCCAGTCAAATTTGCATTTCTATTCATGTTGTCAATTGTAAAGTCTTCTTCTAGTGCGCTGCCTGCCTTCCTGGATGAAAAGTTTCCATCACTGTCAGAGTCATGATCCACTTTCCAGACATTTTTAACATTACGTTAGTAGTAATAATTGGTAGATTTACACTTAGATGGTGATCATTCTGCTCTTACTGGGTTGTTTTTGTATTAGACCAATAAAACCTAGATATTATGCCTCATACATCTAGTATATAACCTCTGAAAAAAAAGATGGAAGATGGAAGAGAATTCTTATTAGAAAACAGAGCAATGACTGCATAAGATTATTTGAGCTCATTTTTAGCTATTCTGGAAATATATACAAAATGTACTATTTTGCATTTCAGCACTAGCTGGAACAGTCTCTACACTGGGTTTATAAAGAAATTTGAGATGTTTTTCTTTAAAGTATTCTTCATTGTCATTGAGCAGTTATCAGCAAAGGTAGCTCAAGATCTAGCACTCAGAATCCTTTGGGCTGTGTCAGCCTGACCAGGTTCTTGTCTTCAGGTAGAAGAAGGTAGAATCAGAGGGAACTGACACCTCAGATCCAACTGAAGTGTTTTCCATTGCAGTTTTACCCTAAAATTCTCATCACATCTTCTCCAATCTGCAAAGAAAGTTTTTTATCTTTTCAGTGCTGTTACCAGAGTCTGGGACTTCGAAAACACACATGTACCACAGTGAAGTCTGCTAATGGTTGGACTTTTCCAAACATAAGCAACCAAGTCTCAAGAGAAATTTCCGGAGAAACTGGTAGGATCTGTGCCTTGTACCTGTTGTAGTACTAACTGGACCCAAAAGCCTATATGCAACAAGCAGGTAGTTGTTATTCAGATAGGAATTAACTCTCACATATGTTTTCTTCCTTGAGTGCCATTTTACAAAATATACAAACATAAAAAGTGTATCTTGGATAATATCTCTCAAAGTTATGATTTGATTTCCTTTTTTCAGTGTGGAGGTTTATTTTAAAATGTTAATTTGTTTTCTGGCTTAATTGCTTAGAAATAGAGTTGAGATTTCATCTGAAAGCTGAATTTGTTTCTTTTTTTCCTTGTTCATTAGGCAGAAAAAGGATAAACAGTAATGTAAAATAGGACATGAGCAGTCACCTTGAAATGGCTAATGGTAGTTAGCTGGAAGCCTCCAGTATAGTTCTGGATGTATATATAAAATACTGGAGTTCAGTGTTTTCTTATTTAAAAAAAATAAAGGGAGGAACACTGGATTTTATTATCCTTTTGCCAGCTTTAAAACTTTAGTTGCCTGAAAATCAAGTCCTGAATTAATCCAATAGTCTGATATTGTAAACGGACTTTCCCCACTACAGCTGTTTGCTTTCCATAGGAGCATGGGGGAAAGGTTATGGTGCAAATTCCCTGAATCACTCATCCTTTGTGCCCCAGTGTCAGTGCAGTTATAGGGGTAACATGCTTAGACCAAACAGTCTTTACACAAAGGTGTATTTCCTAACATTTTTACATGAGGAATTATCCAATATTAAGTACAATATGTTCAGGGGCCATAAGCAGGAATTCTGTCAGCTTTTCTGGAGAGAGAAAAGGTGCATAATCCTTTCTGTCATCTTCTCTCATTTTCTTCCTAAACCTAGGAAAAACAGTTGCAGCAGTACATTCAAAATATAGGCACTAGAAAAAGAAAAGTCAAATAAAATGCAAGTCTGGAAACAAAGCCAGTACTGAAATTGCACTGAAGCTTCATCTTTTGTAAGCTTTCTTTAACAAATACTTCAGCTGCAGAAAGACAATGATTTTTCAAGACATTTTTGTCTGGAAGCTTGTTCCTAAGAAAGCAAAGTTCTCCAAACAGAAGAAGGAAGGAAACAGCTAGAATGCTTTTTCCTTGTCTGTTTTGTAGTCAAAACCAAACCAAAACCAAACCAACATCTCAGCAGTAGGCTATGCAAAAAATAGAGAGTTTACAGAATGGCATCTGAGCCAGAGATATTCTGTTAGCTGTGAAATAGTAGATTTCATTGTTCCTAGCTTGGTAACTCCTACATAAAGCAAACTTAACCTTGTTAAGTTTAGTGTCATTTTACAACATCCTAAGTCCAAATTCAGATCAATTATGTTCACATTATGAATGTCACTTGTGTACACTCAGACTCTTCTAAAAATGGTAAAGGGAAAAAAGACGACTAACTGCCACCAGTAAATCTGCCACTCATTTTTATTACTGGAATTCTTTGAGTCCTTTTCTATAAATTCAAATTCAGAAATCTGCAGGGTGCAGTAATTATGCCAAGACATGAGAAAGTCCCACATTTCAGTCCAAAACCACACCTCCAGAATACTGATGAAGAGGAAAAATAAGAACAAGAAAACAAATATGCCAATATTACATACTGCTGCAGTCCCCTTGGTGGGCTATATGATACTACTTCATGAATAAAGATGGAGTAAACTACATTTGTAGCATAATAAGAAAAGGTAATTAGTGCCATCTATTCACCACAGTTAGAATTTGACTAGAACAATTTGATTACTTTTATCACATTTTAAACTTTGAGTAAGATTTCCAGCTCTGTAATCCAGTTAGTGGCAAAGTGTGGAGAATATAAGTCAGCTTCCCGATATGATTGATGAGTATGTGCTGTGCAGGAAGGGAGCTGTAAAAAAAATACAGAACTCATAATATAGACACTGTCTGCTTGCTTTAAAGCAAATCTATTCTAAATCAGTTTGAATCCTTCAGCATGACTAAAATATAAGCTTAGTATCTTCTCTGAACAAACAGGAAATGGAAAACTATTCATAGGAAAGAGAAGCCCTTTTTCTTGGCTTGAACTTAATACTATGATCTTTGTGATATGCATTAATTATTTATATTTTGTTAATTCCCACATCCTGCTGAGATTTGGGCTCTAGTCATGCTGGGTGTTATACAAACACAGAGCTAATTACAATGATAGACTACTTCAAATTCAGATCTAAATTTATTGACAAAATGTTGAGTGATATACCCTGAGACAATGACAAGCATAGGAATTTAAACACACACTCAGATCTTCACTACCACTGATGTCAGAGAAGCCTGGCAAAGTGAGGCACAGGGTTCGCATGAGGGGCATATCATACAGTCTTCACTAACCAAAACTCCCATTGTTACTCCGAGTCTAAGAGACTCTGTATAAGGTTAGAGGCTCTTCTCCCGAGAGCTAAAAAACAACTCTATCTAGACCCACAACCTGATCCCAAGTAGTAATGGCAAAGTCACGAAAACAGACAAGCCCCTCGATCTCTTTGAAGGAGGGTTGCCATTTAATGACCTACCTACTCTGCACTCATAACCTGCAAAAGTACAGGGAAATTAATTATCCCAATTGGTTTATTATGATCCTGCCCGTGTCAAGAGTGGAAGTTTTGCAGAAAGAAAATTTTACCATTCAGAGTTTTGCTTACCATGCTTTCAAATTTCTCTTTTTTGTTTCCTGCAAAATTAAGGTTATTAAGGACTTTACTATTATTTTGACAGTAATATGAGAGTTTTGTACTGTCTTATTCTAAGGAAGAAGATTTTTCTATAGATGAAAATGCAGAAGCTTTTCTTAGATGATCAGATAACTGGTTATATTGCATCCTGTTATGACTAATCACACTGTTTTCTGATCTGATTTTTTTATATAAACACTCGTGTGGTGTGTAGTTTTACGGCAATGATATAGCTTTATGTGCCAGAATACAAATTATCTATATAAAATATTTAAAATGTCATGGGATTACTCTTTTTATATTTGATTTCCACCCACGGTATTTTGAGGACTTCTTTATGACAAGATTTTTCTTCTTTTTTGTATATGTTGTGAAATACAAGCACTTAAATTTTTCCTGTAATTTCTGTTGGTGTTTTGCAATTTTTCTTTCAAAAAGATAAACCTAGAAAACATTTGGCAGTAAGGGTAGGGAATTGTCTAGGGTGCAATCTAGGAAATGAAATGAGAGGATTTAAATCAAATCCTAATTTGAATTAAAACATTGCTCTAAGGATACTTCAAACCTGCAGTTTCAGGTTTACATGTGTTCAGCTGAAGGGAACGTTATTTCCATGACAAGTGTTTTGATCCTGCCATCTATAGACTGGGTGTTCAGTGCACGTTTATCTAGTGGTTTGGTTCCTTTGGAACACCTAGAGTATACATATCTACTTTGAAGAGGTAGTTAAATACACAGAAGGTAGATTTAGACAAGATATTAGGAAGAAATTCCTCACTATGAGGGTAGTGAGACACTGGCACAGGTTGCCCAGAGAAGCTGTGGCTGCCCCATCCCTGGAAGTGTTGAAGGCCAGGCTGGACAGGGCTTTGAGCAACCTGGTCTAGTGGAAGGTGTCCCTGCCTAAGGTGAGGGGCTGGAACTAGACAATCTTTAAGGTTCCTTCCATCCCAAACCATTCTGTGATTCTATGAAGTACTGTATTTATTAGTGTTATTTTAGATTTAAGGATTTCAATGTGATTTTCAAAACATAAAAATAATTACTACTCCACCAAATGGATGAAAATTATCTCCTTTTTTTTTGAACAGAAATACTGAAGCCCTGAATAATTTAATCAGCAGGCCTAAAATTCCAGAGGAAATATGAAATACTCCTAGTAACAGCATGAAAACTCCAGCCTTTACTCTAAAATCCATGTATACATTTATGGCTTTTCATTACATTTGATCATCTAATACTGCTTAATTATTTCATCATATTGTTCCTCTGTAATGTTAGCAGCTCCATTATCCCCGATTTACAGGTTTAAAAATAGTATATGTGATTTAGATGAAATATAAGCACCTGAGCTAAAAATTAGATCTCCAAAACTATTGCACTTCTGTGTCTCATCTCTGGAGGCATCTGATGCATTCACTTTGGGCCTGATCTTGATTTCTTTCCTCTATTAAAAATAATGATTTTCAACAGCTGCCTGATAGCACTTTATGGAGAGGGAAACAGAGTAGCAGGAAAGCTAGTCAGCGGAAAGAAGAATTCCCTCTTTCTGGCTTGAAACATATTTCACAATAGAAGATTCTGGGTGTGGACCTCCTGTGGGGGATAATAACATTAGGCTGCCTAAGGAGGACATCTGAGCTTTGAAGAGACAGGTTTTAAACCAGTTCCTTTTGTCTCTGTATCTTTATGATCAGACTACTTAGAGCTGTATTTTTCCCTCGGTTGAGCATACTGTTTTTCTGCAAGTTCCCAGTGACAGACAAAAGATATGTGTACAACTGCGGGACAAAATTACAGAAGTACTTTCATAAGTAAAGAGACATATCCAAACCTGAATTATTGTTGTGGTGGAAAATTTAGTCTGTTCTAAACTGCTAGGTGTTCTTTGGGCAGACTTCAAGACTTACAAACTGCTTGACAGAAACACAAACCAATTCTCTTTTTTTTCTGAAAAGCAGTACTTGCCAGCGAGTACAGGTTGGAAACAAGTACGAAGTCTGTGTGACCTCAGAAAGGTCATATAAACCCTGAGCCTTTCTTCTTTTCATTAATCATATTTTCCACTTCCCTTGAATACTATGATGAAAAAAAGCAGCCATTAATGCTGAATTAATGTTCCAAATATTCCCAAGCACTGAGGCATCATTTCAACAGTTTTAAGGTATAGTTACTGCAAAAGATGAGAAAATACCAATTAGCATAATGTAATTCAACAGAGCATGTAATATGGTGGGGAAAAGAGTGTAACTGAGTAATAATGTAGAGGTGTCTCCAGACAGAACAATCCCCAACAGGCAGCGTTATCCCATTCCTTGTCAGACTGGCCATTGGGCTGCAGGGGAGCCAGTACGATAATAGATCATGGGAGAACATGTGCCCATGTGAACTAGTGCAGTTTACTGCAGCTGGATGAACTAGGTAAGCCATGCAAGATTTGTTTGTGTGTATTAAAGATTACACTGTATGATTTTCTGTGAGAAGTTAAGTGATGTTATCTCCCTCGGCATTGTCACTGGGATGAGTCTGGAAAAGCTGTATTCCATTGGTCTCTCCACATACCTTGGATAACAGTAGGTATGAGGGACTGTATGGAGTATAGCCACAAATATTGTCTGAGGAGTGGAAACACTTCTCGCAGTCAGAGACTTTAAAATGCCAATCTTTCAATCTTCTCACCTTTTTTTAACAACAAAGGAAATTTGCAAATTATTTCCTCTTGAGTATACAAATGCCTTTGCAGGCAGAAATTAAAATACTTTTAGCAGATAAGGATGCATTACATATCAGAATACAATGTAAGTGTCCAAGCAGTACGATGCACTACTAGGCACATGCCCATATTAGTTAGGTCTGTGGAGAAGCTAAGACTGCCTTGTGCAGATTCCCTCAATGCTGCCCCTAAATGGCACGGGCGGCTGTACATTAGTGCAGAGCAGCAGAAACTGGTAACAGTTCGAACTGGAAATTGCAGGATAGAAAATACAGTGTATCTGCTGAAGATAAATGCACACTATTATCATTTCTTTTTTTAATCAGTTATTTCATTAGGATACATGTCTCAGTCTTCCTTCTGGTAAGCAGATGTAATTCAAATACATTCTATAAAACCTACCTGAACAAGTCACCTAGAAAAAGTGGTGGACATTAGATTTCCTGAACTGTTCAACTGCAAACTAGCTTCTTTCAAAGTTTGTCAGTTTCTGAGAAGTAGCTACAATGTAACTGGACAGTTTATTTTAAACTGGAAGTTGAGCTACCTAGTTACCTTGAGAACCATGAATGCCTCAGGCTGCATTACAAACTTGATAGGTGGAAAAATAATTCTTTCACCTCATTCTGTTCAACAAACTTGAGAAATGGACATGCATTGTTTTCACTGCTGCCTGCATTACAGCTACATTAACATTATTTTATATACAAGGACTTTCCCCTCACCTTGTTTGGGCTATATATAGGGACAGGGAAAATGCTTTGGAAGACAGATTGAAAAGAAAAGGAAAATATTACAGTAGTTCTTGAGAAATAAAATGGTGATATATTGTAAGAAAGTGTTTCGGAAATGTAGACGAAATAATGAGAATGTGGGCCTGCATCAGTGCAGGAAAAAAAGGCACAACTGAGGGTAAAGCTGTCTACCATGAACACAGAGAAAAATGAAATCAACAAGTATGAGGAGTGAGAAAATCCTTCTGCTCACTTTCTGGAAGCAGTGAGAAAATTTTAAAGATATAGATAAAAGATGGAAAGGGATATGAGCTTAGAAAAATCCGGAACAAAAGCAGAACAGACATGTTCAAATTGAGAAGTAGAATTAAGAATTATTAGAATTCCTCAGCCTCTTATTAATACATTTGTCCTTATTCAACATTGTGTGAAGTCCCATCCAAAAGCATATGTAGATCATCCAGAAGCATATGTAGACTTTCAAAGAGTCATAGAATAGTTTGGGTTGGAAGGGACCTTCACAGCTTACCTAGTTCAACCCCTCTGCTGTGAGCAGGGACATCTTCAAATAGATCATGTTGCAAAGAAGCACATCCAGCCTGGCCTTGAATGTCTCCAGGGATGAGGCATCCACATTTCTGGGCAACCTGTGCCAGTGTCTCACATTTTTCCTAAAATCTAATCTAAATCTTCCCTCTGTCAGTTTAAAGCCATTCCTACTTGTCCTGTCACTACAGGCCCTTGTAAAAAGTCCTTCACCCTTTAGGTACTGGATTGCTGCTGTAAGGTCTCCCCTAAGCCTTCTCTTCTCCAGGCAGAACAAGCCCAACTCTCTCAGCCTGTCTTCATACAGGAGGTGCATCAGCCCCCTGATCATCTCTGTGGCCTTCTCTGGAGTCACTCAAGCAGGTCCACAGCCCTCTTATGTTGGTGTCCCCAGAGTTGGGTGCAGTAGTGCAAGTGGGTTCTCACTAGAGCATAGTGGAGGGGCAGAATCATCTCCCTCGACCTGTTGGTCACACTGCTGGTGATGCAGCCCAGCATACAGTTGGCTTTCTGGGCTGCAAGCACACACTGCTGGCTCATGTTGAGCTTCTCATCAGCCAGCATCCCCAACAGTCCTCCTCAGGGCTGCTCTGAATTCATTCCCTGCCCAGTCTGTGTTCATGTTTGGGGTTGCCCTTACCCAGGTTCAGGACCTTGCACTTAGCCTTGCCAAACTTCATGAGGTTTACACTGGCCCACCTCTCAAGCCTGTCAAGGTCCCTCTGGGTGGCATCTTTTCCCTCCAGTGTGTCAGTTGCGCCACACATCTTGGTGGTGTCAGCAAGCTTGATGAGGGTGCTCTCAATCCTGCATATTAGGGGTTTTAATCATAAAAGCTTGGTATTATATTTCTAGTTCCTATATAATTTTCTATCATCACTAATACCTTTTCTCTGTTCAGAAACACTGTTTCTGGTCATTAATCCTCAGAAGTATCTGCTTACTTCCTTCAGAAATTAATATTATTAATCTTTGTCCATTGCTTCAGATCTTCACATCCCTGTCATCAATGTGTACAGGAAAAGTGTGCTATGTTCAAAACCTGCAAACTTTAATTAAGATTTTTTTTTCATCAGCCTCCTTGGTTTAATATGTTTTGGTTATTAATAAAAATAAAGAAGTACTGAAACTCAGCCTGGGTTGCAAAATAATCCCTTTTTCTCGGGAGCTGCACCTAAGCCATTATGCTTTAGGCTGGAACAAACAGTATCGTTGCATATCGGATGACTTGAACTTGCCTTTTGGATTTACACAGACTCCTAATTTAGTGCAAATTGAGGTCATATATATGATTGTATATTCATTGTCACAATAGAAAATCCTTGCATTCTACACGGTCATGTTCATTTACAGACCCACAGAATGGCTGAGGTTGGAAGGGACTTCTGGAAGTCATTTGGTCTAACCCCCATGCACAGAGGAGGGATTCATTAAAGTTTTTTGTAGACGCATGAAGTAGAAACACTTCTGCAAGGCCTAATCAATATTAGACCTTGCAATATTAGGCTTTAGTTTTCAAAGAAAAAATATAAACAAGAAACAGATGGCTTTCAGACATGGGGCACACATTTCCCTCAAAAACCTGTAGGCCTGCAATCAGCGTGAAACACATAGAAGAATAGCAGTGGCACAGATTTTGGGACAGATACTGTACTTGATGCAAATAGTAACGGTTAAACAAACAAATTGTAAAAAGATGGAGTTTTAAAAGATTGCCAAATGTTTCTGCTGCACCACTGAGACGCTCAACCTGTATTTTACAAAGATACCCGTATTGTAACCTCATTGCTAACAGAACCACAAAGTAGGTCAAGGTTGTTGTTGAAGTGTGAGTTTCTCCCACTGCTTCTCTCCACCAAAAGCCTGAGGATCTGTCTCTCTAGGCGTTCCAGGCTCACCCTTCCACTATACAGGACAAAATGAGATTACTTGGGTCCACTGATCAATACAGAAAGATCAGCTACTAACTTTTTACAGTCGCTTCATACTAAATTTGAGTATTCAGTTCATTGGTTTAAACACTTTGTACCATTATACACAAATTGACCTAAAATAATTCTATTAAGGATTCAAATGTTATTTATATTGCATATAAGTATGGATGATGCTACTGGTTCGGACAATGACGCATCTCACCTAGTACCCCATTTCTGGGAGAAGTCTATGGCAGACAGTAGGAGAAGAGCCCAAGCCCAGGACAAACAAATGGTGGAATTTTTCCTCCAGGGAGCAACAACTTGCAAATGTCACATTTCCTGGGGCAGAGGTGCTAGGGTTGTCCACCTGAACCCTTAGCTGCAAGCCAAAGACATGGACTTACTCTACACTTAACAAAACAAACTGTAAAGATTTTAAAGTATTCCACACATTTCATTAAAAGAAAAAAAAAAAAAGTTGATGTTGCTATTGGTACAAATTTGGATATGGGAATAAAATTATACTAGCTTCTAATATGTCTAAAAGAAAAGCAATACCACAGAAATTCAAAATTATGCTTTTTTCTATGTCATAATTGTATCTTCTATACAACATGAAACAAAAAACAACAAAACACCACCCCATAAATTAAGTCTCCTGGATATTTTAACATACTTAAATAATTTTCTTCACAATCTTAAAAAAAAACCAATACTTTCTCTGGGGTAGCCTTGATTAATATGACTAGTCATGGATGTCTCAAGCTATATAGAATGAGTTACAGATAAAATACAGGGAGGCCAATTAAGACACTGCTCTAAAAATCGAATATGCCATTACCAAAACAGTGTGCAGACATGAGAAGTATTAATGTCTAAATGGCAAAAAAACTGTAAATAAACACATCTTTACTTTTACTCATTTTCTTCATATTTATCTTTTTGCATACACTTTTGTGCAATTGTGGAATAGGAGCTATAAATGATGTAACACATAATGTTTGAATAAAGAAAAGCTCTGGTCTTCCTATTAAAAAAACAAACACAACAGCAAACCCTTCAGTCCACTCAATATTAATTCATAGATTAAACTAGATTTCTCTTCTTTTTTTTCCTGTGAACAGCCATATTTAATATTCAACATAGATAAAGCAGCACAGTGGGACTTACTTGAACTAAGTATTTCTTGAAAGCTACTTCATCTTATCTCTATTAGCAGTAACATTGCATATCCAAAGAAAAATTTATAAAATAACCTATGGTTTTAAAGATCAGTGATGATGGTACGTGTACATCTCGGAATCTGAATTCATCAGACATTGAACGCAAACTTGAAAATTTTATAGATTTTCTAAATATATTCTGTTAGTCTAATAAGAAAATGCCTGATCTTATTTTGTTTCCCACTTTCAGAAGTCATTTGACCACATGAATGCAAATAAAACCTACATTCATTTTGGTCTGGAAATATCTTGCATGACTGTGAAAGCCTTGAACATGCAAAACAAGATTAACAATCCTGGTAATTAATATTTAGATTTCATGGCAACAATTCTCAGTATTATCTCTAAAATACTTCCAAGTGTGTCTGCTCTAGTGCAGATTCTTTCTAGAAAAAAGTAATACTCCTGTCTTTCTGGGGTTTCACATAATAACCTTTGGTAAGGGGAAGGGGGGGGGCTATTTGCCTTGTTTGATTTTGTACTTATGACAAACACTAAATTCACCCATCTCAGCCAATACAACTGTTCTTTATTGTTTTTGGTTTGATTTGGATTGAGTTGAGGTGTTTTTTTTTACTGTTGCAGCAGTGTACTTTCATACTAAGGAAACAACTCTAGTCACATGTAAGTCTGTAGCCTGTATTAAGAATACATATAAAATAATCACACCATCTCACTTTGCACAGATCTTTGTAAATAACGTACCATATAACTCTTTCAGCATAGTTTCTGGTAACAGGTGCCATATTAAAATAAATAAATAAATACACAGTAACAGATTCACACCAAGACCTCCAGCAACTTAAGGCCATCTCATTTTGGCACTGATTATTTCAATTCACCATTTGCCGCTGAAAGCATTTCCAGGTTTTCCCGTTTCTTCATTCAAAAGTATTCAATTAAGCAAATAATGGACTCAAGAAATGCCTTGTCTATTTAAAATGAAAGATCTTAAAATATTATCAAAAAGTAGCAGCACAACAACCTTTATCAAACCTTTAGATAAAATTATAAATGAATGCTGCTAATTATCTCTAATAAATTCAAACACCTCATACTGTTCCTTTCACTTAGTTGAAAGTGGCCTGGAAATTTTTTGAATTAACCAATACAGAAAAAATTTAACTAAAATTTACACGTAAAAAAGCAAAATATATTGATATCGCTTTTATCCAGAGCATTTAATTTTTGTTTTGTTTTGTTTTGTTTTGTTTTTTTTATCAGGTATCAGCTGTGGCTGTCATGTTTGTGGAAAATATAGTTCTCTTTTGGATATACAAGGACAAATTACCTCATTTATTTCTTTGCTTCTCAAAAAAAAATGATTTCCCATTTACTGCCTTTCTGTTAGCAAGACAGAGATCATCAATAATAAAAATACTATTTTCTAAAATAAATGCACAGAGATAAATTTCTGATGTGATAATAAACATTTAATAAAATGAATACATTGGAATTGCAAATTAAAATCACAAAAATGTGACCAAAAAATTTTCACCTCTTACCATTCCTGCATCCTGGGTATCAGCTACCTCCAGTAAAGACTGGAGCTGCGTAATACAAAATAGAAATATTTAATTATACAGGGAAATTAAATAAAAATAAAACCTCAAAGGAAAACTCCAGTGTACTCCAAGATATAATCTAATTACAAAGGAGAGTAAGTTATTAAAAGTGAAGTATTTTGATAATAAGGAATAATAAAGAAGCAAGCAGATAAACATAGTTCTCATCTCTTTGAAGAAACAGACTTTTACTGATGGAAACAACAGAAAGACCCTGTCTGTTGTGTAAAAGAGAAGTCTGAAGATAAGTAACTAGATATAGGAATAGAACAACTTTAGTTTATTAACATTGAATTTTAATCATTACTTGGTTTATTTCTTTTAGTTACAAAAAGTGTGAAGAATCTGCATACAAATATATTTGCTACTCACCTTCTGCCACTGCCTAGTAGAGGATTCTTGAACTTTTTTTTTCTGCACTTAGTGAAGAAACAAACAACCTGTTGAAGTCAGGGGAACTGAGGCAATTTTCACACTGCTTCATAACAGTTCAACCTTCCTAATAATGCCACATAGCATACAGATTTAATTCCAAAGAAAACACTGAATTCTAGAAGAGTCTTAGCTGGGAAAAGGATAAAAAAACAAACCAAACCCAGTTTTCTTAATTCTGCTGTCACTTAGCTCTTTTCCTACAGTAGGATTATGCCAACCATCCTTATCTTAGATCCCATCCTTATCTTAGGTTGAATAAGGCTGACTTTGGCCCACATTAGTACATTTACAACTGCAAATAATTGACCTTGTAGTAAAGCTCAAAGTTACAAGTCCAATGTTTGGTTACATCTTTAGAATTAATATTCTAGATTTGATGTATTTCTTTAGGTTTCTGATAAAGTTATTTATCAGAAATATTCTGTTAATAATTTGTTTTGGCAATATAAAGCTAACAGTTTCCTTTCAAGCCTACTTTGTAGTTACAGCAAAGGTCCCACACCTGCTGTTGGTTTGAATTAAGCATGTAGTAGTAGCTCCAACTGTAAAAATCTCTAACTTTTGAGAGTTCCCCAATCTGACTTTAATAAACTTGGGATTTAGTATTTACTCAATTATTTGTGCACACATAGTTAGATCAAGCACTAGAATCCAGATATTCCAGGAAATTAACATAAGAGCCATCAGTATACATTTTCTTAATACACCTAAAGGACTTTATTATGTAAATGATGTGACCCACATTATTATACCAATGCAACTGTACTGGCAGCATTTCTTGATGCTGTTTTCAAATGGTTATTAATAGAAGAATTAGACTGCTGCACAACTTCCAGGACTATAAAACAACAAGAAAAGATACAAAAATACCTCCCAGTCTGTGCACTCTGCAACATAGTCTTTACAGTTTTAATAAAATAATTGACACGTCTGGCTATTAGATTTCCTCCATAATACTGATTTGCATTAACTTGGTTTTGGAAGCCTGACAGATGCACTTGTCATTAGAAAATTCAGAGAGAGAGAGAAAAAAAAAAGAAAGAAATGAAACCTGTGGGTATTTTTCAGTTTCAGAGATTCTGGATAATAAAAGCATGCTTTTATGTAAATCATGTTCTGTATAATGCTCTAATCTCTTTCTGGATTTGCTGCAAGATTCTGGAAAGAGTGTTATACCCTACTGTGTTTTAATTTATCCATATCTTGGTATTAATGATTTTTTAATATGTACTTTCCTTTGTACATTCTGTTCTGAGGAGTGTTGTAGCCAACACTAGGTTTACAATTAGGAAATAACTGTTCCTTCGCTGTAATGGTCACAAATGTTATAGAAATCACTTCCTATCTTGTATCCCCACACAGGAAATAAAGATTTTTAGGTATAGACTGCAGCAGGTACTGAAACCAAATTATTTTCCCAAATAACTCTTTCTTTCCCAACGACATAATGTCCTGCTATTCTGTCTTGCATCTTTTCCATAAGGATGCTCTTTACTAGATTTTTATGACATAACTGCATAAAACCAGCAGCGTCTGCATATACATATACATATGTATATTATGTACATATGTATATTATATTATATATATACATAAAATATATACATATTTTATATTAATTTTGAATTGTTTGAGAAATTAATATTTATAAAGATCATTGGATGATATGTTCCATGTGAAAACTGCAATGTTAAACATCGCTGATTTTGAACTTTCATAAAATGAATAGACATGAGTAGAATATGAAAACCAAAAAAAAGCTATTTGATTCACAAAGCCTTGATCTCAATACTGTTTTACAGGTTAATCACATTCAAGAAGTATGCACCAACAAGCCTCCTTCAAAGTCTAAAATGAGAGGCGAGATGAATACTGTCTGAAAACCAGTGTGATTTTTTTTTTTTTGCATCTCCTGAAGTTTTTCTACTTCAAGAAAGAGCATTTGAAAGCAATTGAGTCAGTTAAAAACAGAAACAAACAAAATAGGAACAAGTATCATATGAAAAAAAAACAACCTGGAAATCAATGAAGAGTCACTGAAGGTAAATTCTACTCAGAAAATGTGAAAATTTTGGTTTCTGGTCAAGCATAATAGTTTTTCCAAGCCAGAATCTTCTCTGATGTTCTTGTGTTTAACTGCACTGTCAGAGATCTAACTACTCCTTCAATTTTCTTGGTCTTTTTAATTGTAAATAACAAGCAAATAAATCAAAAAGTTGAGCATGTGCTCAATACCTGGACATCCAGTTTCTTGCCTTTTTTTTAAAGCTAAACAGAAGAATCTCCTAATCCTCAAAATTTCCCCTTTTCTGAGGGGACAGTACTTGCTGTTTTTTTGTTGTATTTTTCCCTTTCTGTAGACCTGTATTTGTCTGAAATCCTTCTCTTTTATTCTCCCAGCTATATATCTTCTTCAGTCTGATGCAAGCCTCTTATTATTACCATGAAAATACTGTGAGTCATATCTTTCTTCCCTAGAAGCAAAGAAGCAATCTTGTATCAGTCCCTACCTCAGATTCTTAGAAAATTTGGGCATTAAATTCCAAATATATACAATTATTCAGATTAGTTCTAGTTCTACAGAAAATTCATCATTCTCTCCTTATTGCCAGAAATGTTTTCAAGAAATTTCCCAGAAAGTCAGTTACCTTTAGAGAGTAAATATTGCATTGCTGCAAATCATGGACACAAGTTTTCATCAAATAATTGTTTCAAATTATAATTTTTTATAAAACATATTGCCATGAGAGATATTAATCCACTGGCAAAGATCCAAGCCAGATATGGCACCTGTAAACAAAAAGCATCTGTTACATGCTAAGCAAAATAAATGAATGTCACTTATTGTCATTTCAAAGGCTGTATTGGCATCTAAAAGACAACCAAGAGACAATAATTTTAAATATATAATCTTCATATTCTTTAATGTCTTTCTGACCTAACAGTTTTTCAATAAGTTATTTTTTCTAGGTAGAAACTCTAACACTTGATTTGTACTAGTAACAGAAGGGGTTTAATCAGAAAGAAGCAAATGTAGAAGTTTAAATGATAGTAAAACTTACTCCAGTACCTATGGTACTGTTTGTTGGTGCTCCTATTTAGTGGAAATGAGGATCACGAGTCAATGAAGACAAGAAAAAAAATATACTTCTTAATAGCTGTATTTAGAAAAGATCAAAGTGCAAAGTTGGGGGCCCCTCAGTGAAGTTACCTTCTCCATGGTGAACTTGCAGGTATAAAGCATAAAATTCAAACTATACTACAAAGTGTTCTTTTCCAGTCCAGCATTTGAAAGTTTCCTTGAGGCAAGAGAGAAATTCCTGGAAGATGGGAAGCAGCAAATCAGACTGAGTTGGGATATTTTGTGTACATTGGAATGAAGCCCAAGAAGTAACACTCAAAGGTTAGAGCTAAATATGCTCTGGAAGTTGTTCCTCACTCCTAAACTCTGATTTGCCAGCAACATTCCAGTTAACCTATGATGCGCCAATAAGCGATAAAACTAAGACTATAAACTCTTATAATGAAGTAGAAATTTTTCCCCATGGAAATAAAAGGAGAAATTAAACAGAAGCAGTGCATTAATATATTCTTATGGATCATCTCTCTTTAGTTACCCTAATAAAATTTTTCCACCAGTGGAAATTTTGGTCATTATAGAAAATCATACTGACACTTAGGAAATTATTTCTGCATCATCTGGAAAACTCTTTGTCTAATCACTTTGCTCTCTTTTACTTTGGTCACCATTCTCAATTTTAATACTTTCAAGGACCATTATCTCGCATTAAGCCTCCTATATTGAAGACTGATTTTGGCAACATTTGTGTTAAACTAATTCTTTGTCCATGTTTACCATTTGTAAAAAAACTAAGTGTTTGCAAATGTAAGAGCTTGTGAGAGAGTAAATCTTTACAGAGATGTCAAGAGCAGGTTCATCAGTGTCCCTATATCTGGCTTCAAACTTTTTCACAGTAGCTGGATCAGAAATTACATACTGATAGTTAAAACCTGAAGAGTTTCTAGACTATCAAACTGACCCGTTCCCTGTCATGTCTGTGTGTGGTAAGGTAAGGACTATGCTCTGGTGGATCTATTCCTACTCAGGTACTTTCACTTTTGAGTATTTTATTTTATAGCAGCCTAAGAGAGAGGCATGGAATCTGTGAGCTCATGTCCAGCTCCAATGAACAGTTGTGTTCACAACAGAAAACTCTGGCTTATGTATTTATAGTGTCCAGGGAAATAAAATACGTATGTATTTTAGCTACACATCTTGCATAGGAAAAGTATGCTCATTTTTATAACTAGCATATGTTCTGTCTGTAGTTGAACAGAGGAATTTGAAAATTATATTAATGTATGTATGTTTAATTCATCATACACTGAGCATTTTGCTTAATTTGTTGCTGCTCCAATTGTGAGTTCTGAACATTGAAAGAAAAATACAAATGAGTTGGGTTATTATTATTACTTTTATAATGCTTTTCCCATTATTTAAAATGAAGAGATGCCTGTTGCAAAATAACTATAGATGATTTGTATTATTCAGACAAAGAAAATTACACAACTTGAAAACATCCCTACATGTGACACCATCCTAAATGTTTTGCTATGTTTTCACTTGGAAGATGATATCGTTTAAATCTTAGGTTTTCTTTGGTGTTCAGGCTTGATATTTTTTTTCAGCATTAACATGTCTCCTCTCAAGAATATTACTTTATTAAACATGCCATGTAATACAAATCAAGATGGAAAGCATTTTTCTATTTATCCATATAATTATCTGATATCACTATGCTAGTAAATCACAATTTAAAAAAAAAAGAAAACAAATAAGGAATATAGAAGCAGATACTGAGGTGACATTATTGTAACTGAATATTTTGCATAAATAACTATATTAGCACTAAAATTAATTTTGAACAGCTTAAAATGATAACACTATAATTTCAAGGAGAATTATGAATTTTCTTCTATTTCAAAAAAGCTGAGAGCTTAACTTTATCTATTTTGGAAATACAGTAAAACATTGACAGGGTGAGTTTGTTGTTAGTTTTTGTTTTACTATTATTTCTTTCCTAAATATGAAACTGGGAAAAAATAAGAGAATGAGAAAATACTTTGGGAATCTAATGCATATTCTGTATGCACAGTAAAATTCATAGATCTACATTCTGCTGGGGATGGGAGGGAAGCTGCTGGGGTTTGGCTTGTTTCTGTGTGTTTGTTTAGTCATTTTTTGGGTGGGAGTGTTTACCTATTATAGTGTTTACATTACCTATAGAGTTGTTACTGGGAATCTTATAGACTTTAACAGCTGTTGGGAATCATATCTTTCCTCAAACAAGGCAAGAAGCATGTTGTACATAGTTAATATTACACACAATAATTACTTCCCTAGAATCTAATCCAAAAATTATTTACTCCTCTGGATTTTAGCTTTTATTCAAATTTGTTTCAAAGTTGCCTGCAAGTAATTTCATCTTGAAAATTGCTTAACAAACCTTATGGTCAGAACTTCTGTGATAAATGATATACAGATGGATGGATGAACATTCATTCTGAATTATGTGTATATGTATTTCACATGAAAGTATTAAAGATAACAGTTTGCCTTCTTTTCAAGCAGACTTTTATAGGGCACTTACTTGCTTCAGTTAGTCTCTTAAAAGGCAGCTGGGTAATGATTCCACCATTTTGTCTATAGACCATTGAGAAGAGAGTGAAATGTGAAGATGTAGAACATCATTTGTTGCTTCCATTTCCTAGCCATGGCTCTGTCCTGGCTAGCCAGTCCTGCAGAACTTGGGAACAGCAAACCACATAAAGTCCATGAGAAGCATCCCTGAGGAGGAAGACCATCAAACCTAGGTTATGATTTGCTTAAAATACTTCCAGTTAACAAACTAGTCTTCTAAAATTTTCAGACCTTTAAAAGGTTCTGTCCTCAGTTTTTTACATTTTAAACTTTTTCACATTTTAACATTTTTACATTTTAAACTAAAAAAAAATATATAAATTCTCTAAGTACATTTTTTTCCTTATCATTACTTTCCCATCTCACTGTTGACCAAATCTTGAACATAGAACAAAGAGTTAAATGTATAAACTCAGAGCTCAGAGAAGTGTATTTGTTTAACTGCTTCATTCTTTATTTTGTTTATTTCAATGGCTTCTATGAATTATTCAATATGTTTTAGGGTGGCCTAGAGAAAATGTTTTCTTTTAAAAGGCTTATTTCTCAGACATTCTTTTAAGTGAGTTAGATGGCAACAAAGTTTTAGAAACTATATTTATAAATATGGAATGATTTAAAAAAAAAAAAAACTAGCTCATTCAAAAGTAAGCAATACTGTATCAATATAAAAAGACAATTAGAACTCTTGACCCAAACTCTTTCTTTTTTTGTCTCAGCACAATTCACTTCATTCAAAGATCATCTTCATGTCTAAAACCAATTTCTGCTGAAAGACTGAGAGAAATCTGATGCTGAGTATAATACAGCACAATTGCTTCAGTTTATGCCAAGCATTATACTGGTCAAAGAAAACCTATAGCAGTAAATAACCCATCTAAAAATGCATTGAAATTCACCTTGGCATGCAGCTGATATCTTTATCCCTTTTGTCCAGGAAAAGAAAGAAATATCCAAGAATTTCAAGTGTTGCCCAACGACAGCAGCAGTTATCTTCAAACCCTAATTGAGTGCATTATACCAAAAAAAAACCAACACAAAAAAAAAAACCACATTTTAACACACTTCTCAAACATTTGCAATTTCTTTTTTTCTCTCGTATATCATAGCCTTATGAAAATCATATTTTGCTGCCTAAGAAATACGCACATTGTTGCTTATTTGGTTTATCAATATTATGTAGCTGAAACCCTGTCAATCTAAAACATTAAAAGGAAGAATTAGAAACAATTACCTCTATTAATAAAATATCTTGGAATATTTAATAATAACTAATATAATAACTCATTCCATTATGATCTAGGCTATTTAAAACCTAAAACGGCGTTGAATTTGATTCAAATTTGGCTTATCAAGCTTTCTTTGCTTATAGAATCATAGAATCTTTAGGGTTGGAAAGGACCTTAAGATCACCTAGTTCCAACCCCCCTGCCGTGGGCAGGGACACCTTACGCTAAATCATATCACCCAAGGCCTCGTCCAACCTGGTCTTGAACACTGCCAGGGATGGAGCATTCACAGCCTCCCTGGGCAACCTATTCCAGTGCCTCACCACCCTAAATCTCTTACTTTATCTGAAAAAGCATAGTTAAGAGACTCTCTGACAAATTACCAAGCAGTTTTTTGACACAATGATTAACATTCTCCTTCCAATATACTGTGGAAAACACAAAGACATGAAGATGTCTTCATTTTCCCCTTACCTTTATTTATTCATTAAGAATAGCATGGGTTGAATAGGAATTCCTATCTTCCGGAGCTGCTTTCCAGAAGCTCTAAGTGCAGATTCATTTCCTTATGTTAAAGGATAGGAAAACTTGTATTCAGTGGAAATTAAATGGTTAGGCATTCACTGTTGGCCCAGATCCAGGGGCTAAATAGCCTCCAGTCCACCCTTAGCTAAACTCAGAAAGAGCATGAGCTGAGTGCAACACTGGCAGAAAAGTGAGATGTTTGTGAGAAGAAATTAAATCCTTTGGCAAATGCACGGACAAAATCTTGAACTCATGACTTGATTCTTACAAATGCAAAAGTCACTGAGCAAAATTAATCTATCTTTACAAAATTCTTTGAGGAAGCTGTTTTATTCAGGGTTTGGGTTTTTGTTGTTTTTTTTTTACTTGTTTGGTTAAGATGGTGAATAGGAAGTTCTTTACAACTGACATTTATTTCAGCTCTTTACTTTTGATAGTATCTCATAAATACTTCCAAGTTTCTAGATATTGTGGCATACCAAAACTCAATTTAATTTGACTATGAAATGTATTCTTATGGTTATTATTTTTGGTTAGCAATAGTAACCAAGCAGTCGTGATAAATATAAACATAATTAATACTGTTTATATTTACTTATACCTAAGCCTACATTCAATAGACATTTCTATCTTAAAACTATTATCTGAATTTTTATTACATACAAGTCCCAGACATATAATTTAACTGCACTGAAACTTTAGCAATAAAACTCTCTCCTCTTCTTTAAGATTTTTAGAGCCAAATGCAATAGGCTAGAATCCACAGTAATCAGCAAAGTTTTTCTGCTGTCACTATAGTGCATGAAAGTCTTTACATACTAAGGTCACGGTTCTTAAACAAGATTTGCAAGTTGCAAATATCTAGTTAGGAATCCATGAGCTGGAAATGCGCAGCTATAAAATTTACCAGTCTAAGAGCTCAACATTTTCAATGTGTGAATCTGAGAGGATTTATGAAGTTGTATGTTAGTCCTGAGCAGATGTCAACTGCCAGCTTATAGTTATGTCTGATCTTTTTGTTTAAAGCCACAGCTGTTCTGTTAACTTACTTCAAGAAGATGTATAATTTGAGGAAGGATGTCAGGACAGAAGGACACAAGAGGTTTTCAAAGAATTTAGGGGGCAAAGGTAAGTTAAGATATACCTTTTTATTATCATGACAAAAACATGACCAAACATTTTGAGGCTGATTTCTATTTGTCTTTAATGCATAGCCTGAGAAAATCCTACTCCTGATAAGGAGTACTTTAAAAACTGGGAGATCTAAGGGTTCATATAGTTCACTAGGTGACTAAGTGTGAAGAGTGGAAGGGCCGTTTTTTCTTTCAGGGTAATACTACCTCAAGATAGTCCATGCATTACATTTTAACAACATTATATGTACTGATGGACTAAGAGTTCACTTTCAATCTTACCTTCTTTCCAGTGATACTAAAATCACTAAGTACTCACTGTCAAACAATTCATCCTTTTTAATACAGAATCCCTTGTATCACAGTAATGTTACATGTAATGCTTCAAGAGGAGAGTTTCCAAGACTAGACAAGACAGAGTTCTTCAAAACACCATGAACTATGGACTTTAATCTTGGAAAAGTTGAAAAGGACAATATGTAGCAATAAAGTCAATTTTAGTTTGGTTTTGTTTTAAAAGTAAATGGCTCTGCAATTGTAGAGCTAGTTCAACATATATATAGTGTTATTTCCACCCTGTAAAGCATTTAGAATTCTTAGGTCATAAATGTAATGCAAAGCAGGAGGTATAGTTGAATGTAAATTGCTCAGGTGAGTATCCTGAGAGAGGACGCCTTCAACAGCTGAGCAGGGGGAAGCTCAGCATCCAGGAGCCTCAACTCAGAGCAGTAAGAGCCAACAAGGGAGCCTCAAATCTTCGACAGGACCTGCCCAGGAGCCAGCAGGTCAGCTGACATGAGCAGCTGACTCACAGGGGGCGGAGCCAGGAGGGGCAGCACCAGCCCTGATTGGGTAAAAACCTGCCTCAGGGAGCGAGAGCGACCAGGGCGGGTCTAGGCAAGTTGCACGGGCAGGTGAGCAGGATGGTGAGCACTTGCCTAATGACCAGGGCCCAGTCTGCTTTGGCTCTGCTTTGGCTCCGCTTTGGCTGCCCCAGTGGTGGCCAGCGTAGGCACCCAGCCAGAGCCGATGAGAGGGGAGGCTGCAGTGCAGAGCTCGGGGTGTAGAGAGTGCCTGCACTGGTCTGGTGAGGGGAGGGTGCACAATGGGCAGGGCTGCACTCGGTGCTCCCTGGTGGAGGTCCTCCTGCAGCAGGTGGCTGAGCTGCGGGATGCTGTTAATAGACTGTGAGATGTCAGGGAAGCTGGGAGAAAGCAGGAATGCTTGCTCCAGGCCCAAACTGTGCAGGGGCCTCAAGCATCCACTGTAGTTCATGGAGGAAAGAAGGGGGCCATTAACCTGGGAGCTGGGAAATAATAACAAAAAAAAAAAAAAAAGACAACAAGAAAAGGAGGAAGAGGACAATTAAAGGCAAGGGGCTTCCTCCTAAATCTGTTGTCCCCACGCAGAACCGCTTTGCTGTCCTGCAGGGGGCTAATGAGGAAATGCACTCGCACCAGAAACAACCAGCTGGTGCATTCCTAAAGAAGATCTCTACTGGTGCTGCCAGGAAAAAGCATTGGGTCATAGTAGTAGGGAGCTCTGAAAGGAACAGAAGCACTCGTCTGCCGTCCAGACCCCATCTCGAGGGAGGTGTGTTGCCTACCAGGGGCACGGATCAGGGATGTGGCAGAGAGGCTGCCTGCTCTAGTAAGTCCCACGGACTATTACTCAGTTCTAGTGATCCATGTGGGTGCTAGGGATATAGATAGCAGTAGCCTGGGGAACATAAAGAAGGACTACAAAGCCCTGGGAGAGGTGGTTAGGGGCTCTGGAGCTAAGGCAGTCTTTTCGTCAATTCTCCAGGATACAGAGGAGGACCCTAAAAAGGCTAGGAAAATTGGTCAGGTTAATAAATGGTTAAGACACAGTATTACTCTATAAAAAAAAAGTTTCTTTATATAAAAATATTTATTAAAATTTATGTGAAATAGGATGCAGGCTGCTTGTCCAAAGGATTTGGACATATTTTCCTAAATATTCTTTTGTGGGCCAAAAAGAAATACAGTCTGTTTTATGAGCATTCTTCTCAGCTCCTTGTCTCATATTTTTGTTTGTTCTTTTGTACATTGGATCTCTAAGAAATTTAATCCTGTTTTGTCATCTGATAAATTTTAGTTGAATATTTGTGCTTTCTCTATATAATGTATGATATTAAGTTAGGAATATATGCATTCTGTAATGTGCTTATTGTCAGACAGAATTTATGGAAAAAGGAAAGAAATCATAGAACCATAGAATAGTTAGGGTTGGAAAGGACCTTAAGATCATCTAGTTTCTACCCCCCTGCCATGGGCAGGGACACCTCACACTAAACCATGTCACCCAAGGGTCTGTCCAGACTGGCCTTGAGCACTGCCAGGGATGGAGCACTCACAACTTGCCTGGGCAACCCATTCCAGTGCCTCACCACCTTAAGAGGAAAGAATTTCTTCCTTCTATCCAATCTAAACTTCCCACCGAATTGGACAGGCAGGATTTCCCCTTAGTGAAGCCATGCTGGCTGTCACCAAGCACCTTGTTGTTTTTCATGCGCCTTAGCATGCCATCCAGGAGAACCTACTCCAAGATTTTGCCAGGCACAGAGACTGATTGGTCTGTAGTTCCCTGGGTCATCCATTTTCCCCTTCTTGAAAATGGGGGTTATGTTTCCTTTTTTCCAGTCGTCAGGAACTTCACCTGACTGCCATGATTTTTCAAATGTGACGGACAGTGGCTTAGCAACTTCATTTGCCAGCTCCTTCAGGACCCGTAGATGGATTTCATCAGGTCCCATGGACTTGTGCATGTTCAGGTTCTTAAGATTGTGTCAAAACAGCTCCTCTCCTACAGTAGGCCTAAGGTCTTCATTCTCACAGTCCCTGCATCTGCCTTCCAATACTTGGGTGGTGCGGTCAGAGCATTTACCAGTGACGACTGAGGCAAAGAAGTCATTAAGAACCTCAGCCTTCTCCAAATCCAGGGTAGCCACTTCTCCTGAAAATTTCCATAGAGGGCCCACGTTGTCCTTAGTCTGTCTTTTTATTTGCAGTGCTGCACTTCCTTCTAGTTGGGACGCAACACTCCCAAGCTTGTAGCAGGTGATCCTTGAATATCAACCAACAGTCTTGGGCCTCCCTGCCCTCTAGGGCTATATCCCATGGAACCTTCCTAAGCAGGTTTCTGAAGAGGCCAAAGTCTGCTCTCTAAAGTCTGATAAAGTCTCAAAGTCTGCTCTATTTTCTATGAGGAGTCTTTTTTTTTCTTTTTTTTAAATTAATCTATGACATAAGCTTTACTGATCACTTAGTCCAAATAGCTTTATTCATTTTCATAATGCTTCTGTGGCTTATAAGAAATTCCCTATAAACATCTACTTAGTCACTCAATATCATCCTTTCTGTCTTCTCTTAACAGGCTTTTTTCCTATGACAGCTGAGAAAAAGCTAGCATAATTTTGGGATGCCAAGATCATTCATGCTGATCAATACGTTCTCACTATTTCCTTGCACTCCTCTTGCTGATATCCCGTCTGCTACCTGCTATGTTATATTTGTAAGCTTTATAGGAGAAAAAAAAAAAAAGAGTTTTCATAGTTTCAAAACAATATTATCCTGGTCTGTGTTTGAGGTTCATGTGTACAATAATATAAATTGTAATATTTCATAAAAAATTTACCATCTACTGAATGAGTGCTTGAGCAGGGTGTTCTCCACTGTATAAGGGAATTGTGTGCTACCACAACATCCTTCACAAAAGAGTATGACCATTCTGAAAGTCACACAAACAAATCCAAACGTGAATAGAACGTTAAGCAATTATCACAGAACTGGTGTCCTTGTTCATACAAATATGACTCACCGGTAAAGAAATAGAATAAAACTCTCAGTTCTTTCAATCAACATTCAGTTCAATAGTAACAGATGTTATATGATTAAAAAAATAAAAAAAAAAACAAACAAAAAAATACCTAAAAATATTTTACATCTCTCTGATATAGCAGGTGAGCATCAAAGGCTTGAGATTTCTGTGATGTTCTAGATGTTCTGCATATTCTAAATTTAGTTTTTCTTCAGTAATCACTCTTCAATATGTGAATCCAGGTATACTTAAAATGGAAAAATAGAGTAGGAAAAGTTGAAGTGCCAGCCAGGCTGCAAAATAACACTATTTTTCTTTTGAGAGACACCATTTTACTTTTAGAAGTGAACACTGTTACCTGGGTGCCGGAATGACTAATTAGTGAACCACATGATACAACCCTGCCAAACAAAATGACAGCCACTGTACTCATATAGTAACCATTCAGTTTGAAGTGGGGTCCTTACATGATGCTGTATGTCTAGTTGTGGAACAGAGACCTACAAACTCAATAAGGCCAGCATGCTTTACTGAATTCTAATAAAATTTCCTTTTTTGTTCTTTTAAGAAATAAACAAAGTCTAATGATGTGAAAACACTGAGATGCTGCGTGAGCTTCCTCTGATACCTTCTGGATTACCTTGAACAGTCATGGCAAGGGTGGCTCTACACATGCTGTAGAAGTGATAGCTCAAAGCAAACACTGAAGTCCAGATCAAGGACTCCTTGGTATATTATTATAAACTAGCCTTGGGAGTGAGCTTTTAAAGCCCATCTATCCAGTGCAATAGCACGTGGAAGAGCCATTGTGATCAAAATTCTCATGGAACCAGAAAGCACTGGTGCCTAATTACATTCCTACTGAGAGGCAAGGCTTTTCTGATTTAATTGCTTTTCTTAAAGGCTTCAGCTACTGCCATCAAGCTGTCTTGTGTACCCAGAGCTGGTTCTGAAAAGTGAACTTCACTACTGCACACTCCACACTAGCAAAATCATACTTGGATATAAACATTAATTTATGAAATACCCCCATAGCAAACCGCAGGTTTCTGCAAATGTAAGATATGAAAAGCTGCTGACTTGTTTCTCTTTTTCACAAAGGTATCTATGATCAGATCCCCCTACACATCTTAATACAGTATCAGTCAGTCATGAAAAGTTAACACCAAGTTTCAGAAGAATAAGGTTTCAACAGAAAGGAAAACCTATCTTTGCATCACTAAGATGAATTATATTACTTATTTGACATATACAGTATAGTTCTAAATAGGGACCAGATAGCATAGAAGTTTAGGGACTTTGTTCTATCAAGTTTACTCAAAACCTGTTACTTTATCTTGTAGACACCTTCTCTGGTACCATTATATGCGTGTTTACTTCCCTGAACCAAAAACTTTAAAAGAAAAGTATGCTAGAAACACTTTAATTTTAATTTAGTTTTGAGTAAAACTAACTTACTGCCACTACTGGTGCATTGTCCTGTGGGCAATCAGAGCTGCACTCTGGTCTTGCATCCAACCCTGAGATTACAAAACCTTTTTCATATTGCTGTCTGTTACCCATGCACATTTTTTATTAGTCCTTCAAGCAAAACATCCCAAAATTCTCTATAAACCTTCTAGGCACAGAGGTACCACATGGATTAGCTCATGACATTCAAATTCATCCTTTTATATTTTGGTCTCTACTGTATAGCATCAAGAAAGATTCTGTCAGCAACAGTCACCTTATCAGCATAGATTTCAAAAATTACTTTTAGATATGTGAACCTTTGGTCCTTGCAGCTATGAAATTTGTATTCATAGTTGGGGAGCATTGCTTTCTAACGATAATGTCCTATTTAATTTGCCCATGTAAAAAAAAAATTCAGTACATTTCCTAACACATTAGGTGAGACAGAGTTTCTTGTGTCCAGGCATAAGAGGCACACAGGTTTTTACCATCATTAGCTAAGACTTAAATAACCTTGAGATTTTTACAAACTGTATGCGATGCAGAATGACAATGTAATTAAAATGTTGTGATGTGTGATTTGTATAGACTGCATTGAGAGCTGTAAACAGATTAGCTACATGACTTGCACAGGTTGCCTGCAATGAATTCTACTACTCTAAATAATTACAACAATTAAGTTCTAACACAGATTGTCTACAGAATATTTTGGCTCTGACCAGATTAAGTGCTAGAATGAATAGATTTACACCAACTTTCACAAAGTGAAAGGCACAGAGTGAAAGTGAAAGGCACAAAGTGAAAGGCACTTTCACAAAGTGAAAGTCCCTTGCAATGCAAAATACAAGAAAAGTTAACATATTTTGCACAGTACAGTGCAGTCACAGCTCAGTCTCAGTGGGATAACCTGCCACATTCTACCATATTTTAACATGGTGTAAAACGACGTGACCTCATTTGTTTAAACAATGGCTGTGTTATACTGCTTAAATATGGCAAATCTAAACACAGGATATGCCTAGTCTGCCAGACAATTTAAGTTCCCCACTTATGTCTGGTCCCTCAGTGAGGATCTCAGAGTAAACCACGGGTTAGTCACTGTATAATGAGGTTAAGGTCAATAGCTCTGGACGGGGTTAGCCCTTACAAGAGTGGATGCCACCCTTCCTCTACCTTATTCTGGAATCCAGGTATGGTACAGATATAAAGCAAGGGTGAGATTATGGGGTTACTTCTCGAAGCACCCTAAGTGCTTGACAATGTCAGCCTTAGCTGAAATGATCTTTAGATTTCAAACTGAGGTACAATAGTGGCCTAAAACACCAACAGCTTTGCTTTTGCCTCAGGGATGCATGCTGAGCACATACTTAATTTCATCCTTGTGCTAATTCCACACCAGAAAGTTTTTCAAAAGCAGATACACATACAGCAAGAGCACTGCCTGCCAGCCAAAGTAAAGAGAATGTTAGAAAATGTTGCAGATGGAAAGAAGGCAGCACATAAGAAAGAAGAAAAGTAAATAAGAACTTTATGAAAACTAAAGCTCAGTTTAAGCTTATGGGGAAATGAAGGGATGTGATCTACATTAGTGAAGATCCCAGATTATTTTAGCAGTTTCACCGGAAAACCAGGGAACCTGGTTACAAATTCATCCACAAACCTGAAAGCAGACCAGGCTTTCTCACACATTTGTAGCAAGTGCTTATGCAAGGTTAGGACTCAAATATTCCAGCACCCGCTTATCACCACACACATTCTCGTTCACCATAGTAGTCTATTCAAACACAGTATGTAGAGGCTTTCTTGTCTCACAAAATTTTAAAATTATTATTATTTGTTTTAAAAGACTATTTAATTTAAGTATCTTTCTTGTGAGGAAATTACACATGCACATAAAAAATTAAACATAGAATAAATTAATTGAATATGGTAAAATAAGAATTCAGTTTTGTTTCCTTTTAACGTTAAGAGTCTGATGAAAGGTGGGAGAGGAGGCTGGTAGGCTGGGAGAAGAAATCTAGTGTGATGCTGGAGATGTTCATTCTGTTATCTACAAAAGAAATAAAGAAGCCTGGGCCTTAGCAGGGAATAAATAAATAAATAAATAAACAAACAGAGCAGAAAATAGGCTTCCAGATATGAAAGCCGTGTGGAACTCATTTAGACTGACTCTGTCACCAACCTCACACCATGGTGTAATAAAAAGCCTAAAACACAGGTATAAATCACAGAAAGGAAAACTGTCAACTGTGATATTGTTAAGATAAGCATAAGCCAAGGCAAAACTGAATTATACCTAGACACTTAGACTATAGTTTTTCCATGTGTCAAAGAACAGTCTACATTAGAAAAAGGATGCTTCCAAAATGAGGAAAGAAAAAAAAGTCAAATTAGATTCAGGAGGTTTTCTGAGCTGCATAAAAACTGAGGCTACATATGAAGTATTTTCTTTGGTTTACAGTTTTATACCACTGTAATATTTGAGCAATCTACAATTTACATGCATACTTATCCTATGGAGCTATCACTCTTCTTAAAGGCAGAAAATTACTTCTTCAGTTACTCTTAATTGCTAGTGCTTTGTTTATTTATGTGTTACCCTTTACTTCCCTTGTGTTTGTTTCCTCTTTTTCTGGTACATCCATCCCAATACCCATGTGGTTAGTGTACCATGACTAGGTTTCTCACCTCTCTCTATTGGTCAAATAGAGAAGGAACAAGAAACAAAAGATTAGTTATAGAAACAGATCTAAAACAGGCTATATTACAGGAGTCATTTTTCCCTAGTAAGAGTTCATCTGACCCACTTGGACTGTGTTTCAGGCAAAACTGGTAAGTGGGAAGATTGAAGAATAAGTGTATACGCAAATCAAGCTTTTCTCCATCATCAGTATTTAGAAACAGGAAAGACTGCAGACCCCTATTACTCCAATTAATCTAATTTCCAAAGAGGAATGAACTTCTGGTGACAGGGTCTTGTGTCTAATGTGATATCAGTTCTGTTCATAATACCTTCACAAATTCATAAGCTGATTTATGTGTCTCAATTTCTTATCTGTTAAGCGAAGATAGTAACATTCATGCTACTTCACAGAGGTTTTAAAAAGCTGAATTCAAGAAAGTGTGAGCTTTTTAATAATGTGATGATGAAAGAAACATAATATTCCAGTAGGAATTCCACCTCCTGCAAAAAGAAGAATCAATACCACTTGTAATAATAAGAAGAAATATGAAATGAAGCCTACTAAGATCACAACTTTATATAACTAACAATGTTCTTCAGTGGAACTTCAAATTCTAGTTCTGTTTTTGCTTTTTCTAATCGGTATTTGCTCCATCCTTTATACTCCATTCAGGAAAGCCAGTTAAATTCCTTTTGGAATCAAACAATCCAAGCAAGAAGGACCAAATGGACTTGGTAGAATTCAGTCTGAAACCTAGAATTAAGTCAATGTGAGCTGCATCTAGAAACAGCCAGGGAATGATGACAAATGGTAAGAACTCAGTCAGAATTCAAGACAGGGTATTGATGGTATAGAGTCTACACACATATTCTAAGATGGTCAGGCAAGAGCACTACTGAATTCAGGTCCATGCTAGCAGAGATGTACAAGGCAAATTTAGAGCAGTTATCAAACCAAACTTGAAGAGAGTTAAACAGCTGAGACAGGAGCAGGAATCAGAAAAATTGAAATTAAGAACTATGGCAGTGGGCTGAACCTTTAACAAATGCTTTAACAAAGCTTTTACACATGTTAGGTGGCTGCTGACAGCCCTGACATGAGCTCTGAGAGCAAGTTTCCTGTGTGCACATTGTATATCTATGCCATAGTAGGAAGCAGAGACTTAAAAATCTGTGAGAAAAAAAAATCTGAGACAAAAGGACCACACTGTAGTAAAATGTTTGTCTTAGAAGTTATATAATATCTCTGAAATAAAACTAGTTTTTCATCCCCAATCAAGAGAAAAATAGGAAGCATATTGAGGGCATGGCAGCCGACATCTCTTGTCATTTGTTGTGCACAAGTGATACTGCCTACGGCAGTTGGATTTACATAGGTTGTAAAAAACCTTTGAGATCATCAAGTCCAACCTTTACCCATGACTACCAAGACCACCACTAATTGTTTCACTAGTGTTTGTGGGCGTGGGAGTATGAGTGGATAAAATCAGCTTTCCTAGATATTTTGCATAATGGAATCACCTTTCTCTTCCATAAGGGCTCACACTACCATTTCTTACACTAATTTCCTGTGCACAAGCCCGCATTTCTGAAAGAAAGAAATTTAGATGTACAGGTATTATTTTGCTGGTTCTGATAATGATGCCCAATTCCATCAGAGCAGAACTGCACCATGTGTTTTGTGTCTTGTCAATAGCTGAATGTGGAAGTAATGACCACTTGATAATGACTAGGTCACAAACTCGTGAAAGGTTAGAAATCCCTTGCAGAAATTATTTGGCAAAGTATTTTGACATGTGATATTGAATACGCAAATGTAATATAAAACATGTATGGATAATCCAGCTGTTGTAAAAGAAAATAGGTCATTGTGAATTACTGAAAAATATAGATAATGATTTACTACAGTGACAGTAGTCAGACAGCTACTTGTTTGGCACACTGTTTTCCTAATGACATTCCTTCTTCTTAAGTAGAAAAGATATCACATCAACAGGGCTCAATCTAAATTCATAAGATAAAAATATGATGTCAAGTGCCCAGGAATCCCAACTGCCAAAAGCTGGTATTGATGAAAGGATTAAAAAAATTAGAAAAATCAGAGGCAATCATAACTATTATGAAATACTTCCTGTGTCTACTTCCAAATATCTGCCTGCATTTGGCTGCTGGTAGCAGAAGCCAGCAAAGTCGTGGTGACTGGAAGACCATTGTATGAGGTTGCTTCATGAAGGGGAGCTGAAGCAGTCCCCCAGACCTGGGGGCAGGCGTATGCTTCCCATCCTATACCAAACTAAACACAGCCCATCTCAGCCAACACTCTGCAGGATGAACCTCACTGATCTTCAGTGCCTTTTCATTCATTTGGTAGTTAACATGAATGAATATACTATTTTAATAATAATGTTAATAATAGCATTAATAATAATGATAATAATAATAGTAATGTTACAACCATTTTCACAGATTTACCCCATCTCCTTAATGACTGAGGGAAAGATATCTGAAACTTGTTATGGTGGAGCGGGCCTCCATTTTTGCATTGCAGAACTGTTAAAGCTGGCTGCAAGAATTATTCATATGCATTGAAACAAAAGAGATATGAACCAATAAAACTGAAACTAAATCTTCACTAATTAGCAATAGCAATTAATCTGTATGATGTAACTGAAATAAATGTGAAAAAGAACAAAGTCTTAGGTTAAATTAAGCAGGGAAAAATGGACTATCATAATCAGTGCCACAAAACCAACCTATAAAACCTGTGAAAAATATACACCTTTAATTTTATGTAGAACCTTTACTTTTTGTAAAATTTTATAAACAGGTAAAACTGTTTGGTTACAAGTGATAAAATCATCTGAATGACTGACAGCACTAAACCCATTCTGTGTCACAAGTATATACGTAACTTAAGGGGCACAGAAAAGAATAAGTCCAACTTAAACAGGGAAGATTTAGTTTGGATATGAAGAAATTCTTCACTATGAGAGTGGTAAGGCACTGAAGCAGCCTGCCCAAGGAAGTTGTGAATGCTTCATCCCTGGAAGTGTTGAAGGCCAGGCTGGACAGGGCCTTGAGCAACCCATTCTAGTGAGAGGTTTCCCTGCTCATAGCAGGGGGGTTGTAACCAGATGAACTTTAAGACCCCTTCCAACCCTAACTATTCTGTGACTTTATGCTATGATTCTATTTTGAAATACAACATAAGTAGTGTAAAAGGGAAAAATAAGTAAAGTAAGTTTATGGGCAAATATTTTTACATTACTAATCTTGAAATAAATTAATCATACCTGTGAGATCTGTTCCTAGTTCTAATATGGGAGTAGTAGTTTTGGAGTTGTGAGTTCACTTTATGGGACCCACAAATGTGAGCAGTTAGTGCTTAAAAATTTTCATTGGATATGTCTTCTGAATGATATCTCATTCAAATATCTCATAAGAAGGAAAAGAATTTACTAATAAAATTGATCTGTAGGGAAGGAAGCTCAGTGGATTCAAACAGCAGGTCAAAACAGGTCGTTCTCTCCTGGCTCCAACTAGTTCTACTTCTTTCTCTTCCCCTTAAATTTTTATCTACTTGAAGAGACTAGAAGCATATGAATCCTAAAAACACTTTTGGGAATAAAATATTTGATAGTCTTAAATAATACACTGAAACAAGTTGCAACTCATAATTTTCAATAGAAATTTTCCATGTTAAAATGAAATGGACATCCTCCCCCCTCTATCCTGCAAATACACAAACACATACTGTTTCTACACCTGAGAAAGGGGAAGCCTTCTCTGCCCCTTAAGTAATGTATATATTTTTGGCACAGAATGGGTTTAGTGTTGTCGGTCATTCAGATGATTTTATCATTTATAACCAAACAGTTTTGTGTGTTATATACTGTTAACTGGGGGAGCCTGCCATCCATTCCCAAGCTAGCAAAGAGATTATCTACCATTTGAAAGGAGAAAGATTTCTGGTTTTCTGTAATATAGAATATGGTTCATGACCTTTTATGTGACAACCTTAAATTATGTTTATTGAAGACCAGTAATGACAGATTCTATCAACCAAGATTTGAAATGGAATCTGAAAGCAATGACAACAAAGTATGAAGTGTAGGTTTAACTTTAATGCTTCCTTCAAAATTTTCATATATAATATTTATATGATACATGCCTTGAGAAATACTTATTCAGTTGTTGCATTACCTGTGCACCTGTAAAAAAAAAAAAAAAAAAATTTAAAAAACCCAAACAAAGCAAAACGAAACAAAGCTTTCACAAACTACTTTTTTCTTAATGAGTATGGATAATAATTGGCCTGAAAAAGGATTATTTTCCACAGCCCACATTTAGCGTTTGGTAGGAATTATTTGCACCTGCCAGAATACTTGTAAAACAGATGGTCAAAAGCCACAGTCATTAATTTTTGCATTAGAGACATCCAGGTGGTAAAATTGTGGGTAATCTGCTGAATTTTTGTCCAAAGATCATTTATTCAGTGAAGGTAGAAGTTTGTTTCTATTTTAGATTTTTTTTAACCTGGTACAACAGACTAATGATATATCATGTTGCATTATATTGCCTTCCATGTAATCTACTATATTACAGCATGCCAAGATATCTAACTTTCATAGTGCACCATGAGGCAATTTAAACACAACACCAAAACTTCACACAGAGTCAGTGCCCACTTCCTTCCCACTTACTCTGAGAGAGAGACCCTCCATCCTGGGGAACTGTGCAAGAGGAATAAGCAGTAGTTATTACCCTTGTAGCCATACTCAGGTGTACCTGAATCTTGCCCCAGGTCTCTCATCTGGAGAGATGATGATTCCTTGATAGTTGTTTCTTTTCAACAATAGCTGTTGTCATTATCTAGTGCAATGGGATTACAGATTGTGTTAGATTTGTAGAACCACCAATCTCTCAGAAGCCCCAACTTCAGTACATTTCTTGGAGCATTTCCTTTTGTTTCAATATGTATAAGTTTGCACTGTGCAGTCTTTTTCTGACTTTCCATCTTCAATAAAATTAAAACTTAAATTGTGACACAGAAAAAACTTCCTCTGCTAATGATGCACAGTACAGTCTGGTTTATATCTGGTGCAAAAGTCTGTTCCTAAAGTGCTCAATGAGTTCACGTTTTGAATATTGTACATGGTTCTGGGTCAAACTACAAATCTATCAGGGTTGAATATTAATCAAGCTGACCTGAATTTTAAAAGTTACCTCTTATAACTGCTTTTAAAACTGCTTAGGAGTATCTTAACATAAATAAAATGACCAACTAAAGGTACAGATATAGACCAGCTTCTTAAAAAAATAATAAACTAATAAAATCTAATAAAATATTCCTCTATGTAACATCCTTTTTCTTGTGTGTGATAAATGTATGGCAGTTGTCCATATGTACCATGGAGGTTTCTATACTCAGAAGCCACACTCTTATCTACGCAAGCAAAGGAATCATTTTAGGCTTGAGCCTAATGAAATAATAATCACTGGGACAGCAGGTATAATTGCTGATAGCTATTACTATGCTACCCCATTGGAGTATATGATTCTATTTTGATTGTTCTTTTTCCTGCTTGGCAGATGGCAAATTGTCTTAATTACCCATTCACACTCTAAAACCTCTTTAACCTCAACCAGTTGTCTTCTTGAAGACCATCAAGCAGAAAACATGATCATTCAGCTGAGCGTGATTATAAAGTGTGCCTTTCTAATCATGCAGCAGTTTACCACTCAAAGCAATATTTATCCTATTACTATAGTAACAGTAAGCACTGTCTCTATTAATATAAGCAATCTTATGACGACCCATGTCTTACTATTGATAGCAAATTTAAAACCAGCCTTGCAAGTCTCCACTGTTTTCCTCCACTCCTCCACCCAACACATTGTGAAATATTTCTGCTTTCTGAACAAAATGTAAGCTTTCTTAATTTTTTTTGCTCCCTTACCAACAGCAATAACTATGAATGGCATTCCACTTGTCCTTATGATGTGATGAGCATAGGAATTTCACCACTGACAGTTGTCATTTCTTCCTCAGACACTGTATTAACTTTGTAGTTCTTGAAAGGGAAAGAGCGTGTTTCATGGCTCAAAGATTAATGATTTCAGTGAAATAATTCTGTGGAGTTAGGAAGTTGTCATAAACCACTACCCAAGCTCTTTATTTGTTTTTCTCCCACTTTTTATTTGAGGTGTAATACCAGGCAAAGGCCAATTTAGTTGACACTTAGTCGTCACTTTAATGTCCTGTGGGACTCACAAGCCTGCTACAGCACATAGGTAAATTCGATAAATACAAAAATCAGCTTATTGGCACTGATCAAAAAGTCTAAGATTTTCACAAGCATGAGGACTCTTCTGACAGTAGAGGGAACGGAATAATTTGCACACAAAACAACAACAACAAAACCCAACAGCTACAGACAATGGCCCGTACTATAGTTCAAGGCACTGCATGGGACTTTCCTCTACATGGATTTGACTTGAGTTTAGTACTACTGTTCGTTAGAAAATGTCCAGTGAAAATTTATTTCATAGGTGTTAAAATGTTTTCCAGGGATGCAACATTATTTTCTTCTTCTTTTTTTTTTTTTTCCAATGAAGACTTCTTCAAATTCAGAAGACTCTCTGGTCACTTCCAGTATGGCATGCAAACAAATTCTGAAATCTCACAGATGCTGTGAAACAGTGTCATTACCTTTTAGATAGTTATGTAAAAAAATACCATTTTTTTTAATCTTCACAATATTGAACAAAGCTCACAGTAATGCTATACAGAACTTCTGAACACATAAAACATAGTCATAATTACATATGAATTATAGAAACTTTCTCAAGTGTAGAAAATGATTGAATGTGAAATTATTTTATAAGCTAAAAAAAATAAAAATTTCATATCTCATAAATGTAGTCATCACTTTTCAACAAGATCAACGATCAGTCATTACACCTCAGAAATGGAAGAGCAGCTTTAAAATATTTAAATGTTTGAATAGAACACTATTGTGCAAAGATATTTTTCCTACTACCTGACTAAGCATTCTACATATTTAACCTCCTGCCAATCTGGTTTTCTAGTCTTGTTTTTCAGGAAGCAGCTTTTTAGTTATACTTAGTGTAGATGATTGTGAAAAATCTAGTGGAGCAAGAAATCCTTTGCATGTTCCTTGAACATCTTCACAATTTTAGGAATGTCTACATTTCATATGAAAGCAGATGAAAGATGTTGCAAAGTGAGGTTGACATGAAAACATGATTTACTTTCTTAAAACTAATGTCTTTGGGATTACAGCATTTGTTCCAGATGAGAGAAGCAAGCTTAAACTTATGCCTGCCCAGTTCGTACCATGATCTTATCATCAGACCCTGACACCTTCCTGAGCATCATTGCATGACATGATCGGTCTCTAGGTAAGCACAGGTGGAGAAACCTGAGACGTTTTTCTCAATTGCAAAGAACAGAGATCTATTTCAAGTTTGTCAGACCATTTTCCAGCTCTTCATCTTGGTTTCCCTCATCTGCTACCAAAAACTCACCTGGATGAAGTTGAAAATACTAATAAAGTAGGTCACACATTTTTGTGTTAAAATCTCTTTAAAAAAATCCTCTCCATGTAAGAGAACTCTTCTTAAGAACGTCTTCTCAGTCATGCTCTGAACACTACCATGTTGAATTAAATATAGTGCAACATCAGCTACATTATCTACTGCTACTAAAGAGGCAAAACCAAGATAAAAATATAAAAATAGCAAACACAGAAAAGGAGGCAAGATGGGTGTAGACTGAAATTTCTGAGTATATAAACTAGACATCTTTAAAGGATACCTTCTTTTCCATTCCACTTACTTGGCTGTTGCTGTTAATTAGATGGAATTAGGTATTCCATCTGTTGTACAAAAGATATTTCCAAGTTCATCTGTTGACCTGTTACTAAATTATATACAGATTTTTCTTACACAATGAAGAGAAAAAGACTCATTAATCTTGTAAAATCACATGAACCTTTAAAAACTAGATTATGTTGCAGTCATAAACTTAACATTCTGTGCATTTACATAATGTATTTCAGGATTCAGGAATGCCACTGCCAACTTGATTTCTCTCATTGCATTTAGTTCTTCTTTGTGTCTGCTGAGTAAATTAACAGCTGCCTCCAGCAAACACTTTCCAATGTATGACACCATTAGCCCCCATACATGTTACACTTATCGAAATAGCAGTAAGAACAATTCCTGTATAATCTCCTGAGACACATACCCCATTTTACTGCCCAAGTACAGCCCAGATATCATCTCTGACAAACCCCACTCAATCCCTTTCTAAAATTTGGCATTAAAGTCAGAACATTTCTTCTTGATTTCCCACACTGGCTTGAATTTATAGTTACAAATGAAACACAATGATGTGTGAAATCAAATGTGCTCTAGAAAACATGATTACAAGTAATTCCCAAGGTGCTACATTAAACCCTTAACAATGGCAAAGAGAAGCAACTAAGTTTTCTTGGTTGCGGAAAAAATCTCAAAACTAAACCAAAGAAAGAACAAACCCAGCAACAACAACAACATACTGAAGCAAAAAACTTTTTGTCATGATCTGTCAGACTTTCTCTACCACCAGCACTTTGGGCAGGTTTCTGTATGGTGTTATTCATTTTTGTTTGACACTGACGAATAAAGTTTATGATGTTCTCCACATGACTCTTTCTCAAAACTGTGCTCCCTAGCCAATATACCCCTAAAAAAGAAGCTATTCTTTCCACCACTTTTTTCAGTGATACAACAATAAGAGATAGAGAAAGAGAGAAATAAAAGATTTAAGACAAAACAGGAAAATAAAATAGCATGACCCAGCCATAAGTCCTTGCATTTCCTAGTTGAAACAAGGAAGGTTAAAACAGCTACGAATGCAGGAATTTTACTTTAAAAACTCTATTCCAAGTCATCCTGCATTTTAAAAATAACTTAAAAAGCAACAAAATAAATATGTTTTAACTGATTAAATAATTTAACTGAAAATTAGTTGTAATAAATGATTTCCAATGTTAAAAAAAGGATTTTTGCATTTCCCTTCTCCAGAGTATGCTTTCATGTTTTGTTACTCCATCAGATTTTATTGTAAACCTTTCCTACAAAGAGCTTCTTCCCCTAACACAGCATACATACAATATCAACAAAGTTAGTCTGCTTTACAAGACAATCTCCATTGCTTATCAACAAGCTTGACTGTAACCCAGTTCATGTTTTCCTCATCTATTCTCAGCTACAGACTCTGTTGTGTGATTTGGCATTTATAATTTGATATTTCCTACTTTAAAAAGAGTAACATGGACTGTGTAGCAAAGTTTTGTTATGTTCTCCTTCCTCTTCTTCCTCTCTATCACTTCTCCTCAACATAAAATATCAAATAGCAACCAGCAAGAGTATGAAAGATGGTTTAGGTCTTCCAGCACAAAAGTGACTTCTATACTCTGCTATGCACGCACAGAATTTAATGACCTGTAACAGAAAGAGAAGTAGGAAGAAAAATTCAAGCATGATGACTGAAATAATTTTTCTGTGAAACTCACAGATCCTGACACAGTCCAGGACTAAAAGACAAAATCAAACACAAAAAAAACACAAAACAAACAAACAAAAAAACCTATAAATAAACAAATAAATAAACCCCCTAAAGCCACTGAAAATAAAAAAAATCAATAAAAACAAACAAATGAACAAAAAGTTGAGGTATATATATTCCATCTTTTGCTTTCATAGTCAAAAATTACATCAAAGTAGATACGTTATACCTGCCTTCAGTATCCAGGCTATTTCTACTCAGTCACAGTCTCTTGCTTCAGGGCACTTTTTTCTGTCTGTATTTCATAAAAGATCTGGAAACTGAAGCAGTCTCACAGCCTGCAAATAATGTATCCTATGAGGAAAAAATATGCATAGCTTATTCACAAATGCAAGCACTGCCTCTGCCTCCAGGCCCTTCACAGTGCCTGTGCCTCTATTTCACCTTCTATCTGCTCTGCATGCAGTGGGAGCTATCTCTTGCTCTGCCACAAACTGCAGTATGGGCGAGAGGAACCTACCTTTTAAATAAGGAGTCCTGTGAAGCACTAACAGTGTGTTATAACTTTCTTATGCAATTTAACTCAAAAGCCAGCACATTAGCTGCCAGCTCAATGGTTTGTAAGGTGTTCTGGGTTTATTGTGTCTAATGTATTTCTACATTTCCAAAACACAGACAATATATAACATATAATTATTTGAGACACCACGGCTGGAACTCTGCCCAAACAATTGCAAAAGTAATTACACCAGCTAACATCTATATAAGGCCTAGCATACTAACACTGTGACAATCCTAACCTGTTTCTCTGATGCTGTGAAATCTGAGCTACTTCTTAAGGTAAGCGACCATATCTCTCACTTGTATAAAGATTCAAGAATACATAATTCAACAACAGAGGAGAAAATCAGACCAGGGAGATGACGTGGGTTCTGTGCCAGGTAGGTGAGTATAGCACCTTTCACTTGGAGATCCCACCACATCTTATACAGCTGTGTGTAACTGTGAGTTGCCACTGCCACAGCAGCTGCTTGTTAGTGTGTGGAATGGTGTTCTTAGACTAGTACCTAGCGAAAAGACACATATATAATTTAAAATAATAAAGCCCTCACAACTGCCACTAATTGGCTGCATTCTCTGCAGTTTCAGCAGCAAGGCTGCAGACCTCAGAGCCACTGAGATTAAATCTTTTTCTAACCCTAGAAGTCTTTTACCCAGGTCGGAGAACAAAGTAAAGGGTTCAGTGGAAGGGATCATGCTCTGGTGCTGTCTGTCCCATCCATCTTCACAGGATAATTAAGGACCTAATTTTTTAAGGCTATCAGTCTGACATCTTCCATCAGTACTAATATTCACTTGAACTTTGTACTTTATTTTGTTAATAAGAAAAAAGGAGCAGGAATCAAAAAGGGAAAAAGAAACCTTGCAGAGTGAAATGAAACGCTTCAGAAGAATCATCTTATTTACATCTGAAAACTGACTGAATTCCAAGCTGTCAGTTTCTATTGTTTTTCTGACTTCACAGTACATGAAGCAACTGGCAAATGAAGTTGCTAAGCCACTGTCCATCACATTTGAAAAATCATGGCAGTCAGGTGAAGCTCCTGACAACTGGATAAAGGGAAATATAATCCCTATTTTCAAGAAGGGGAAAATGGGTGACTGTCCTGGGTTCAGCATTATCAGTCATTTTTTCTCCTTCTTAGTAGCTGGTGCAGTGCTGTGGTTTTGACCTTCAGCCTGGGAACAGCACTGATAACACCAATGGTTTTGTTGCTGCTCTGTAATGTTTACTCTGAACAAGGATTTTCTGAGTGTCATGTTCTGCCAGGGAGGAGGGGAAGCCGGGGGGAAGCAGAGACAGGACACCTGACCTAGACTAGCCAAAGCGGTATTCCATACCACAGCACATCATGCCCAGTATATAAACTGGGGCAGTTACCCAGAAGGGCTAGATCACTGGTCAGGTCAGGTTGGGTATTGGTCAGCAGGTGGGGAGTGGTTGTATTCTCTTCCCTTGTTATTTCCTTTATCATTATTATTATTATTGGTGGTAGCAGTAGTGATTTGTGTTATACCTTAGTTACTAAACTGTTCTTATCTCAACCCATGGGAGTTCCATTCTTTCGATTCTCCTCCCCACCCCTTGGGGAACAGGGGGGAGAGGAAGTGGGGGAGTGAGCGAGTGGCTGCGTGGTTCTGGGTTACCGGCTCAGTTTAAACCATGACAGTTCTTTCTGGCGTCCAACGTGGGGCACGAAGGGTTGAGATAACGACAGATCTGACCAGAGTGCAGGCCACAGTTTGCTTTTACTTGGAGGGGCGTCCAGTACACTTGGAACCAACTGCCCCAGGGGTGGAAACACAGCCCTACCATTTGCCATGGACTGATCCAGATGGTGCTGGAACGGACAAGCTTCAGAACACCTGCAATACATTGATGACATTATCATGTGGGGTGATATAGCAGAAGTTTTTGAGAAAGGGAAGAAAATAATCTAAATCCTGCTGAAAGCTGGTTTTGCCATAAAATGGAGTAAGGTCAAGGGACTTGCACAGGAAATTCAATTTTTGGGGAATAAAATGGATGTCACCAGATCCCCACAAATGTGATGAACAAGATAATGGCAATGTCTCCACCAACTAATAAGAAAGAAAAACAAGCTTTCTTGGGTGTTGTGGGGTTATGGAGCTGCTAGACCCGGGTCGAACGACCGGTTTGCATGTCAGGACAACTACGTACCTCTACCAGAGTTTCCTGTTGTGCACAGGGGCAAGCGATATTGGCACAAACTGGTCCTCTGGTTTAGCTGCAGTGATTGTCACTGTGGTTGGAGTGGCTGCAGTATCTGTTGTCAGGGTTTGGGTAGCTGATGTACTTGTCGCTGCGGTAGGTGTAGCTGCTGTGCTTGGAGATGAAGTAGCTGCACTCTCTGTTGCGGTCGGAGTTTGAGTAGGACAGAACAGTGACCAGGGGAATTACAGACCAGTCAGTCTCACCTCTGTGCCTGGCAAAATCTCGGAGCAGATTCTCCTGGAAGGCATGCTGAGGCACATGAAAAACAACAAGGTGCTTGGTGACAGACAGCATGGCCTCACTAAGGCGAAATCCTGCCTGACCAATCTGGTGGCCTTCTATGATGGGGCTACAAAACTGATGGAAAGGGGCAGAGTAGTTGATATCATCTACCTGGACTTGTGCAAACTGATCAACAGTGTCCCACACGACATCCTTGTCTCTAAATTGGAGAGACATCAATTTGATGGATGGACCACTTGGTGGATAAAGAACAGGATGGATGGCCATACATGAAGGGTTGTGGTCAATGGCTCAATGTCCAGCTGGAGATCAGTAACGAGTGGTGTCCCTCAGAGATCGGTGTTGGGCCTGGTCTTGTTCAGCACCTTTATTGGTGGCATGGACAGTGGGATTGAGTGCGCCCTCAGCAGTTTTGCTGATGACACCAAGCTGTGTGGTTCAGTTGTTACACTGGAGGGAAGGAATGCCATCCAGAGAGACCTTGACATGATTGTGAGGTGGGCTGGATGCCAACCTTATGAAGTTTAACCATGACAAGTGCAAGGTCCTACAGCTGGGTCAGAGCAATCCCAGGCACAGCTACAGGTTGGGCAGAGAAGAGGTTCAGAGCAGCCCTGCGGAGAAGGACTTGGAGATTTTTATAGGTGAGAAACTTAACATGATTCAGTAGTGTGCGCCTGCAGCCCAGAAAGCCAAGCGTATCCTGGGCTGCATCAAAAGGAGCATGACCAGCAGGTCCAAGGAGGTGATCCTGCCCCTCTACTCTGCTCTTGTGAGACCTCACTTGGAGTATTGTGTGCAGGGAGTACTTTGTACAGTTCTGGTGTCCTCAACATAAAAAGAACATGGAACTGTTGGAACAAGTCCAGAGGAGGGCCACAAGGATGATCAGGGGACTGGAGCACCTCCTGTATGAAGACAGGCTGAGAAAGTTGGGCTGTTCAGCTTGGAGAAGAGAAGGCTGCATGGAGGCCTCATAGCAGCCTTCCAGTATCTGAAGAGGGCCTATAGGGATCCTGGGAAGGGACTTTTCATCACTGACTGTAGTGATAAGACAAGGGATAATGGGTTTAAAATTAAACAGGAGAAGTTCAGGCTAGATATAAGATATAAGGAAGAAGTTCTTTCCTGTTAGGGTGGTGAGGCACTGGAATGGGTTGCCCAAGGAAGTTGTAAACGTTCCATCCCTGGCAGTGTTCAAGGTCAGGTTGGACAGAGCCTTGGGCGACATGGTCTACTATGAGGAGTCCCTGCTGATGGTAGGGGAGGTGGAACTAGATGATCTTAAGGTCCTTTCTAACCCTAACTATTCTATGATTCTGTGATTCTATGAAGAAGGAATAACACAGTAAGACTTTATTTTTACCTTTAAATAGTTATTCACTGAGTAATTTTTTGAAAGCCAGTTTGGATAGATTTTTAAAATTAGTTCTCTGAGACACAAAATAATCATGCCTATTTCTTTTATTACTTGAAATTATGTAATTAAAATGAAAAGACTCTTCTCTGAATGTATTCCTTTCTCAGTAGTGATATTTCTTAATCTTACTGAGATGGTAAAATAGGGATGTAATTAATCCACTGTCCCTTTATCAAGACCAATAAACAGAGAGCAATAAAATATAATCTGATTGAGCCATTATCTCAAATGAATATTTTATCATCTGTTAGAAGCTAAATCATAAATTATTTTTAAACAGCTTTTTAATAAGGTGAAAGATAATCAGGGCCTCCAATGAAGTGCTGTAATGGCTAATTTGAATAATCAGTCTTTTTTCTGCTTTTTAACACCCTTGAAAGTTCTTAAATGTTGCACCCCAAATTTCCTCTTCACAGTGTCAGGAAAAGTCATTCCTCTGATTGCAGATCAGGCCCATATTAACATTGACCTGCAATCAGATATTCTCTCAGTGGTCAGTATTTGTAATGAGCTTCACATAAGCAGTGGAGGTTAATCACAAACTCGGTGGTCATAAATCTGCATTAATATGGAGTACTAATCAAGCTCAAATACTGCCAGACCTTTTTAGTGCTAGAACAACAGATCATACTCGCTTGATATCCCATTGTTGGTTCATATTTTCCATTATGAATTAAGCCTGAAGGTGCATATTTTTTATTACAGTATCTAGAACACTAAGGATACCGAATTAATAACAAAATAATTTGCTATTAATTATTAATTTAATTAATAATTTATAATTATTTTTTATTAATTATAAAAAACATCAATATCAACACAAAATACTACAGAAATTATGCTTCTTATTTTCCATTCTTTCCAGGATTTTTCAATTACTTTTCTACTTTTAAGAGCCAAAAATCTAAAATGAGTGTCCTAATCTCATCTTTCTTGAAAGAAATCAATAGCTGCTTAATCACCCTGTAACTGGTACTAAACATAAAACTAAATTCAGTGAGAAATAGAAATGTAACATTTTCCACTTGGAAAGTAGTGTGTATTCAAACTACTGTTAAAGCAGTGTGTATTCAGTGTTGTAAAATCTAATCCTCACCCAGGATAAACTGGAATAATTTTATTCACTTATTCTAGGTCAGTTCATTTCTGTTTTAGTTAGCTGACCAAACTCACATCAGATCTTATTCTTTCCCATGAGTGACTGAGTATTGACAAATATCTGAGCACTTCTAAATGCTAAAACAGTGCACACTCCCTCCAGTAAGACTATTGCTCAAAAGGAGCTTTGAAATCACATTTACAGATGCTGACCCTATGAACTTATATAATAAATTAAGAGTGTCAGGAATAATATCAAGTTAGGCACAAATGGCTTTTGCAAATATTTTTTTTATTGTAACAACTTTTACAAGTATACTTTCAAACACTACAAGCATTACCCTAACTAATAGACAAGGTTATCAATTCTTAGTACTTTCACAGGGCTTGTCATAATTGAAGCACTCTACAATAACTAAATAATCAATCCTTACCACTGCTTAAGTAGGTTGCAAAGTTCCAGAACTGAGGCTCAGTGACCACAGGTATTTCAACCTGCTCTGAAACTAGTAGCAAATGATATTACCTAAATGCAACATCTCATTCCAACCAAATACAAGAGCAGTAATTAAAGCAAAAAGACAGTTCTGTCAAAAATATAAAATTAAAAGAGACTCTTACACCTCTTATACCTCTTTGTTACATCTAGCTTTAGTCCTTTTTGAGAGCTACAATCTTTAGGAGTCACCTCCAACCAAACAGTTTTTTGCACTGTACTCGCACTACTACACATAAGATGAGAGTACAAAGGACGAGTAATTTAAAAAAAACAGTTTTCTACTTGGAAAGCTATTAGCTCACTCTTCTGTATTCCATTGTCAGAGAAATAAATAAAGGCAAATAGAAGTAATTTCTGCTAATACAAACTTGGTGGCTAGAACCAACAATCATCTAACACTTCAAAAAATTGCTAAGTAGCACTTTTTCCTTAGGACCACTTAGCATCCTATTATGCCCTCATCACTGCTGAGCGCCTTACTAAGCATTTTGCTTAATAGTACTGAATCATTACTTGTAATAAACAGCTATCAATCACCCATGTTTTCTGAAACAGCTTTTCAATTGTGAAGTGGGTTTCCGCTTGACTTTTTATTTGCCTCGAAATGACATGTAACTTCCAATGCTTTAAATACACAATAAAATAGTTTCCTATGTCTGCTGCAATACATTATTTTAATGTTATTTTAGTGTTACTATGACATGAAAAAGAGCTCAATCAGAAGAACACTTATAATTTGCTTGAAGTATACATTTTGTTAATTTTTTTTCAGAGCAGGGAAACACCAAGGAGTTACTTAAAATATTCTGGTTTTATTTTCTCTCTCTGTGTTTGTATAAATTTCTAGTTTTGAAACACTTGACTTTAGGAACATTGAGAAATTTCTCAGTGTGATATGCACTGTATCAAATGATGCAATCTAATAATTTACTACATTTCTTGACATTATAAAATAGTGTAGAATTTCACTAATCCTCATATAATCAGAAGTGACAGGTTTCTGTCCACATGTATGTGATGCTCTTGAGTGAGACAAATATTTCATGTGAAGGCATTTACTTGCCACCTTTAAGGAAGACTCTTTAGGAGAGATAGAACCACTCTCAGACTGTGCTCATCTATGTGTGTTTAACTCTTCCACTTAATTTTTGTAACAAACATTAAAAGAAACAAATACCCACTTAGCAAAAATACAAAACAAGACCACCATTACAAGATTCTCTAGCTTCCTTCTTGTTACACTCATTGCATATGTGGTTATAATTATAATTTTACAAGAACCCACATAGGGATATTTGGTAAATTACCATGCTGCTACTTTTTTTCTACCTGTCATAACTTGGTTGCTCTCTTTCAATAAACCCAAATAAAACATAAAATACATGCAATATAGACAATAAACTACTAATTGATTCATCTTTGAATTCACACTATGAAACTTTTGACAGGTTGTTCAGAGATTGTAGTAATAAACTTGATGCAGAACCAATTTAGAACAGGAAGAAACAAGCTGCCAAATGTTCAACGTACATCATTTACATTTAATCCACAGCCACAATCTCACTTTCATTTCTTTCCTGACACTTCAGGATGCCGATACAGAGTAAAACTATAGGATGTTAAGAGAAATTCATTACTATATGGCATTTGGACCAGAAATAATTCACTTTTTCTATTAAGAACTTCATGTGTTCGGGAGCTCTACAAGGTTATATAAAGGCAGATTCCAAACATTGATTATGTGCGTTTCTTATAACAAGCTGCTTGAGGATAGAATCAGCATCACTGAGGATATTTTAAAAGAAATATCGGTGACACACTTGCTTGTTCTGTTATAAAATCTTGTACCAAGGTGAAGTTATACATACCTTTTCAAAATTCTTTACCACAAGTCTTTTCTATCCCTTCCCTAGTCATCCTATAAATAGCAAATTTCAGTTATATCTTAAAAATATATTCTTGCAAATGCACAGGTAAGATAACAGCTGTGTGGTTTCATCACAGCTAATTGCTGACCTGCTTTTCTTCTGATGAATATATGCAGATTATTTGACTATAGACATGTTTGCTTTGTAGTCAAGCTATCATATTGTCACAACCAGTGACTCAGATACAGGACATTACCACAGGGATGATAATAAGCTTCCAACATGTCTGAATCATTGTTTTAGCAAGTCTGTCTTCTGCAGAATTAAATGATTGAGAGGTGCTAAGGTTAGGATAAAAACGGGGGCCAAAGGATACAAAATTTAATTTAGAGGCACTAACAGATTAACAACCCACACAAAACCCATTAGATTCCCTGATTAAATACTGACTTTAACTGGTTCAACACAAATAGGACTTGAAGTCTCATGGATATGAAAGTATTTTCTCAAACATGGATCATTGAACCTGCAGTCCATAGTGGTTTTTTTTAAAGCCTTTTGTGATCTATTTATGTAGCTTTATAGCAACTATAGACAAGTTCTATCACGAGTACTCTCTTTACACATTATATTCTAATGCCAAAAAAAAAACCAACAAAATTCACTAAAAGGAAATAAACACCGTGACTTTAACGGTATCATGTTTCCATAGCTAAATCTTGTTTTCTTGATTGTCATTAATATTGCTAGTATATGAATTCTAAGAACTGACTTTAATCAGAAGGAGGAACTAAAAGGAAGTAACGCATTTCTGGTAAATTATGATTTCAATTTAACATCATGCCTTCTCTTCAAAATTATAGGCCCCTCAAAAACAGAAGTTCAGAACTAATATAGAATCATAGAATCATAAAATGGTTTGGGTTAGAAGGAACCTTAAAAATCACCTAGTTCTAACCTCTCTGCCATGGAAAGGGAGACCTTCCACTACACGAGGTTTTTCAAAGCCCCGTCCAACCTGACATTAAACATTTCCAGGAAGGGGGGAAGCCACAATAACTTCTCTGGGCAGCATTTTCCAATGTCTCACCACACTAGTAGTAAAGAACTTTCTCCTAATATCTAATCTAAGTCTACCCTGTTCTTGTTTAAAGCCATTATCATTTGTCTCACCACCACACGCCCTTGTTGAAAGTCCCTCACCAGCTTTCTGGTAGGCCCCTTATAAATCACCTTACAAACAATTTTTTCTGACATCTTATTAAATAGAATACACGCTCTGATGTATGAGCACAATTTGCATTATTATTTTGACAAAAGAGCTAAAATAACTGTCACTTGTCTAATTTCTTAAAGTTGACCAGTGTTCAATGGTCACACCCAGTAACTGCTTGACAATGTACAGAACTGGCTTGTTTATTCCCCTGGCGTGTGTGCCCACAAGCACATCAATGCCAGAAGCTGTGCACTCCTTTCAGTGCTTTTCTGGAATGGAATAAACCACAAATACTCAGGCTCATCCTGGTTCATACAGGAAGTAGAGAAAGAGGTTGCCAGTCATAGTATATAAAGTATTTGGATGCATAGTATATAGGCTGTAATAAAACTCTTTATTCCGGCAGAAAGCAGAATGAACTTCTGCACTTGGAAGTTGTATCAAGGCAAATTCTACATGGAGTAAGGCACAGTTTTCTAGCATTAAGGGCTGTTAAGAACAAGAAAAAAAAAACCACTTTAGTAACATATAATCCATTTTTCAATTATTTAGTTTGACACTGTCTGTAGAAGACATATATTAGCTAGAATTAACTGGAATTAACGGAGGTCAATCCATAATATTTTCTGACCTGTGTTACACAGGAGTCAAACCTGCACAACTGAATAATTATTTTCCGCATGAAAAAAAATTTGTCAATCCATTAGCATGTATGGTGGTAAATGATTAAGAAATGCAAAATATTTTGCTGGAAAAGCCAAAACCAGACAAACAAAACAAACCCACATAGTTTATTTAGCAAACAGTTGATTGTAGAAAATGTGCCTTAAAGTTAAAAAACATATCTTCCTCTGCCCAGAATTTAGAGCACAGTCTAATTATATAAGTGACAAATCAGTCTAACAGAGGTGCTCTGATGAAAAGTACAGTATGAAAGAAAATCAGAATTTTTAACTGCTAAGAGAATGTAAAAACCTGAAGAATGTATGGGAGCCCAAGATGAATAAACCAGCTAGCTCCTCTTAATCTTAATAGTAGATAAACTTTTCTGGAGCACCTCTTACCTTTAAATGCCATTAATATATGTTCAAAAACTCCTCACTAAATACTCAGTGTCTCCAGGCATAGAAAATATTTCCCAGGAAATGCTGAAAAACAAACTTTTTTTTCTTTCCTAGTTATTAAGAGAAAACACAGGATAAAGTTCCATCTTAAAAGTTTTTTATTGTTTGTTTGTTTTCTATTGCTGTAGACCCTTAAAAATTAATTGAAGGGACACAATATAGGCCAGCTCAGAAAATATTCGACTTACGCCAAAGACAGCCTGGAAACATCAGAACCTGAAAATTCATATATAAAGAAAATAGGTATCAAGAAGTATGTCATGCTGACTTTTTTACTAACTTCCTTGCTCATTTTTCTCCAAGACCTGTCATCAAAATCCATCTACATTTATTTATGTTGCAGTTTTCTTTAGAAGACTGTGTGTGTTCTAACAAACTATTTGAAGCAATTAGTGGAAAGCTTGTCATAGAAAAGTTAGTTTTCTGTCACTATGCTAGGAATCTGAGCAGTTCTCATTCTGACCACAAGAACTAAAAAGGATATCATCTTTGTAGTCAAGTTCAATAGTTTTATTAGACTGCATAAAATATTTAAATACATGTTCCATAGCTGGTTTGTGTGCACATGCACCATAACATTCTGTTGTCTTCCTTGAAAAGCATTTCATACACTCTGGGACCACTACAGGGTTCATGAAAATACAGAACTCATTCACGATCTGCAGGCACAGTGTTACTGGTCATAGTTCATGGTTCTCTACATAGTCTGCAAATGCAATTCTGTCCTCATTTCCACTACAATATTGCATCAATTTTTCAGAAGAGTTTGCTCCTTTCCCAGACTTCTATTCTCAGATCTGCTGACATGGAAAATAGGGATTGGAGGCTAGATAATCTCTCCTTTCCAGTGTTGTAATTCCTATGAAACTTCTTTGAAGAAATTAAATATTCCATGATCCGAGCTTAACCTGAGGAGAATAGGTGATATCACTGACACTACTACTCTGTAGAATAAAACTGTGGTAATTGCAGGTGATTCAAAAAAATCACTATCTGAGCTGCATTTTTGAATCTCTCAACTAAGTCTGCTGAGCCCAAACCAATAGCGACATGGTATATATTTATTATATATGATATACATATATATGTATATGGTCTAGGGTGAGGAATCCCTGCCCACGGAAGGAGCAACTAGATGATCTTAAGGTCCTTTCCAACCCCAACTAGTCTGTGATTCTGTCATACAATTATTTTTTCAAAGAGTGTTTTTAGTAAATTGCAAAACCTAGCACAATTTTCATTTTGAAACATCCCTGAAATAAGGGAATCTGAACTACTTACTGAACACCAGCAATGTTTTGCTCACTTGAGTTTAGTTTTAATAACTTAGAACAACTTAGAGCAACTTAGTTCTAATCACTTAGAATACTGTATTTCCCAATTCATTAGAAATTATTTCAACTGAAAGAAATAAACTTCTTTCCTGATTTGTCACAAATTCACCTACAAGCTTCAAAATTTTTGTTTTAAAATGAAGATTGTTTTCTTTGATATGTAATTACAACATAGCACCTCAAATTAAATTATTGTTGGATTTAGGGTTTTTTTTGTTCTTGCTGTTGTTTTGTTTTATTGTGGGTTTTTTGTTTGGTTTTTAATTTTTTATTTTTTTTTTTTTTAATTTCCTGGGACTTAGTAACCCAAGATATTTTAAAATTCAGGGGAAACAAATAAAAAAACAACACTGGCCCTAACACCGAGCCCTGAGGGGTACCACTAGTGACTGGTCACCAACTAGATGTGATGCCATTTACAGACACTCTCTAGGCTTGGCCACCCAGGAAGTTTCCAGTCCAGTGAAAAATTCACCTATCCAGGGCATGAGCAGCCATTTTCTCTAGAAGAACACTGTGGGAGACAGTGTCAAATGCTTTACTTAAGTCCATATAGACAATGTCCAAAGCCTTTCCCTCATCAACCAGGCAGGTCACCTTGTCATGCAAGGAGATCAGGTTGGTCAAGCAGGACCTGCCCTTCATGAATCCATGCTGACTGGGACTGATCCCTCCATTTTCCTGCACATGCTTCATGATTTCAAGAAGGATCATTTGTGCCGTGACTTTCCCCAGCACTGAGTTCAGGCTGACATGCCTGTAGTTTCCGAGGTCTTCCTTCCTGCCTTTTTTATAGAGGTGTAACACTGGCCAACCTCCAGTCCTCTGTGATTCCTCCCATTTTATCTGCTGTTTCCCACCCTGGCTAGACTGTAACTGCAATTTACAATCTAGCGAAGCAGGGTCTTTTTATGCTGGGAATGCAGTTTCGTGAAGGTTAATAATATTCCAGTGCTCTCCCAGAATTTTCTCTTTGTAAAAAGACACAGTCTTTCAAAATTTGTATAGATGCTGAGAGCAGACACCTGAAGCACTTTAATACTATGAACTTTGGGAAATGATTTCAGGAACATATTTCAGGATCAAAGAAGACACTAAAGCATAGCAATATTTGTCAATAGGAAAATTCAAAGTTTAGCTGCAATAACTCAGTCACTGATTATAATGATGCGAAATATATTATTGTGCTTTATTGTGGTCACAAGACCATTGATGTATGAAAACAATATTCAGAATCACCTTTTACTCTGATTACTCAACTGACATTCAAAAACTGCTCTCAATGTAGCAAAGACAAGACCTCTGACAATTATCCCAGGCCAGACAGACATTTTTCTTAGCTACATTTTCCCCAAACTGAAGAGTGCAGCTCAGGAGAGAGGAAAATACCCCACAATTCCGTTTGTCATTCCAAGTGCAGAGAAAAAAACACTCAAAAGCTGCTATTCAGTGAAATTATCACTATCAACTGATATGTAGCTCTTTTGTAGTTTTTACTTAAGTATACCCAATTAAGAATAGTTAAACCTCCTTGAATAACATTACATGGAAGTCACTGACCTTTGCTTCAGAAGTAGTGGAGAAGAGGAGGGAAATCAGAGATGTCCAGAGATGTCCAATGGTTGGTGGAATAATACTTAAAATTTTTATAAGGTCACCTATAATTTCATCATCCAAAGTACAAACTTATTACAAAATATTTTATACAAGTGCTACACACAAAAACAACTCAGTTGGGTCCCACTTACAGTTCCAAATAAAAGGCATTAGCCATATAGCCTTTGGTGAAAAAAAAATTGTATCTCAAAGTATTAATAATAGTGTGATTAAAGAAAAAACACTTCAGTATTCTCATGAACTGGAAACTTCTCCATATAGCCAGAGTTCAAGAGGTTTTCCAGCAAAGTACTAGACCTATTTACTCAAAAGCCTTTTGATTACCATAACTAGTCTTTTAAAATTAATTTTTATTTACACTGTAACAGGGAAATGAGAGTGAATATGAATCTCTATATAAATAAATCTAAAATAGAAAAGCGTACTTAATATGCAAAGCAATTGATTTTGATTACTACAAATAACATCTTAATGGAATATCTTATTTAGTTAACTGACACGGTATTTTTTGAGCTGAAGATTTTTCTGATAGGAATCAACATTTCCCTCATATATTTTCTATCACCGTTTGACCTTCAGATTACTTCTCTGCAACAGTTTGATTGTCAAATAAAGAAAAGTCAACAAACAGAACACAAAACAGAATCAAAACATTACATTGTTACATAGTTACAACAGAGCTCTATACCAGCTACTAGGAAGAAAATTATCCCAGCTGAAGCCAAGGACAGATTCTTAACTAAATTTGAACATTAGGAGACTTTCAGAACTCAACGACGACAGGGAAATTAAGAACATATTCACTTAAGAAAAAGAATATGCAAGGTCTAATCCTTAAAGTCAGTTACAGAAACCCTTTGAACCCAGGACATCCTGGGTTCAGCTGTAAGTTACTCTTCTTCTTGGTAGCTGGTGCAGAGCTGTGTTCCGGCTTTAGTCTGAGAACAATGCTCATAATACACCAATGTTCTGGTTTTTTCCTAAAAGTAATGCTTACTCTGATCAAGGACTTTTTCAATCTCTCATGCTATGCCAGTGAGGAAAGGTACAAGAAGTTTGGAGGAAGCAGAGACCAGGTGCCTGACCTGAAATAGACAAAGCGGTATTCCATACCACATCACGTCATGCCCAGTATATAAACTGGGGGGAGTCACCTGGATGGCCCAGACTGCTGCTCGGGTTGGGCTGTGTGTCAGTCAGCAGATGGTGAGCAATAGTATTGCGCATCACCTGTGCTTGTTGTTTTCTTTTCCTTCTCCCTTTTAGTTTTATATTCTCTCCCCTTGTTATTTCCTTTATCATCATTATTATTAGTGGTAGTTGTTTTATATAATACCTTAGTATTATATATTATATATATTATATAATTATTGGATTATATATATTATATAATACCTTCTTATCTCAACCCAAAGGAGGGAGGGAGCGAGCTAGTGGCTACGGGGTTCTGAATTACCGGCTGAGCTTAAACCAAAGCAGAGGACAAGATCAGCAGCTTGCTGTTCATCATACTGTCACTCATCTTAAATCTAAAAAAAAAAGTCAACACAAAGTGCAAATGAAATTTTAATCTGACAGGTTTTATATGAGGGGCCATATATAGCTAGACAGGACTTTCCTTGTGCATATTCATTTTGTCTAGATGAAACTCTGTTCTTCCACTCTCTCTCCATTAATTTTCAGACAGGCTTTGTTAATTTTATCTCCAGAAATAACAAAGTCCTCACTTCACAATAATAATAGTTGTTCCAAAACCTGCTCTTTTCCATTATTTTTCCATTGAAATTGAACAGGTTTCTACAATGAGTGAAAGGAGTTTATGGCCATATTCCTTAGTCAACTTCACTTCTATGAAAACCCAAGCAATGTTCTTACTAATTTAAGTGAGATTTTCTTAGTGTAAATTTGCCCAGCATTAAATATTGTGCTAGATTTCGCACCAGAATTGTGAGAAAACAGAAAAAAAATGTTAACAAGGTATTGTACTACCCAAAGAGGCTGCTTGGATTAAACAGCACACCTTGCATTACAAGCCATGCCTTTCAATGGATTTATTAATCTTCTAGACTGTTAACTACTTTACATGCTAGTTTGTAGATATAAACCACATACCTGAGGTCTTCTCAACCTTAATCTAGATTTCATTGCATTTCAGAAGCCAAATCCCCCCAAAAAACAATTTTGCAAGTGTATAATACTTGGTTTCATTTTTTCCCAACTCTGATGGAGTTCTTCTTGAAGGAGATAATTTGAAGGCAGACTTAATTTCAGATTTCTTCAAACCACATGTACCATAAAATTTACTTAGTAAGTTCCCTCACATAGATCGAGATGGTTAAAAGACATGCTTCTGAATTCCACTTATATTCCAATTTGTGCTCAGGAGCATGAATAAAAGCACTCCATTTGTCAGTATCCGTTATCTCCAGCTTTCTCCAGCAGAAAATTAAACCTACCAGAGCTGCCTTACAAATTCAAAGAAGATGGTGACATTCACAAATTTGTATTTCTTCCCCTTTTTTTGTCAAACACTTCTGAATTCACAAATCCTGTATACTTAACTCTGTTCAGATCTATGTAGGACATTATAAAATGTTCAGGCAACTCACTATAAGATCTGTTTTATCATTTCTTTTAGTTGAAAAAAGAGAGAGAAAGAGAGATATTCCTCAAAAGTATAACATATAACACACTTTCTTAACCTTAGAAGGTGTCATATTCAGACTGGAGCCTGTCAGACATATAGTCTGGAAGGGATAAAACCCCTGCATATACCAACTCATGAATACTCTCAAGACATTTCTTTTCTTCCTCAATCTTCTAGGGACTACAACATTTACTGTCAAAGAATCACAAGGAGAAAGCAGAAAAAGGAAATTCTGTTAAAAAATTAAAAAAGAAAGCGATTCTGGTTCTAGCCTTTCACCTTCCACAATAGTTAGTATGCAGAACAGGTGCAAAACAGTAAAATATACTGGAAAGAACATCATGAAATCCCAAGTGGGTTGTCAAACTCCTAGAAAACAGATTTATATACATGGCTGAATTATTATGAGCTCCACATTTCTGAAAATACTATATATTTACATAATACACCATAAAACATTATGAGACATTTTTATTCTATAGACCACAAAATGTTATTTGTTCAAGATGAGGCAAGGTCTGCATGAAACCAAAATCAAATAAATAAATAAATAGATAAATATCAGCTAGAGTTGCTTGTATAAAAAATTTAACCAAGGATGCCTTCTGTATAAACCAATCCACATGAAACATTAAATCCAGCAAAATGAAAGCATTGCATTTTAACTCAGTACTAAGTATCCCTCTTGGAAATTCAATACAACATTTAATCTTGTCCCTTCAAGAAGGAAAAGAACTGTTCTTGGTTTTCATAAATTAAGAAAAAAATATTTTTAGAACTATTTAGATACATAGAACAGGGTAGGAGAGCTGTATAGTTACACGAAATGGAATTCCATGGGTCTTTCTGGTTTTGAATTTTTATTACAAAGCAAAGTAAGTATTGAAAAACATCAAAATGCTTGAATTGTGGATATCATCATAACTTTTTATGTTTTAACAGAGAACTTTGTGTTTACACACACAATGCATTCCTATGGTGATAAACTGGTGTTTCAAGAAACTTGATATAAAATAGGATGAGTTTTGTGTTTTGAAACCTCTGGACATCTTGCAAAAGAGTTCCCAGGAAAGTTGTAAGCACCAACACAATATCTGAACATAAAGCCATCAGTTAATTTCATTTTTCTCCAGAGACTTCTCAAAAATGCCCTAGATAATAGCCTCATATGCAATGCAAGTTCTGCAATAATTAGTATCCCATGATTAGAATGTAAAATCAACTTCTTATATTAAAAGCATCCATGCTCACCTGGCAAATATCCACAATCCAAAAAACTAATTAATGAACTGTTTGCCAGCCCTGTTTGGTAGAAGGAGTCCTAGCGCTTGGGCAGCTCAGTCATCTCTTGCCTCTTTTCTGACCCCTGAAGCAGAAGTCATGTCTCAGATCCATCGTGACAATCTGCATACAGGCACCATACCACCACCTGATCTCACATTTGGGTTTTGCCATATTAAGGCACAGATAAATGGAGAGGGTGAGTTTCCAATTTGAGGATAGTTTTCATATTTAACATACATATATCCCTACATTCATCTTCAAACATTTTTATGTGGCATTTCTCTGCCCATGAGTCTTCAGCATGTAAAAACTTCTGGAATATTTGTTATGACACTGTGAATAAGAATGATGTAATCAAGTGTTCCCTTGCTCTCACACTTAAAAATATGAGATAAATAAAAGCAGATAAACTTATAACATTTATAGACATATTAAAAGAACAGTTGTCAGAGGAACAATAACTACTGAAAATAGGTCAAGCTATTCAAAGGGCTGATATCAGAAAGAATCAGCAAAATTTTGCCCTTTTGCTGCCTGTGCTCAAAACTATAAGTCTTTTGACATCTTTCCAGCTAAAAAACCTGGCTTAAAGTTTATAAAATAATTAAAGTGCTAGAAAATATTCTTAAAAAGGCAAAAGAAGAAAAACAAACACAGAAGTAACGAAGTTAAGATGAGCTGTGAAATATGACAGTATTAAAGTTTGAAGACTTTTATCTTTAAACTGTATTTCTTTTCCAAATAACACATAGGCCAACCTGCCAAAATTAAAGGTTTGTCAGATGTTAGTTCACTTGCTGTAATACAAGAAAAGGTCATAAAGCAAACTGAAAAAAGAGTTTAGACAGCTTTAACCTCAAGGCTTTACTTTATTCCAAGATACATGGTAATCAGCTATACTATTTCTTATAAAAATAAAAACAACTACTAAACAGGAAAAAAAATTCATTCAAGGCTATGACAAGATGTTACTATTCTAATTTTGTAAGAAGTTTTAAATTATCTGAAGCAAAATTATTTGCCTCACTTGAACATTCACATACTATTTTCATCTTCTAAAATAGTCTGCTATCTTTTAACTCATAGCAAATTTTATGTCTGACAGACATAAGATAGGGTAAAACAACAGACAAACCCTCAAAAATTGTTCATACAAAACATAAATAGAAAAAAAATCTGGGAACCCACTTGAAGTAAGTAATTTGCCTGTTGAAATTTATATGCATGTGAATTTTTAGATTAAGCCAATTATTGCTTTAATCATATTTAGGATAATTCCAAAAAGTTTTACTGATATTTTCCACAATAATGATGAAAAAATAGCAGCTATTGATGAAACTCTGCAAGTCCTTTTCATAGAAGAAATCATAGAATCATAGAATCAATTGTTAGGGTTGGAAAGGACCTTAAGATCATCTAGTTCCAACACCCCTGCCGTGGGCAGGAACACCTTATGCTAAATCATATCACCCAAGGCCTCACCCAACCTGGTCTTGAACACTGCCAGGGATGGAGCATTCACAACCTCCCTGGGCAACCTATTCCAGTGCCTCAACACCCTAACAGGAAAGAATTTCCTCCTTAGATCCAACCTAAACTTCCCCTGTTTAAGTTTTAACCCATTACCCCTTGTCCTATCACTACAGTCTCTAACGAAGAGTCCCTCCCCAGCATCCCTATAGGCCCCCTTCAGATACTGGAAGGCTGCTACGAGGTCTCCATGCAGCCTTCTCTTCTCCAAGCTGAACAGCCCCAACTTCCTCAGCCTATCTTCATACGGTAGGTGCTCCAGTCCCCTGATCATCCTCGTGGCCCTTCTCTGGACTTGTTCCAACTGTTCCATGTCCTTTTTATGTTGAGGACACCAGAACTGCACACAATACTCCAAGTGAGGTCTCACAAGAGCAGAGTAGAGGGGCAGGATCACCTCCTTGGACCTGCTGGTCACACTCCTTTTGATGCAGCTCAGGATACGGTTGGCTTTCTGGGCTGCAAGCGCACACTGCCAGCTTATGTTCATTTTCTCTTCAACCAACACCCCCAAGTCCTTCTCCGCAGGGCTGCTTTGAATCTCTTCTCTGCCCAACCTGTAGCTGTGCCTGGGAAGAACATTTAGATGAGTAAACATTTAGATGAGTAAACACCTGAGAAACAATAAATATGTTTAAATATTTAGTGTAAAACAAGATTGGAAGGTGGGCATTCATTGTTATAAATCTTTGTGATAATAAACTTTTGGCTAGTTTCATATTCAGTCAAATTTGATTATTTCAAATTTCCTCAGAAAATAAGGAAAATACTGCCATGGAGGTAACTGCGCACAGCATCTCTTTGACAGTCGCTGAAGTGAGGGTTGAGACAGGACTACCATTAGCATGCCTCAAGATCTATATAAACAGAAAAGGCTGGAGAGGAAAAAAAAACAAAATGGGTGTACACAAGTACAAAATTACTGAGCAGTGGCTTTCCCCAACGCACACCTTTCTTTTTGTTCATCACAAAGTCACTTTCAAAAATCTATTTAATTAAAACTTTGATCATTTTCATGAGTAAAAGCATTTTGATTCTAAAATTAACTATAAAATTATTCTATCTCTGACATAAAAATCTAAAAGGCACAGCTTAATGTTTTCTAATAATCTTATATCTCTAAAAAAAAAAAACCCTGTTTCTTATTCCTATACTCTAGGCTTCACAAATTTATTATTAATAATAATGAGGTGCCCCAGTATCCCTGAGGCAATGATTTTTCTGTTTGTTCAAGGGTCCCATATTAACTCATACTTTTCAAAATCTAATACTGACAAAAAATACACCCCCCCAATTTTAGCTACTACATGTAAAATAAACCAATCAAACAAACAAAAATCTATCTACTTTCTCAATTTTCATCATTTATGTTAAGATTTCTATATAAAAAAATCTATTAAAATTTTATTAAATACAAATAATCATACTTCTGTAAAATATTGATAATATAGAAACTGAGCATGAAGGCTAGCAGAAGCATTCTTTTTACTTGAATTCCACCCTGGTGCTTTCTTCACAAGCCTATCCATACCTTCTCTCTTTTACATCCAATTCTGTGTATTCAAAGTTGAGATATTCAGTAGAATTGAAACACTTGTTTGCTAGAACATCTTTTATTGTTCATTAAGCAACATTTACTTCCCCATCCCTTCCTCAAAAATATTTTTTTTCATATGCTAACTATATTAGCAAACATATTCTGCTCTGGAAAGATATTCTAGAACATTTTAAATCAATTCTGCTCATTACCACCAATTTCCTTAATGCCTTTTAACTTGTTTGCTCTCATATTATTGTTCTGTGGCAACGAATAAAAATGGGACAAGGAGGGAATAAGTGACTTGTTCATGATGCCACAAAAGTTGTTAAGGATATTGAATCAATGTTTTCTCATACCAGCTCCCAGTCTCCTAAATATGTTACGTTGTTGAATATTTTAATTCACTGTTTCACATAATGCAGATACTCTTGAAGAAACCACTTGTATTCTATGCCATATCACAATACTTTTTCTCCAGAAGAAATAGAAAAAAAAAACCAACTTTAAAAGTTTCTATGCAATTTATATGTCTTATTAATACTTCAAATTACTAATTGCGAAACTACCCAGAGCAAACATTTCAGAAAACAGCAAAATATCCATTTGCACACTTTCACCCTTTTGTAATTCCTATTTACTATAAATACATCTGTTTCCAGTTCTCTTCTACAAAACTAAATATGTAAGGCTTTCCAGCTGGTAACAAAAGATCTCATTGCATGCCACCTGACACTAGCTTTCAGCTAATAAAATAATTTCTGTATGAATCCTACATAAAAATAAAATAGCTGGAAAAAGTGCAGAGGGATAACTGAATCTTATGAGATGGAGTACAACCTACAGAGAGGGGAGCTGAGGCAGTTTAAATCTTGAAGGCAATAGAGGATGAAACAGCCATAAATCCTCCTGCAAGTCTAAGGAAGCACGTCCTGCAACAGAAGGCTGCTGTTGGGTAGAATAATGACATGTATATCCCGCCTTGCAGCTGCCAGCTCCTCATCAGTTCAGGACATTTCCCTTGGGAAAGTCAGTACTAACTGGAATATCATGTCCAGTTCCCACCTGCATTGTAGCTCCTGCAAGGGACTCTCAAAATAAAGACAAAAAAACAAAACTCAAAAACAAGTGAAGATCCAACCTTCTAAGAAAACTCAGAAATGGATCAGGCACAGTGCACAACAAAACATTTCCTCAAACCAGGAATAGGAGCACCTACCTAAATGACACCTATAGGAGAATATTTTGAATTTTATTTTTCTTGGTTTTTTATAGAATTAATAACCATGTCATAAAATTTAATGGCTTAGTTTTACATAGAATTGAGAAACAGGACATGACAACCCAGAAAATCTTACAGACAATATGTCTGGTTATCACCAGGGACTACCCTATTGATTTCCTACTGGCCAGGATCTGCAAAAGTATTTTGCATTGTGCATTACAATTCAAATTACTTAATACAGTAATTATGGGAATGTGATCACACAAATTAAAGACAATGCATGAGAAAGTCCAAAAGACAATTATAATTTCAGGCTCCATATCCATAAATACACGCTAAACTCTGTTGCTACTGAATGCCCTTTGAGAAAGATTTGGGGTTTTTTTTGCCCTCTATTCAAAGAAAAGAACAGCGGGCCAGGGGGAGGCTCTTTCCTGTATTTAATATGGCTTATTGTTGCCTTACATATGTTCTTTCTGTTGTTTCAAGATACTGTTGGCAGAGTAGCATACCTCAATGCTGTTTTATCACAGTGTGAAAAACACCAGATGTACAAAATTAAAGTTCGAGTTAATCAAAATATTGCTTGACAAAGCAAATAATTGAATTGCACTTTCAATGCACTGTGGTAGAAAATAATTAACGTGCAGCATCTTCAACATCTGGATACAACTTCCAATTTCCTTTTTAACATCATAGAATGCTGTCTACACACTTTTTAACGGTACCCCTGATAATAATATATTCTGTTTTTAATCATATTCCACGTTGCAGGAAATGAAGCTTGCAATTTTCCCAGGTGCTTAGCAAATTACTACTGCCAGCTAATTCTCATCCCCCAAGTTAAGAGTTTCAACACTGTGCACATTAACAGCCTGCTTATGCTCTTCCTGTACAACAGAAGGTAAGTTAATATGTGCTTCAATTATATCCAGTTTGTGCCTTTATAGTACCCTGTGGGCAGCACTAAGAAGGCTGTAAATGTACTTATCCTGCTTCTTTAATGCTCTACTGTATTACAGGAGAGAGGGAGAGAAAGAGAGAGAACTGTATCATTTTATCAAGAGAATCAATAAGGAACTCAACTTCACTGTATTGATTCAAGAAAGCTGCGAAGGTACAGCTCTCTACTTGCTATGAAAAAGCTTTTCTGAGCTTGACTTGTATAAATTTCCCTCTTCTTCACGTATGCACATGAGCACATACATTATTAAGCCTGTATTCGTCAGCTTTAATAAAATGCACATGAAGCACATTTTCATGTATTGTAGAGACTTTAACTTAAATTAAAATGGAAGATATACTGCACAATTGCCTCTTCAAACTACACCTATTGACCTAACTGAACAGTGTCTTAAAAGAAGGCACTCTATTTTTTCTCAGCTTGTTTATTTTATTGCAGGCCAGCCTGAGGTTTCATGAAATAAGTGCACACTTGCACTCATACAATTTACATGTTTTTCCTTTCTATTTCCAATGTAACATTCACCTACCAGTGGTTGACCAAGTGACTTTTGTATTTTAAAATTTAATTTTTATTTTTCATGGTAACCACTTTCTTTCTTGTTTTCTATGGAAATTTTCCAGAAGAGTTGGAAAACAAACAAACAAACAAACAAACAAACAAACAAACAAAACTGTGGGAAAAAAAGTAGCTTTCAAAGTATCATAACATTTGGGAAGGGAATATAAATTTCTCCTGCATTAGGGGACATTACAGCTATATTTCCTGTTGCTAGAAAAAAATTCCTTGAGAAAGATTATATGCAAATTTTTACACTAACAAATTTTGAAAAATAATTCCTCTCAATATTCACTCAAATTGTTTTTTTATGTAAAATTTCAAAGTGAAAGATTATATTGTTATTGCAAATACTTAGTTTTCAGTACACAATTGTTAGATTCACATAACTTGATACTTCTCTATATTCTTCCAATCTTAATTTACCATATCAAAAGAAAACAAAGTACAGAACCAGAACCTGTGGTTCAGCAAAAGTGTAATCCATACGTATGTGTCAGTTTATACTGGGAAAATTTTACACCAGTAGACTTTTTTTTTAAGAAAGAGTAAAATTTGAGAGATGATCTTACTGTAGTGCAGATTAGATACATGACAACACTGACAGTTCCTTCTCTAGTACATTTTTTCTACTTGCAAAAGTTAATATATATATATAAGGTTCCACTTTAAATGTAACATATTCATTTTTAAATATGAAAGTGATCCTTACAAGCAAGAATCAAATCAAGACTATTTTCATGCCTTGGAGAATGTACCTTTTGCATGAAGTTTGTGTGTGGCATCAAATATGACCAAATGGACATGGAATTCCTTGGCAATTGCATGGAAGTCCTTGGGCTGGAGGTTTAAATGGCTACAAAAATCTAATATGTATTTTTACTGAAACACCACATAAATCCATTACAATTATTTTAAAACAAGGTATCTTTTAACCTTCTAATTTCTTTCTCAATTTTGTAATATTGACTTGCTTCTCCAGAATAATTTCTTCTCCATTGTCTGTCTCTTTTACAGATATTCTGAAGCACTGCTGAACCAAATGTTATGTAAAAATGTCCTAGACTTTTTGATTTAACAACCTGGTTATATGCACCTTCAAGTCAAACAGAGGCAAAACAACAGTTTGTCCCACATATTGTTGGGGACAAAGGTAAAGAAGGAATATGTCAAGATTTTCCTATGCTATAGACCCAAGCAGCTCCATCTCATTAGCTTCTGCTCTACTTTATTTACAATTTATATATCATCTTTATTTGAGATACTGTAAATTACTGTACAAAAATGTATGGAAAAGTAGAGATAAAAAAGGGACCAACACTTGTGCAAGCTGCCCTACTACTAGAATCATAGAATCATAGAATAGTTAGGATTGGAAACGACCTTAAGATCGTCTAGTTCCAAATCCCCCGTCATCGGCAGGGATGCCTCATACTAGACCATGTCACCCAAGGCTCTGTCCAACCTGGCCTTGAACACTGCCAGGGATGGAGCATTTACCACTTCTTTGGGTAACCTGTTCCAGTGCCTCACCACCCTCAAGCATGTCAAGGTCCCTCTGGATGGCATCTTTTCCCTTGTGTATCAGACAAACCATAGAGATTAGCGTCATCAAACTTGCTGAGAGAGAGGGTGCACTCAATCCCATTGTCCATGCTGCTGACAAAGATGCTGAACAGGATCAGTCCCAACACCAGCCCCTGAAGGACTTCTTTTGGAAGTTTTATTAGTACCAACCATCAGTCTGGTTCAGGCAGCCACAGTAAATAGATCACAATGGAGACACTGGCAGACTTTGTTGACTACATCTGCCTCCATATCCTGTTTCAGCATTCTCAACACAAATTGTTCCAAGAGACTCCAATCAGGGGGGACCAAAGATCCCATTAGTTCAGGAGAATCTACACTTTAGCTTCTCAGCTGAATTCAGAAATACAGAAATGAATTAAAACGAACAAACAAACAAAAAAAAAAAACCACAAAAAAACTCTTTGCTTTTTAGTGAATTAACAAAATGTGTTCAATTTTGCTGTCAACTTCTTACCAATTGTTGGGGAAAGTCAGGGTCAGTTCCTTAACAGTTCGGTAATAGAGAAGGAGAAAGAAAATAACATTATATGCAAAAGATTATATGCAAAAAGATTTGATTGACTACCTCATATAAGATATTGCATTTCAATGTTCACTAACAGGGTTGAGAAATTCTCATCATTAATCTGCTGTGTATACTCTGCAGTTGCTCCTTGAGCAGGTCAGCTGTTGCCAGTAATGGCAACATGGTACTTGGAAGGAATACAGAAAACATATTACTTTATACACTCTGCACAGGATACTAGTAATGCTTCTTGGACATAAACATACAGCCCATAGGTCCTATGCTCATCCAGAATTTTGCAGCATAAAAAATATGAACTATTTATCAAAGTGGGCCTTCTACTTATGTATATATACTGTTCTGAATTCTCTTGGAATGTTTTCTCATGAAAAAATGTGAAAGATTAAACTATGACTACATGCAAAGTTTTCTTTGCTCTAATACAGTGCTGATATACATAAGACCTGTTATCTAAATCATGATGGAAGCATTTGGGTCAGTGGGATACATGTGTACAATTACTGTAATGAATCTCATTGTGTGTATATAAATATACACACATATGTACACATACATACACACAGAAATCATTATTCATGTAGATAGACTCAAATACCATTACCTGTACATACTGGTGTATGCAACTGTATCTCAGTATGTCCATCCAATAAATGTATTTTCAAATGAAGAAATTAATTCATTCCTCTTTCCAGGATTATCTGATTTCTCTTTTAACTACTTAAGGAAATGAAGGCAAGGCAGACAACAGGCTAACGCTTTCAGATAGTTACATACGTTTGTGTTTATCATAAGAAGGAATACACTCCTCATACACTCCCTTGCTCCGTCACTGCTGGCATGATAGGCCCCTGAGCTTGCCAAACCATAATGATTTTTTCTCCATTTTTTTTCATAAAAAAGAACCCCAGAAAGCTAAGTGAACTAAAAGCTTTTCATGTTTTGGTTTCTTTGCTTTCTTTTTTTTTTTTTTATTAGCAGAAAACTCAGCAAAGCGTTTTCTTTAGTTGCTGCAAACTCCACAGTCACCTCTGGGCATCTAGAAAGATAGGTTTTGCAGTTTTTTACCTTGAAGGTTAGGATGTATAACTCTTCCTTACATAATCTCTGCTGTGTTGCAGGCTTCCATCAAACCCGTGACTCCCCAGTTCCCTGTTCCACAAAATCCTATGAAGACTTTCCCTTCTGAGAAAGCACCCAGGAAAGGAACAACTTCTCTTTATCACCTTGGAGCTCCACCTAACCCAGAAGACAGCAGCCTGGCTGGAGCAAACCAACAGGCCCCCTTTCTGTTGTTCCCAAAAGGAACATAACACAATGGCAGACAACACAGGATAAACAAGTACCATCTGTCTCAGAGTGCAGTTTGTCAAAATTAGCTAATTAACTTCTGTATCAATACCTATTTCTAACTTAAAAAGTGAAGGACAATGCCCACAATATTTATATGCTGAACAGAACATTTTAGTGCTCCCTTGCAAAACGGACATTTGGCACAAAGTAATTAATTTACTACTCTTATGTACATAGGTGTTCATATGTAAAAGAGTCTTTTGGAATATCTGGTCTTTAACAAAACTTCATGTCATTAAAGCACTGCTTGGATTTTGATCTCACTGTCCTTGTTTAATCACTGTCTTCATTAACATAATTGTGATCTTCCTTTTTTCTTAATTTTTCCTCATTTAGTCTGGATTTTTAAAACAGAGCTAATAAAAGGGACAGCTCAGTATTCACCGTTTTAGCCTAATTCTAAAATGCTCCTGTAAATCTCAACTGGCCCCTGTCAGAAGTGAAGTCAGTAACACAGGCCCATTATGCCTTAAAAGAGCAGACACCAGCCAGATCCTCTGTGGGTACAGGATCTCTGTGGGAGGGCTCAAAACATTTTATCACCTGGGTTAGAGGTGGTGTCTCCCTTCTCTGAAAATAATTAGCCAAAATGTTTTTTAATTAGCTGACTCTTGATTTCACATCTTTTGAAAAAACAGGATCTTTCATACTTCCTTAACTGCTACAACTGTTTTTAGTGTCACAAGACTTCCAGCTTGGACACATAATTCAGCTTTAACCAAATACTGCCTCTCGTTCTTCCGTATATGAATATGAACTGAATATGAGATGAAGAGAAGCATGCTTTCAGAATCCATGGTCCCACTGTAATTTACCCCATTTTTTATTCCTAAACAGCTTTTACAGCTTAGCTAAAGAAAAACTGATCTACAAGACAAAGGAATCAGTGGTAAAATTTTCACAGTAATATAGAATAAATAGTTAACTTTCTTGAAGATGTGTCAATCCAAATATTAAGAACTGTATTCTTAGTTTTCCCTTTAACAGTTATGCCATATGATTACATGAAGAGAGAAGAATATTTTTTATACCAATGTGGGTATAATTTTTATAAATAAGTGAAAGACTTAATTATTCACGTCAGTTAAACTTTTAAGAACTGCTAGAATAATCTTCCTTTCTCCACATTTTCCTTTGTACTACAGATATTCAAGATAAGGAAAAATGATGCATATTAGAGCTTTATGAAGTATTTGGAAGAAACAGAAAATGTAGGATAAAAAATAATTTTAAATGGACTGTTAAATTTATACTTCTAGGGTTGTGTGTTTTTTTTTTAATTAAGATCATTAGCACTTTATAAAGTTCATAATTCTTTTCCTTGTAACATTAGGGTTATTAAGTATAACATAATTTTTCACTGGTATATATGGTACAATGCCAAATCATAAGCCAAACAAACAGCGAGAGAGAGGGGGAGACATACTAACAGAGGTATTTCTTAATAACAGAAACCTAGCAAAAGAGGCATCAAATTTGTCAGCAGAACTGCAGATATGACTCTATCAATAATCCATGGCACTTTTGTATTTCCCAGCTGAGGCTATTATACAGCTTTGGACGACAGCCTGCTTCAGCTTCATCATAGAATCCACTGGGACAGAAACTCATAACTGCCTTTCAACATAGATCCTTCATATAAAGGGTAATAACTGCAGCCAGTCAGTGTAGTAAGATTATCAGACAGTGCAGCAATGAGCTGCAAAATATGGGAAAGCCAGCCTGACAGAAACCTGACAAAATAACCTCAGCAGGTTAACTCCTTTCAACATCAAGGGAAGAAAGGTAGCAGAAAGATCCCTCACAGAACCCTCCTCAACACTGATGCTTTTTAATTAGAGACCTATCTTCAAACATTAGGGAAACTGAATAATTAATCAGAATCTTGAGCCATTTCAGGAAAAGTGATAAAGACGCTACAGAAGGTTTTTATCTCTACTTGTGAACATTACTGATATTCTTGCAAGTCCATTGATTGCCAGTAGCAGATTTCAATAGGACTGTCATTGTGATAACATTATTATCTCATAAAGCTTTTATCTAATAAGGTATCTATGTAATATATATAAAAGACACAATAGGGCCTATTAAATTATCAAGGTCAAAAGCTTCAAAAACTTCTATACGACTTACTCAGGATCCACTATCCTATTTTCAGATGTTCAAAATAAACATTAGTCAGAGCCAGATAACTTTATCTCCAGCTCCTGAGGTCATTCAAAAATTACACAAAACAATAAAATACAATTACACAAAACTCTGAATTTGTTTTGATAGAGGCTGGCTTTCACACACAAGTGGAAATTCAAGGGCCCAAGAGCTTGTGCAAGCTGCCCTACTACTAGAATCACAGAATAGTTAGGGTTGGAAAGGACCTTAAGATCATCAAGTTCCAAACCCCCTGTCATGGGCAGGGGCACCTCACCCCAGACCATGTCACTCAAGGCTCTGTCCAACCTGGCCTTGAACGCTGCCAGGGATGGAGCATTCACAACTTCTTTGGGCAACCCATTCCACTGCCTCACCACCCTTACAGTAAAGAACTTCTTCCTTATATCTAACCTGAACTTTCCTTGTCTAAGTTTAAGCCCATTACCCCTTGTCCTATTGCTACAGTCCCTAAGGAAGGCTGCTGAAGTCTCCACGCAGCCTTCTCTTCTCCAGGCTGAACAGTCCCAACTTTCTCAGCCTATCTTCATACAGGAGCTGCTCCAGCCCCCAGATCATCCTCGTGGTCCTCCTCTGGACTTGCTCCAACAGCTCCGTGTCCTTCTTATGCCGATGATAACAGAACTGCACGCATGTTCAGAGCAATTCAATGGTAAAGTTTTGATGGCAGATATAGAGGTATATAAAGGTTCAGTTGGCGGCCAGCCACACGTAGTGCTCTCCAGAGCTGAGTGGCAAGGCCCATCTGTATCAATGATCTGGATTAGGGGATCAAATGTAATCTCAGTAAGTTTCCAGATGACACCAAGTTGCATGGGAATGTTGATCTGCTTGAGGAAAGGAGGTTCCACAGATGGATTTGGACAGGCTGAATCAATGGGCTGTGGTCAATTGCATGAGGTTCAACACAGCTTAGTGCTGGATCCTGCACTTGGGCCACAGCAACCCCATGCAATATACAGGCTTGGGGAAGAGTGGCTGGAAAGCTGCTCAGCAGAAAAGGGCCTAGTGGTGTTGGTCAACAGCCAGCTGAACATGAGCCAGCAGTGCGCCCAAGAAGGCCAACGTCATCTGGGCTTGTATCAGAAATAGCGTGGCCAGCAGGGCCAGGGCACTGATCATCTGCCTGTATTCTGCAATGGTGAGGTCACACCTCAAATACTGTGTTCAGTTCTGGGCCACTCACTACAAGAGAGACACTGAAGTGCTGGAGGGTATCCAAAGAAGGGCCACAAAGCTGGAGAAGTGTTTAGAGAAAAAGGAGGCAAGGAGCAGCTGAGGGAACCGAGGTTGTTTAGCCTGGAGAAAAGGAAGCTCAGGGGAGACCTTATTGCATTCTTCAGCTACATGAAAGGAGGTTGTAGCAAGGTGGGTGTCTGTCTTTTCCCCAGTGTAACAAGCAGTAAAAAGAAGGAACAGCCTCAAGCTGTGTCAGAGGAGGTTCAGATTGGATATAAGGAAATATTTCTAGACCGAAAAGGTTGTCAAGCATTGGAATAGGCTGCTCAGAGAAATGGTTGAAACACTATCTCTGGAGGTGTTTAAAAGACGTGCAGATGTGGCACTTAGGGACATGGTTTAGCGGTGGACTTGGTAGTGCTTGGTTAATGGTTGGGCTTGAAGACCTTAAAGGTCTTTTCTAACCTAAATGATTATATGAAAGGAATACAGTGAAAAAAAATTAAATTAGGCTTGCCTAAATACATTTCCACCTAAAAAGACACTTCTGAGGTCCAGTGTACTTGGGTTGGGTGGTGCAGAGTCAGTCTACTTACCATATGATGCCATGCTTAGCAATATAGTCTGCAGAGAGGGAGGAGGAAGCAAGAACATTCAGAGTTATGGTGCTTGTCTTCCCAAATAACCATTAGAAGTAATGGAGCCCTGCTTTTCTGAGGATGGCTGAATACCTGCCTGCCAATGGGAAATTGATTCATTTTTTGTTTAGCTTGTGCTCACAGTTTTTCCTTTACCTATTAATCAGTCTTTCACAGAATCATAGAATCATAGAATCGTTAGGGTTGGAAAGGACCTTAAGATCATCTAGTTCCAATCTTCCTGCCGTGGGCAGGGACACCTTACGCTAAATTATATCACCCAAGGCCTCGTCCAACCTGGTCTTGAACACTGCCAGGGATGGAGCATTCACAACCTCCCTGGGCAACCCATTCCAGTGCCTCACCACCCTAACAGGAAAGAATTTCCTCCTTATATCCAATCTAAACTTCCCCTGTTGAAGTTTTAACCCATTACCCCTTGTCCTGTCACTACAGTCTCTAATGAAGAGTCCCTCCCCAGCATCCCTATTGGCCCCCTTCAGATACTGGAAGGCTGCTATGAGGTCTCCATGCAGCCTTCTCCATGCTGAACAGCCCCAACTTTCTCAACCTATCTTCATACAGGAGGTGCTCCTTTATGTGGGCCCATGAGTTTTCTCACTTTTGCCCTCCAAATTTTCTCCCTCTTCCCACTGTAGCAGGAGTGAGTGAGCAGATGTGTGGTGCTTAGACACCTACCAGGGTTAAACTACAAGACTTACTAATAACCAGCAGTCCTAAACCCATAACTGACATGAAAGAAAAAGTTAATGAGGAATTTAGCTAAGTACAGTTACAGCTTGCTAAAAAATGCAAATGTAATACCTCCAAGTGCTGAGAAAGGACTTTAAATATGTAATGAAATCATGTAGATACTAAATATATTTATTAGTCTTATTTACAGAGTATTTTTTCCTCAACGACATCTATTTTCTGATTTGTTTAAAAGTTCCATTGATTCCCTTTTTTTATTAGAAAAAAAATAATAATTTAAAACCCATTAAATTTGTTGTCTGATCTGATTGACCTGGTAAAGAAACCAATGAGCATAATGAAGGCATCTTTCAGATCCTTGCTTTTTTTCTTCTTTCTTTTTCACAATTAGCTGCTAACAGTGTTGAATAACTGAATAGCAAGAATGGTTTTGTTACATTCAGAAATACAATACACCAGCAGAAAATGTATTTTTAAAAAAGTAACAGGTAAATGCAGTAATTTAACTATAGTCAAAAATCCCCAACCAGAGAACAAAAAAAACATAGTGATCATAAGGTATCAATTATATAGGGGTTTTATAATAATTTATTTATTATGACTCCTAATATTTTATCATGAGGCTTGATGATTAAATGCCATTCTGTAGAATATACACAAGAGAGATTTTTATTCCCTGTTCAAAATTCTTCATGCTGTTTTGCAAGGGAAAAAGAGCGTACTTGCTTAATGTTGTTGTGTCACCAGGTAACCAGTATAGGACCTCAGTCTAGCCACTCTAATTTTTTTTGTGGCTTTTTTTTAATTTTTTTTGAGGAAAAACATTAGGTTTTGACATACAGGACAGAAATATTTCCTTTTTTTTTTTTTTTCTGAGAATCTGCTATTTTCCATTGAGAAAAATCAAAAAGATATGCTATTTAGGGTGGTTTTAACACATATCTGAGAATAGCCTCTTGTGAAATGGAAGAAGTGTGGTTTATTTCATATAATTTCAACACAACATTGATCTCTCCCTTTTTTTCCCAGTCTCTTATAGGTTCTAATGTTTTCCTGAAAAGGACCTTATAACTTACAATTATTTCTCCCAGTGTAGAGGGAGCCTACAACCAAGTGTACCATGTAAGTTGTACTTTAGCATGAAAGTCTTTGTGGACAGTGGAACATCAGGTTTCTATGTCTTCAGCTCTCCTAAATGAACACATTACAGTGGGCAAAATGCAGTTTATAATTAAACCAATTTGAACCCAACCAATTCAAACCCAACCAATTCATTAATGTTATACATACCTTAAAAAAAAAATAAAAATGTTGAAACTAAGGATGGTATTTATTTCAAAAAGTTTAGCTGAGTACGAGGCATGGAGCACCAAAGAAAATCAGTCCAGGCTTCTGTAGACAATAGATAGGAGTATAGGAGTAGACACTTACAGGGAACAACTGAAATAATTACTTTGGATATATGACTTAGGATTGCACCCTAGAAGTGGCCATTTCTTTCTCTTGACTTTAAGAACAGTTACTATTAGTGACTGAAGTCTTAAGGATCAATTGAATTCTCCTGAACTGTTTTCATATTTTGATACAATGCAAGTATTACAAATTTTTCTAACAGGATAGTCACATTTTCCAGTATTTGCCCAATCCTGTTACAAAGAATAGAAATGTCAAAGCATTCTGCAATTTGAAATATCTTTATTTTGCTTGTCACTACTTATTAATAACAGAGAAACTTCAGACATCTCTATCTAATGTCTGAAATATAAGTTACTACCACCTGGGTTTAAACACCATAATGAGACTTCTGGACAGAAAATCACTAGAAGTACATGACAGCTCCTAAAGGAGTACATATGTACTGTGTTAGATTGTCAGGCATTCCTACTGAAGCCTACTGCAATATATTAACCCTTCTTCACGCTTCAAGCAACAGACAATGAGCACAAGGTAGGCATAATTCACCTGAAAGCTTCAACAGCAGAAAATTATGTAAGATAACTTTTCAGCCTACTACAGCAGTGAAGAAATAGTCCTGCTTTGTCTCACAAACCCTCTTGTGCCTCTTTCCTTCCTGCTATGACTTTTTCTAAACTATTCTCTTCATGCCTTACTTAGAACAAAACACCACATTCACATTGGAGAATGCTGGTTTGTTTCTGAATCAATCCCCTATATGCTAACAACTTATGGAGTTATTTTGATGCAGTTCTGTGTCAGATCACAAAAAGTCTCTTTACATGTTTATAGAGATGCATAAAAATTAAATTATGTATTGATTTCAACGTGGTAAATAAAAAATCTCAGTATATTCAAGCACAGTATAATGAACAGTCTTCAAAAAAAAAAAAGTCACTTACCTTTGTGCAAAACCTGAAAATCCATAATTACTTACAGAGAAGAGAAAAAAAAAAGCTATACAATCATGGACTATTACAGAGGTTTCTGTCATATATTGAGCAACTCTGTGAGCCCTTGGTCTCCACTGAGGCTTTAATTCTACTCCATGGACACCTTAAAATTCAGTTATATACTGAGCCAGGGTGAAAAACAGTCTTATTAAAACTCTCAATGAGAGGAAAGCCCTGGAATCCTTGCATTGAGGTAGATCCACAGTTTTGCTGAATCAAAAATGACCAAAATCTGAAGTTTCTGCTCCTGTCAGCATCCTTCTTCCTAAACAGTGTGAGATTATAGATACTTGGATGTATGATATCCAACAGCTTGATTTAGGACAGGAAGAGCTCAGCACTTTTCTGGAATTTCACCAGATAAGCTGGAAGTAACCCAAATTTACCCTGCTTCCAAAGGAATGTTCATAGAATATATTTGCTTTCTTCTTCTAATAAATAAAATAAATAAATAAATAAATAAATAAATAATCCCAGAATTCTTCTGTCAGCTCTTTCTCAAAAGAGCCCCTGTACCATGACTTCTGTCTCATACCTGGCATGTTTCGTAATCTTTAATTTTTTAAATACACCTTTACATGGTTTAAGGAAAAAGTACCTTTATGAGACATGAGATTTTGAAACCAGCACAAATTTATTCCCAAGGCAATTAATCATAAAATCATAGAAATGTGGGCTGCAAGAGACATCATGTAGTTCAATTTCCCACTCAAAGCAGGACTATCATCAACAGAGAATCAATATTAAAAGATCATTCTTCATTTAAATCCTTCCTTGGTGTTGGAGATTTGAACCATATAAATCATAAAATCTTAATAAGGGAGCTATCACAGACTTCCAGTTTTCCATGTATCATACAACAACAGCATTCTCAAAACACTGTTTTTCTGGCAATATCCTCTCAGGAACAACATACAAGGGCCACTGTTCATAAAAAAAAAATAAAATATTAATTCCTTTCTAAAAATGCTAACATTACAGAACTTAGCATTTAAAATTTATGAAAGATCATTTAATAAACACTTAAATAATACAATATGTGTTAAAGATTTTGTTGTGTTGTATTCATGTTTATTGTAATGGTATTCTGTATTTCAGAAGGTACAGTGGTTGCCATGGAAACTAATTTTTAGCCTTTTGCAGAGTAAATAATTCTATAAATCTCACTTCATCTCCAGCCCACAGATATGATTTCCCTTTATTTTTGGGATGGAACAGGAGAGAGGGATACTTTTTTCCTCCTTAGGTATTTTTTCTATGTAGTAGCTTTTCAGCTTATCTAGCAGGGTCTTCTAGAGAAACAGAAGTAATTAAGAACAAAAGAGAAGAATTCAGGTCTTGCAGGAGTCCTCGTTTGAATTACAAAATGCTTCATGAATTTATGGAAAATAATTTATTTCTCAGAACCTCATTACTTCCATAAGTAGAATACAAATAAAGGACTTGCTAAATATACTTCTCAATAACTTGAGAAGCTGAGCTAATTATTTTTGTAAAATGATTTAAAATACTGCAAATAAAGGTGCTGCAGAAGCTCGAATTTCATTCTGACCGTTACTACAATTTATTACTGTGCTGGGACTAGTGTAGTTCATTTCTATAGAAAAGAAAATTATCAAGTGAATTTCACACTTCCTGGAATCTGCACATCACAGCATTATTTTAATTTTTTAATAGAGAGAGACTTAGATTTCATCTAGTATGTAGTTTTGTATTTAGGAAAAAGCATGTAGATGATTATTCAACAATGCAAGGTACTTACTTCAGGCATGTTTTTGATGGAATTGCACTAATAACTCCATCTTGTGTTACATCTTCATATGCTATTGTGCTATTATCTGTGCAATACTATGTAGTATCTATGAACCTAATAGGCAAACTATGTTTCTTATATTCTTCATTTTTTTCTTTCGTTTTGGTGTTGGTTTGGTTTGTTGTTTTTTTTCCCCCCAAACCCTAGACTTTCGCATTCCTCTTTGCAGTCTATTTTCTCCAGCAGTCATGCACAGCTGGAAAGTAGAAATCCCTATTCTACTGACAGGACTGATGCACAGTAGAGCTAATACATTCACCTGAAACCGTGGAGCAAACCTGTGCCAGGGTCAGAAGAAGAATCACAGCTCCATAACTGACCTCCAATGTTCAACTAGTTTTCATGGCAGGGCCTAACCATCATACTAATAGAGAAGGAAGCTGTTAAACACTGTCAGCTCTGAGTGTTGAAGATAGCCATATCTGGCAATGTTAGCTGTAGAGTTCACCACTAACTCATTTAAGACTTCTTGAGGTAAAGAACAGTTGAACTGTACTCTGAAGAAATCAGTTGCTGTTGTTGTAAGAAAGTGAAGAGCAGAAGTGAAGGAGATCCTAGTATGTAAATGGGAAGTAGGAAAGAGGCCAAATGGGGAAGTCCCTGGAGAGTTGTTCCCACTGCATCTGCCAGGAATATGAGGGATACGGAGGAGGAAACCCTGAGTGGTGCTGCTGGGAATGGATCCTTCACCAGTTGCAACAGCATCTGTCTGTCTTCATCAAGTCTGCTGGCCTTTCCAAGTGCTCTGACATAACAAAAGTAAGCAGCAGGGCCAAGGCCATTTTGCTGTCCTCAGCATTCCGCTGCCTTGGAGAGCTATCTACCTTCACCATGACAAAAGACAGGACAAGTTTAAAAACAGCAAAGCTGCAGCCAGGGAAATTTCATGCAATTATGTCAACATTATTGTATGCAACATCTTTATTATAACTTTCATGTAAAGAAGAATTATGAAATACTTGTGAATATCAGGCCTCCATAAGAAACCATGTAGAGGCATCACCTACAACACAAAAATAGTTAGTGGATATGAAATCGTATTTTTTTCAGAAGACTGCCCTGTCCCAGCTCAAAAGAGCATAACAATGCCTCTAAAATCATCCTATTAGTGATATAGAATAGCATTTTTGAGTTTGGATTGCATGGGGACTTCTTAATTTTAACTGCTGTTGCAGTTAGATCTCTCTCTTCTGTCTGTTTCCATTTATTTCCTACGGAGGCAAAATTGGTTTTAATGTCAATAGAAGGTGCAAGTGCTCAGACTTTATGCAGGTTTTCCATGCACTTGAGTATCATAAGTGGTTTAAATACTTCACTTTTGGCAACCATGTTTGAAAAAAAAGCAAGGCTAAAATATAATTTTTGAGATATCTCCAGTGGCTGCATTGAATCACACTGCCCAGTTCAGTGTTTCCAAGCAATATCATCCTCCTTACACAGGATTTATGGACTTATTCAGGAATAATGAAGGAAAAGAAGATTACCATAATCATGTTTTCTGACTTGCTTTGTATTTATCCATACACTAATTCTGTAGAAAACACATTTCTGATGCCAGCAATTTATTCCTCATGTATTTAATCTAAGAACTTGGGCATTCTGGGAATGTCTTATTTGTTTAGCCCTCAGGTTCTGAATGTTTTGGGTAAATAGAAAAGGAATCCAAACACAGTATTTGGTTTCAAGGAAATAAAAGACAAAAAAAACATTCACACAAGCAGCCCTTATATCTAAGCAATTTCTATTCTTGCAAGTCTTCAGACTGACATCGACATTTCAGAGCTTGCCAAACATATAAACCCCGTGAGCAAACGAACCATCACACAACTGCAAAGCTCTACACCTGACCTCCAATAATATGCACATTCTTAAGGTGCCTCCTGTTTCTAGCTGGTTTCCCACTCCATCTTGCTCTAGTCTCTTGCCCTTGGCACAAATTGAAGTGTTTAATATCAACTGTCTTATAAAGAATGTACACTTGTGAGGAAAGCACTGGACTGAATAATTTGTTTACAAACATTTACACCAGTTTATACAGTATAACTTCAACTAAATCACTCAAAACAAATAAATTAAAGGACATATTAAGATTCCCTAACTCCTGTCTTAAATTTTAGGTCTGACTTGTAAGTCAGACCCAAAAGCAGCCAAAATTATGAGATTCAGGGAAAGGTTTATTTCATGCCCATCTGAAGACCATAGAGGCTAGTAAAAATACTGTTTAATTTGGCAGATTGTCTCAGACATAATTTCAGTTACTCAAAAATACAAGCAAAACAAAGTTGAAAAGAGTGAATTTTGACATACACAACAAAGTATAAGTTAAAAAAAAAGAAAAAAGAATTACAACCAAATGGAGCAAAAACTTTTATACTTATATCTCTAAATGAGCAAAATTTGATTGTGATTGTGACATACATGGAGGTATCTGATATCCTGAAAACTTCTGTATAGTGCATATCAATTTTCACAAAATAGTTTTATTGAACGGGGGGAGAGAGGAATGTTTTTATCCTATCTTTCCTGCTATTTAAAATACAGTATTATATTCAGTTTGTTGAACTAAAATGTACAATATTATTTAATACTGTATCTGCACTGATATTTTTTCTTTTAATTCAACACAATATTCCAAAACAACATTAATTGCAGTAAAATTCTCAATCCCCATTCCATAAAGTTTCTTTATCAACAGTTGAAAAATTAGTCATGAAAGAGATAAATAATAAGGGTCTAGTTCATATTAACAACAGAAAACACAGTAGATCTTTATATATAATCTTTACTGTAGACAGCAGTTTCATGGGAAAAAAAAGGGCAAGGTAACCAAGGCTAAAGGAAGGAAACATTTACCAAGATAGGTAGCATTTAGGCCATTTAGATAGGTTTTATTCCTTGCACTGGAAACAATATGCTTTGTATATAGTTTTTGTGGACTTCCCTGAAAAGTCCATAAAACAATATAGTTTAAACAATGGGTCATTACTGTTTAATTTTGCGCATATATAACCTAAATGTCTAAAGCATGTTTGCACTGGTTTTTGCTGAAGAAAGTCTGATCAATTACATTGATTTTGAGGACACAATATGTCAGTGTTAATTTACAATCTCCTTCTTAATACACACTCAACCATGTATTTTAAATAAACCCAGAACACAGTAGCACACCCAGCTTCATTACCTCAATTAATCAAACAGCCCACTGTCTCTAATTAACATCAGCATACTATCTGTTCCTAAGATAGGGTAATACTTATTTTGAGCTGACTCACACACTGCAGACAGGAGCTGAGGCTCAATGCTGATCCCACTAAAACCTCTTAATTTCTCTCTTCAACTACCTTTGCAAGCGTATATGCACACACGTTAGAAAAAAAGTGGGAAAAAAAGGTTAAAACAGACCATCAAACACAGTATCCATCATGTCCACATGTTGATGTGCACAACTAAGACATATAAGTCTGGGGTCTTCTTTAAAGTTACAAAGGTCTGTAAAGCAGGATAAAACTAATCCAAAGTTATTTTCTTCTAGAAATGGATCAAGCCTGCAGTGTCTTTGTGTCCAGCCCAAAATATCTGAAATGTTCAGGCCTCTTTTACATTTCTGTAAAATCAACTGTTGAAATTGCAGCTGGCTCTTCAAGAAACCATTAACAGCCTCCAGCAAACTATGTTTTCCTTCTTCTGCATGACCTCCTCTTATTCATTCCACTTCACATTTGTAAAGCCAAAGAAGTCCTCCATCTACCAAGTCCTATGCAGTCTTAAAAATTTGGCCATCTTCTTGCAAAGGCACTGGCTTCCTTGGACTTCTAGGGCATAGTTCTATCTGCTTCAAGTATTTCAACATTCCTACATTTTAATGTGCTACCAGATTTCACTACAGAGTCTGTGTTGGAGGATGAGAGTAGTAAGTCAGTCAGACACCTTACAATTGCTATTTTATTTTAATTTACTTTTTGCTTGTAGTAATGTGTTGCCCTTGCTCAGCTCAAAAGGCAATTCTTAAAACTGACCAGATTCAGACATCCCCTTCCAGGGCCCTGTTTACAGCCCCACACTTTCTGGTCTCATACCATACTTTCATACCATGAGTTGACTTGCTAGTTTGTCAGCCAACAGCAGAAACACAGTATATATTACTTGTATGTAAACCAGACAGGATTTGTCCCTAAGAACCTGAAATACAGGATCCCATAAAATGCTAAGTCTGTGTGAAGCAGGACACATGGAGCATTGTAAAAAGTCACAGTACTTAAACTCTAAAGAGTAAATTATTAGTGTTACTATAAAAGGAAATTAAATGTTTACTGTTATTCAAAACATGATGCAATTTTGCTCCTACTCATAACTACTTTTCTTTCATTTTGCAGTCTTGGTCACACAGCAGGATATCTTGTTTTGTTAAAAGTTTGCTTTTATATTTTTACTGAAAGATTTTTTATCTAATCAAAATTATGAATGCATTAGCAAATAGTCTGGTCAATATTCATTACATTATGAATCAATCTGCTTCCGAAACACCCTCTGTTTTTTGTGGGTTTTTTTAAACCCTCAGCAAGAGGAAGATCTACAAGCAAGCCTTATGGGAAATATTATTATTTTTGTTTACACTCTGCCTGCAATTCATTCCTGAGACACATCCAAGACATGGGAAATGAAACAGCATTTCAGAAAAAAGAGGAATATGCAAAACTACAGACTTCTCTAGGGATGCTGTTCCTCTAGTCTACTGGTTTATAGACTTGGTACAAGACTGCCAGTCTTGTGACTGAATTGATAGAATTTCCTTTTATGCCTGAACACTGAATAGAGATAAAGAGTCAAGGCAGTCCTTATCTTTATTCCTTACAATATTCTCTTCTTTTAACAAACACATTTGAGATGGAGAGTTCACCAAACCCCCAGACATAATTGTGCTAAAGCATATTCACCTGGGAATCCATTTATCATACACCATTTTTGTCACATTTATTTAAAGTGACAAAACTACATACAATACGGTACAACTGTGATTTGCATCATTATTTTTTTTAATCCACTACTGATGCCCTCATCTGAAAGTTAACACAAGGGAGCCCACTTCTAAATTTTGATGTTATTCCCCCATAGCCCTGATAAAAGAAATTCCCTATTCTACATATCCTGCTGCTCTTGAATAGCTTGTTGCATACTACTTCCTTTTTCCTCCCCACTGACTCACAATTAAAGTTTCAGCAGTTCTAGTTATTGACTTAGCCACCCAAGGTAAAAAGCCCTAGTGCCCAGCTGACAATGTGATAACTGAATTTTCTTTCTGGAAAAGCAATATAAATGACATATGAGAAAATATTCCAGGTTTGCCTGTAATGTTGCTTTATCTACCTACTTACCTACTACTTCCAGAACTCCACCTCTGATGCTTCTATATACATAATAATTAAAAGTTTCAATCAAATGACCATCTGAAACATCATGCATTTTTCATGACCTCTCTTGTATTTGGTCTATATTTCCCTCTCATATGTGTGTCATGGAATCATACACTGCTTTAGTTTGGAAGGGACTTTAAAAATCACCTAGTTCCAAAGCCCTGCCATGGGCAGGTACAACGTCCACTACAGCAGGCTGCTCCAAGGCCCTTCCAACCTGACCTTGAGCACTGCCAGGGATAGGGCAGCCACAACTTTTCTGGGCAACCTGTTCCAGTGTTACTCACTAGGTCTCCAAAATACACAGAAACATAGAATAGTTAGGGTTCAAAAGGGCCTTAAGATCAGACAGCTGAAACCAAGGTTGTGATCTGCAGCAGCCTCTTCCTTGTCAGGTACACCACACCTGTGGTCATCAGCAAAGATACAGTCCCTAATGACCTAGTAGCATGTCTCAATACTGGTAATGGCAACTTTGGTTTCAGATTGAATCCCGACACTCTCAATTCTATCTATGTAGTGCATATGTCCAGAAAATTGCAAGATGCTTGTTTTCCTCATATACTCAAAACTACAAAAACTTTTCCCAGCACTTTCATAGAATCACAGAATCATAGAATCGTTAGGGTTGGAAAGGACCTTAAGATCATCTAGTTCCAACCCCCCTGCCGTGGGCAGGGACAACTCACCCTAAATAATATCACCCAAGGCCTCGTCCAACCTGGCCTTGAACACTGCCAGGGATGGAGCATTCACAACCTCCCTGGGCAACCTATTCCAGTGCCTCACCACCCTAACAGGAAAGAATTTCCTCCTTAGATCCACCCTAAACTTCCCCTGTGGAAGTTTTAACCCATTACCCCTTGTCCTGTCACTACAGTCCCTAATGAAGAGTCTCTCCCCAGCACTCCTATAGGCCCCCTTCATATACTGGAAGGCTGCTATGAGGTCTCCACACAGCCTTCTCTTCTCCAGGCTGAACAGCCCCAACTTCCTCAGACTGTCTTCATACGGGAGGTGCTCCAGTCCCCTGATCATCCTCATGGCCCTTCTCTGGACTTGTTACAACAGTTCCATGTCCTTTTTATGTTGAGGACACCAGAACTGCACACAATACTCCAGGTGAGGTCTCAAAAGAGCAGAGTAAAGGGGCAGGATCACCGCCTTTGGACCTGCTGGTCACGCCCCTTTTGATGCAGCCCAGGATAGGGTTGGCCTTCTGGGCTGCAAGCGCACACTGCCAGCTCATGTTCATTTTCTCATCAACCAGCACCCCCAAGTCCTTCTCCACAGGGCTGCTCTGAATCTCTTCTCTGCTCAACCTGTAGCTGTGCCTGGGATTGCTCCGACCCAGGTGTAGGACCTTGCACTTGTCATGGTTAAACCTCATGAGGTTGGCATCAGCCCCCCTCACAAGTGTGTCAAGGTCCCTCTGGATGGCATTCCTTCCCTCCAGCGTATCAACTGAACCACACAGCTTGGTGTCATCGGCAAACTTGCTGAGGGCTCACTCAATCCCACTGTCCATGTCAGTGACAAAGATGTTGAACAAGACCGGTCCCAACACCGATCTCTGAGGGACACCACTCGTTACTGGTCTCCACCCAGATATTGAGCCATTGACCACGAATCTTTGCGTGCGGCCATCCAGCCATTTCTTTAGCCACCAAGTGGTCCATCCATCAAATTGATATCTCTCCAATTTAGAGACAAGGATGTCGTGTGGGACAGTGTCGAAGGCTTTGCACAAGTCCAGGTAGATGACATCAACTGCTCTACCCCTGTCCATAGCTCAATCATAGAAGGCCACCAAATTGGTCAGGCAGGATTTCCCCTTAGTGAAGCCATGCTGGTTGTCACCAAGCACCTTGTTGATTTTCATATGCCTTAGCATGCCATCCAGGAGAATCTGCTCCAAGATTTTGCCAGGCACAGAGGTGACACTGACTGGTCTGTAATTCCCTGGGTCATCCATTTTCCCTTTCTTGAAAATGAGGGATATATTTCCCTTTTTCCAGTCATCGGGAACTTCACCTGACTGCCACGATTTCTCAAATATGATGGCCAGCGGCTTCGCAACTTCATTTTCCAGATCCTTCAGGACCCGCGGATGGATCTCATCAGGACCCATGGACTTGTGCACGTTCAGATTTTTAAGATGGTCTCAAACCAGATCCTCTCCTACAGTGGGCCCAAGGTCTTCATTCTCACAGTCCCTGCATCTGCCTTCCAAGACTTGGGTGGTGCGGTCAGAGCCTGTGCCAGTGAAGACTGAAGCAAAGAAGCCATTCAGAACCTCCGCTTTCTCCAAATCCAGGGTAGCCAGTTCTCCTGAGAGCTTCCTGAGGGGGCCTACATTCTCCCTGGTCTGTTTTTTATTTGCTATGTACCTGTAGAATCCCTTCCTGTTATCTTTAATACCTCTAGCTAAGTTTAATTCTAACTGAGCCTTAGCTTTCCTAACCTGGTCCCTAGCTTCCCGGACAACATCCCTGTACTCTTCCCAGGCCACCTGTCCTTGCTTCCACCTTTTATAAGCCTCTTTTTTCAATTGAATTTTCCTCAGCAGCTCCTTATCCATCCAAGGAGGTCTCCCATCCTGCTGCACTTCCTTCTGGTTGGGATACAACAGTCCTTAGCTTGCCGCAGGTGATCCTTGAATATCGACCAACAGTCTTGGGCCCCCCTGCCCTCTAGGGCTGTATCCCATGGAACCTTCAGAAGCAGGTTCCTGAAGAGGCCAAATTCTGCTCTTTTGAAGGCCAGGGCAGTGAGCTTACTGCACGCGCTTCTCACTGTCCTGAGGATCTCAAATTCGACCATCTCATGATCGCTGCATCCAAGACTGCCCTGGAGCATCACATTTCCAACGAGCCCTTCCCTGTTGGTGTGCACGAGGTCAAGCACGGCACCTCTCCTTGTCGGCTCCTCTATTACTTCCAGAAGGAAGTTGTCTTCTACACAATCGATGAACCTCCTGGATTGCTTGTGCCGGGCCGTACTGTCCTTCCAACAAATGTCAGGGTGGTTGAAGTCCCCCATGAGAACAAGGGCCTGCGAGCGTGAGGCTTTTCCTATCTGTCTATAGAGTGCTTCGTCCACAGGTTCTCCTTGCTCAGGCGGTCTGTAACAGATCTCCACAGTAATGTCTCCCATAGCTATATTCCCTTTAACCCTGTCCCACAAACTCTCTGTGGACTGCTCACCTGTCCCCAGACAGAGTTCCATACTCTCCAGCCTATCCCTAACATAAAGGGCAACTCCCCCTCCCCGCCTGCCAGGCCTGTCTTTCCTAAAGAGCCTGTAACCTTCCATTCCAACACTCCAGTCATAGGAGCCATCCCACCATGTTTCTGTGATGCCTATTATATCATATCCCTGTAGACGCACCCACATCTCTAATTCCTCTTGTTTGTTCCCCATGCTACGGGCACTTGCATAAAGGCATCTGAGCCGAGCTCCAACTGAAGCCGGCTCATTGGCTGGAGCAGCTGGGATATCTCTACATTGCTCCAAGCATTTATTATAGGTTCTGGCAACTGACTGGGTGTGTTGGAATGGAATGATGCCCCCCTCCCCCAACACATCTAGTTTAAAGCCTCCTTGACCAGTCTGGCAAGCCTCCTACCAAAACTGCTCAGCAGCTCCACCAGCCCCCAGTAGACCTGGCCTACAAACTTGGGTCCCATGTTCAAGACACACAAACCCCTGACTATGACACCACCCTTTTAACCAGTTATTAACCTGGCTAATCCTCCTAGCATTTTTTAGGTCCTCCCCTGTATCCTGGAGAATTGATGAAAAGACCACCTGAGCTCCAGAGCCCCTAACCACCTCCCCCAGGGCTCTGTAGTTCTAGCACCCACATGTATCACCAGGAGTGGGTAATAATCCATGGGACTTACTAGAGCAGGCAGCCTCTCTGCCACATCCCTGATCCGTGCCCCCGGTAGGCAACACACCTCCCTTGAGAGAGGGTCTGGCCAGCAGACAAGTGCTTCTGTCCCTTTCAGTGTAGAGTCCCCTACTACAACGACCAGCCGCTTTTTCCTAGCAGCACCAGTAGAGATCTTCTTTACCAAGGCATCAGCCGGCTGTTTCTGGCTCGAGTGCGTTTCCTCATTAGCCCCCTGCAGGACAGCAAAGCTGTTCTGTGTGGGGACAGGGGATTTAGGGGGAAGCCCCTCGCTTTTGGTTGTCCTTTTCCTTCTTTTTTTTTTTTTGTTGTTGTTGTTGTTTTTGTTTTTGTTGTTTTTTTTTGTCACTAATTCCCAGGTTCCCAGGTTAACGGCCTCCTTCTTTCCTTCATGAGGTAGAGGTGAAGCTCGAGGCCCCTGCACAGTTTGGGCCTGGAGCAAGTATTCCTGCTTCCTCTCAGCTTCCCTGACATCTCGCAGTCTATTAACAGCATCCCGCAGCTCAGCCCCTGCTGCAGGAGGACCTCCACCAGGGAGCACCGAGTGCAGCCCTGCCCATTGTGCACCCTCCCCTCACCAGACCAGTGCAGGCACTCTCTACACCCCGAGCTCTGCACTGCAGCTTCCCCTCTCGTCGGCTCTCTCTGGGTGCCTATGCTGGCCACCGCCGGGGCAGCCAGAGCAGAGCTAACGCGAACTGCCGCGCAAACTGCCTGGACCCGCTCTTCTAGCCGCTCTCCTGGTCGCTCGCGCTCCCTGGGGCAGGTTTTTACCCACTCAGGGCGGGTGCCGCTGCTTCAGGCTCCGCCCCCTGTGAGTCAGCTGCTCGCTCTCGTCAGCTGAGCTGCCGGCTCCCGGGCAGGTCCTGTCGAGGACTTGAGGCTCCCTCGGTGGTTCTCGTCGCTCTGAGTTGAGGCTCCTGGACGCTGATCTCCCCCCCGCTCCGGTGTTGAAGGCGTCCTCTCTAGAGCTACTCACCTCAGCAATTCAGAGTTTAGCACTTTATGCTAAAAATGTTTGTATTTTTTCCAAGTACTACCTCAAGAGACTCTAAACTCTGATGTGTGCTTCAAATACTATATCAAAGCAGTATTCTTGGTTTCTCAATAATTACCACACCCCTTATCCATTGTAGTGAATCAGTCATAGTCACATAGGAAGAATGACTTCTAATCAACTGACCTAGTTGTAATTTCCATGTTCCTCAAAGCTTCTACTGACCTACCTCACCCAACTTTGCACAGGACCCAATATCTCAACTTAAATTCCAGAAATCTGCTAGTTTGTAGCAACTACGGGGTTCTTTTGGAATCAGAATTGTTAAAACATTACCTATGTTAACAATAAATTATTAACATCTAAAAAGCTATATATGCTTCCAGTCAGTCAGTGGTATGTAGAAAACACTACCTAAAAGAGCTTACTTCAGGGATTGACTTCCATTGTTTTTTTTTTATACATACATTTCTCCTTTGTGATCTAAAGACTGTTCATCTACCTAGAATCAAACAGTAATTTAGGTTGGAAAAGACAGCTGGAGATCATCTAGTCCAACTACCTAGTTATTGAGTCAAAGCAGAGCTAACTTCATATCTAGATCAAGTTGCTCACAGACTTCTATAGTCAGTCTTTGAACATACCCAAGGACAGAAAACTCACAGCTTCTCCAGGAAATCATAAAGCTCAATACCCAGATTAGAAATTCAGTCTAAAAAATAAGTTTAGTAAGAATATTGAGTAGTTGCGCTCCACTTATTTTCTCAGTTAATAAATGTGATGATCCTGGATATATTTCCATAAAGGAATAAATAAAATTATGCCATAAGGTAATAAAGGAAAGATTTGGGTTGAGGAAGAAATATTCACACATCACTGAAAATGAGCTCAATTCAAAAATATTAAAAGGTGCTAAACACCCCACAACATATCCTCTGCAACAGCAGATAAGCCAACCCATGCAGGTGAAATGGGGACTGGGAAAGAAATATATTGCCAAAATTAGGTATCACTTGCCTCTGCCTGTAAAGCAAGGTTATGCTATAGGGCACATCTGCTTTTAGCCATCCTTCCTGAAAAGTATGTGAAAGTATGAGACTGGAAAAAGACCACGAAACGTACAGTGAATCAGTCAAAAGCTGTTGGCTCTATAATTATCTAGAGCCATTTTAAAGACTTTTTAATGTAATAATTTTAGGATAATATAATAATATTACAGTCAATCTGCTTTTTTCCACATCTTGTGTTGGGACTGAATCTGCCAACAATACGACACAAACTTTCACTTTCAGGCTCTCACCTAGAAACATTCATTAAGCTAGTAACTATTGAAGCAATACCCACAGCTTTAGAGTCAAAATGATATTCCTTTATCTACAAAATTGAGTGATGGTTAAAACCACCCAATGTTATACTGACCAATATAATTTGAAGTGTAGAGAGGGAAAGAAGATGGAGCTTGTTCCCTTCTCATATTATTTTTTCACTTTTTGTATCAGAAGCATTCACTAGTGAATTCTGGTACAGTGATGCTCATTAATTAATAATGCCAACAAAAACCACCAGTTGATTCAGTAGCTGACACCGTACAATTACATTTCTACCTGTGAGCAACTTCTGCTTGCAAAGAGGCTCTAAGAGAAGTGAATGATTTCACCACAAGGGAAAAAAAAAAAAAAAATCTAGGTTTCCCTTCTAATTTCCTGACAGCATTAGAGCAAAGTATTCATAATGCAGCAATATAGTTCTGCAGAATTAAAAGGAGAAAAGAGCTGCTGCCTCTGAACTTTAATATCATACATCTAGCAAAAGCCTCTGCTTGAAAATAACAACCTCTGCTTGAAAATAACAAGTGGCATAAATGAAGTAACAGACAAGGGTAGAGTGAGTTGCAAATTGTTTTTTGTAAATCTCTAAGCATAATGTGAATAGGTACGTCATTTCATTCATCAGAGAAAATTATCTAACACCTTGTTTTCTAAACATCTATAAAACAGATGTTTGACCACAGTATTTAAAAAAAAAAACAAACAGAAAGCAATCAGTGAGTAGCACAAAATAGTACAAATTTTAATGGTATTATTTATTTAGCTTGTCTTAAGTCAGCTGGAAAGGAAACTCATCATACATTTGTCTTGTAACATGTTTTCTTTTTATAAACAATTATCTCTCTACTCTGGAGAGCTAGCAGATTTTTTGTGTTTATGATGTGCTGCTATGAAGGCAAAACAAGAGATGTGTGGCATTTTTTGCTATAAGTATATTATAAAATAGTTAAAAGTGAAATATTACCTGTAAAGCTCTGCTAGAAACCTTAATTATGACTTCTGTTGCATAACCTTCATAGACACTTTGCGCAGTGTACTAAGCCAGGCATTTTAATATTTTTAATTCTATCTATCCCATCTGATTTGTGAATTTTGTCCATCCTAACCTCCTGGAAAAGCCACTAACCACTTCCAGTTTATAAAAACATCTACAAAGGATACCGGGAAAAGCATAGATGCATTTTAATATCCTTAGACAAAGAATACTTCAAAATAATTTTACAGGTTAAGAATTACTAAAGCTACACCACATTCAAAGGACAATGCAATTATCTACATTACTTACTGGCTAATTGCTGTGGTTTAAACTGAGTCCAGGACATTGACTTAGATATCTTGCTGCATATGTTTTGAAAAGGTAAAAATATAGAAAAAAGTAATCTCAGGGAATTCACTTTTAAGACCCTAAAATTACAGTGACAAAGAAAAATGAAACATATTTGAAATAACTTGAATTAGGAAAGAAAAATGTGATTGATTTATTACCAGAGAAAATAGCATGTATAAACCAAGGCAATGAAAGTATTTATGCACCTATGATGTACACATGAGAAATACTTCTATTATGTAGATTAAGGTTTTACTGGAGTTTAGAATAGGCTAATGCTATTTGGCTTGACTCTTACAACAGTATAGGAATGAAATCAGTTCCATGGGGCTTTTAAGATTTAAATTATTTTATTTTATTGTTCTGTTTAAGGGAAGAAAAGCCTTTTAGAAAGGAAAAAGTATATATTATTTATAACACTGGATTAGATTGAGGCTGATAATGCGTTTGAAAGAATTATTTAAAAGCTTAAAGAATATTGAGGAATTAGGGGAAAAATATTTTTGGCCCTTAGTGATATTAATAAAGGTTACGATACTGCAAAAAAATTGTTTGGGTAACCATCTGGAAGAAAAAGTACGGTATTTACTATCTGGACCAAAGAATGCTATATTTATCAACAAGGAATAACTATATAAAGAAGCAACTGCAAACAGCCTTACAGTAAATGCGAAACATTTGATTTATCCGCCATTTGTTTTGCTCTGTCATTCATAGTAACAAAAAAACAACAAAACAACCTTTTCCAGGCATTTTTTTCTTAATTGCATCTCTTTTTCCAATTTGCTTATCTATATCCTTAGCACTCCTAAATTATTTGGTAATTCTGAATTGTCATAAGCAGAAGGAAATAACTTCTGCCTGAAATGGCCAGGCTAGGCAACAGGTATTCAAATTCCTGGGGCCTCGGTTTCTCTGGCAAGGCTCTGATTACTAAGCAATGCTGGTCAGAGTTTATCTGGCACAACGGGGCTGATACTAGAGATGACAGGAGAGCCCATTGTAGTCCAGCCCACAAAGAGGTCTTCGAAGATGCAAACCCTTGCAGACCCCAAGAGCTGAAGCTCCTACCTCCCCACAATGGTGGCTTGTCTACATAACCATGATGGTAACATCTTCCCACTCTCCAAAGGGAGGATAGAGAGAATATTTAATCTTGACAGATGAAGTGATGGATTTAAAATTATGTGTGGATTTAAGTGATGGATTTAAAATTATGTGTGATGGATTTAAAATTATTTAAAATTATTATGACATCACCTAGAGGGTTAGCCAAATTTTTATTGCTTACTCTGGAAGATTCCAGTGATTGCTAACTGTATGGTAAAGTGTGTCTGAAACAGTTAAAATAAAATACCTACCCCCTGATTCTGATGGCCCTTTCCAGAACTTCAAAATATTGCTGCAATATTTCTTTGGAATTATTCTAAAAGCCAGAACTTTGAGACAGTTTTAATATGTTAACAGTGAACAAAGAAAAGAGTTCTGAAAGGAGAAGCAGCAAATGGTGATCGGTTCTTTCTCAGTTAGATTAAATACATTCCTTACTCTTGTGTAGTCAAAGCTCAAAATAATGAAGCTTATGGTGACCCTAACAAAAAGAACACCAAAGTCAATGTAATCATCCTATACTTGTATTTGTATGTTATCCACTATACCGTATAATCAATTTGCTTTGAAATCTACACATAATGAGTGTTTCCTGGTATCGTGTTTAGCACCTTTTCTCTTGTATTCATGTCAGGAATTTATGCAGGGAACATTTAATAATGATAAAAGTGATTCTTTGCATAATATTCCCACGCTACAAAGACAGACCTCTGATTTGACCCTCCTTTTCTCCCCCTTCTCCGGTATTTTATATTCTCTTTTATCTCTTTTCTATTTCTCTCTGTGATCAACACTTTATCTGTCTGTCAGATCCCAGTTAGAGGCTGCAAAGAAAAGTTTGGTTTTTATTTTTGCTGAGTAGCAGACTGAAAATGGCCAAAACCTTCCTCAACAAAGCACAGGTGTAGATGCTGGAATTTAGAGAACGTTAGCCTTGTCAGATTTGTTTGTCAGATATGATCTTGTCAAATGCATGCTCTTTTACAGAATTAATCCTCTAGAACTCACAAAATAATTTAGTTCATAAAATTTGACCTGATTTCTCTCTTTTTTAAAGGAACAGGGAAAACATGGAAGATTTGCTACATTTTAACAATCATAGCTTCCCCCAGTTTTTCTATTTCCTACTCCATCAGTTTTAGAAGAAAAGGATTCCTTGATTGCTGATTTAATCTATTTGATAGAGAGAAATGTGTGTGTTACAGGGAGTGTACTGAGCCTAGCTGGGATAGCTTTAACTTCCTTCATAGCAGCTTGTATGGTGCTGGTTTAGATTTATGACCAAACAGTACCAGTAACACACATACTAGCTGTTGCTGAATAGCGTTTGCACAGCACCAAGGCCACCTGTTTCAGCCTGCTCCTGTGAAGTGAATAAATTTGGGTCTGTGAAGTAGGTTGTGAGGGACACAGCCAAGCAGATGACCCAAACTAGCTAGAGATATTCCATGCCATAGAATGTCATGCTTGGCAACAAAAGGGAAAAGAAGTGGGTTTAGGGAGATCAGCCATCTGTTGCTTGGGAACTGGCTGGGCATCAATCTACCCATGGGAGGTGGTACATGATTGCCTTTCCATCACTTGTTTTCTTTTCTTTCTCTCCTCTTCCACTTACACTTTACTTATTAAACTGTTTTGGTCTGGTTTATTTAGTTTTGTTTCATTTTGTTTTTTATCTGGACCCTTGTGTTTTCTGCTTTTACTAGTTTCCCTCTTCCCCTGTCCCACTGAAGAGGTGGGGGGAGTGATGGAGCTCCTGTGTGTTGCTTAGCTGTCTGCCCAACTTAACCTGCAACAGCAGCACAGGAAAAGAACGTTGTCTGAGATTTGTTTCCCTCCATTTAAGGGTAAACAAAAGGAATGTATCACAATGTATCATCAAATAAGTGAAATAGGTAACAACTATTTCAGTAATCCAGCTATGACTGACAGTTCCCATTTCAGTCCAGCATGTAAAGGCACTCGTCTTTGCCTGATTGAACTGTGACTGTCTGCCAGATGTACATTAAAAAAAAATCATTAGACCTATGGTCACATGTACTTTGTTTTTTCTATCTACAGGAAAGAACACAGAATGCACTGTAAATTAATGAAAAATAAGCATATAAGTCGGCTTAAATTTTGCTTGGTTTGCATTCTGAAAATGAGACAGTAGAGTCAGTGACAGCTACATGGCAATTTATGCTATATCTAGAATCATAGAATAGTTAGGGTTGGAAAGGACCTTAAGATCATCTAGTTCCAACACCCCTGCCATGGGCAGGGACACCTCACACTAAACCATGTCACCCAACCTGGCCTTGAACACCGCAAGGGATGGAGCATTCATAACTTCCTTGGGCAGCCTATTCCAGTGCCTCACTACCCTTACAGTAAAGAACTTCTTCCTTATATCCAAACTAAACTTCCCCTGTTTAAGTTTTAACCCATTACCCCTTTTCCTGTCACTACAGTCCCTAATGAAGAGTCCATCCCCAGCAACCCTGTAAGCTCCCTTCAGATACTGGAAGACTGCTATGAAGTCTCCACGCAGCCTTCTCTTCTCCAGGCTGAACAGCCCCAACTTTCTCAACCTGTCTTCATACAGGACGTGCTCCAGTCCCCTGACCATCCTCGTGGCCCTCCTCTGGACTTGTTCCAACAGTTCCATGTCCTTTTTATGTTGAGGACAGACACCAAAACTGCACACAATACTCTAAGTGAGGCTTCATGAGAGCAGAGTAGAGGGGTGGATCACCTCCTTCGACCTGCTGGTCACGGTCCTTTTGATGCAGCCCAGGATACACATGGCTTTCTGGGCTATGAGCGCACACTGAAGCTGGCTCATGTTCATTTTCTCATGAACCAACACCCCCAAGTCCTTCTCCGCAGGGCTGCTCTGAATCTCTTCTTTATCCAACCTGTAGCTGTGCCAGAGATTGCTCTGACCCAGGTGTAGGACCTTGCACTGGGCAGGGTTGAACTTGATGAGGTTGGGAACAGAACACCTCACAAGTGTGTCAAGGTCCCTCTGGATGGCATTCCTTCCCTCCAGCGTATCAACTGAACCACACAGCTTGGTGTCATCGGCAAATTTGCTGAGGGCTCACTCAATCCCACTGTCCATGTCACTGACAAAGATGTTAAACAAGACCGGTCCCAACACTGATCCCTGAGGGACACCACTCGTTACTGGTCTCCAGCCAGTAACGACAACCATTCGCGTGCGGCCATCCAACCAGTTCTTTATCCACTGAGAGGTCCACCTATCAAATACATGTCTCTCCAATTTAGAGACGAGGATGTTGTGTGGGACAGTGTCGAACGCTTTGCACAAGTCCAGGTAGATGACATCAACTGCTCTACCCCTGTCCATCAGTTCCATAGCTCAATCATAGAAGGCCACCAAATTGGTCAGGCAGGATTTCCCCTTAGTGAAGCCATGCTGGCTGTCACCAAGCACCCTGTTGTTTTTCGTGTGCCTTAGCATGCCATCCAGGAGAAGCTGTTCCAAGATTTTGCCAGGCACAGAGGTGAGACTGACTGGTCTGTAATTCCCTGGGTCATCCATTTTCCCCTTCTTGAAAATGGGGGTTATATTTCCCTTTTTCCAGTCATCAGGATCTTCACCTGACCACCATGATTTTTCAAATTTGACTGAAAGTGGCTTAGCAACTTCATTTTCCAGATCCTTCAGGACCCACGGATGGATTTCATCAGGTCCCATGGACTTGTGCACGTTCAGATTTTTAAGATGGTCTCAAACCAGATCCTGTCCTACAGTGGGCCTAGGGTCATCATTCTCACAGTCCCTACATCTGCTTTCCAAGACTTGGGTGGTGCGGTCAGAGCCTGTGCCAGTGAAGACCAAAACAAAGAAGTCATTCAGAACCTCAGTCTCCTCCAAATCCTGTGTAGCCAGTTCCCCTGATAGCTTCCGGAGAGGGCCCAATTTGTCCCTAGTCTGTCTTTTATTTGCAGTATGCCTATAGAATCCCTTCCTGTTATCCTTAATATCCCTAGCCAAGTTTAATTCTAACTGAGCCTTAGCTTTCCTAACCTGGTCCCTAGCTTCCCGGACAACATCCCTGTACTCTTCCCAGGCCACCTGTCCTTGCTTCCACCTTTTATAAGCCTCTTTTTTCAATTGAATTTTCCTCAGCAGCTCCTTATCCATCCGAGGAGGTCTCCTGGCCCTCCTGCTGCACTTCCTTCTAGTTGGGACGCAACACTCCTTAGCTTGTAGCAGGTGATCCTTGAATATCAACCAACAGTCTTTGGCCCCTCTGCCCTCTAGGGCTATACCCTATGGAACCTTACTAAGCAGGTTCCTGAAGAGGCCAAAATCTGTTCCTTTGAAGTCCAGGGCAGTGAGCTTACTGCACGCTCTTCTCACTGTCCTGAGGATCTCAAATTCAACCATCTCGTGATCACTGCATCTAAGGCTGCCCTGGAGCATCACATTTCCAACGAGCCCTTCCCTGTTGGTGAGCACGAGGTCAAGCATGGCACCTCTCCTTGTCGGCTCCTCTATTACTTGCAGGAGGAAGTTGTCGTCCACACAATCAAGGAACCTCCTGGATTACTTGTACCGGGCCTTACCATCACTCCAACAGATGTCAGGGTGGTTGAAGTCCCCCATGAGAACAAGGGCCTGTGAACATGAGGCTTTTCCTATCTGTCTATGGAGTGCTTCATCCACAGGTTCTCCTTGATCAGGCAGTCTGTAACAGATCCCACAGTAATGTCCCCCATAGCTGTTCCCCTTTTAACCCTGACCCACAAACTCTCTGTGGACTGCTCACCTGTCCCCAAACAGAGTTCCATACTCTCCAGCCTATCCCTAACATAAAGGGCAACTCCCCCTCCCCGCCTGCCTGGACTGTATTTTCTAAAAAGCCTGCAACCTTTCATTCCAATACTCCAGTCATAGAAGCCATCCCACCATGTTTCTGTGATGCCTATTATGTCTTACCAATGTGCACACATCTCTAATTCTTGTTTGTCCCCCATGCTACAGGGGTTTGTGTCGAGGCATCTGTTTTCAACAATGCTCACTTTCTGTTACACAGCAGCTAAACATGTAATTATTATTATTTTCAAGAAAATCTTGAAGCACATTTATTTTGAAGTGTTTATTTTCAACAAATAGTTTTTCCCCCTCACATTCCTGTCCTGTTGTATTCATTAATTAATACATAGATATTGATTTGCATATATTAATAATATAGGGATGTTAATTCAGATAATATATGTCTATTAATACATATATTAATATTTCTACAGAAACCAAAGCTACAACACAAATGCAGTTGTCTTCATAAAACAAAATAATAGAAAAAAAAAAGCTGATGAAAAGGTCAATTCCTTGATACTGCGATAAGAACTTTCCAGATTAATATTCATTTGTAACAGATAGTCTTGCAAAGCTTCATTTAAAAAAAAAAAAAAAAGGAAAAAATAAATCAATCCAAAAAGTCATTTCGCTCACTCTTAAGGGGAAGCCTGTAGGTCTCTTGAGACAGCAAGTTATGCTCGCTACATGATAAAAGCACTATGTATGTATTTGATAAAATATAAATAAAAGATCACCTGACAGAGTTACTTTTGAATATAATCAACTACTTATATGCCCCACTGTCCCCCCATATCAGAAATATGCCTCGCAATATGACATCTGACTCAGCCTGGTGGGAAAATATTTGATAGACGTGTTTTTTAGAGCATAACCTGAGTAAATAAACACCAGCAAAAATAGTAATGTTCCTACTACTCCCTGTTTTATTAATTTACCTCAGTTCCCCAGTCAAAAATCAAGATGAGTGAAGATTGCTGCATCCCACACAATTTTATGAGAAAAACCCTTCGGAGTATTTGCAGGAGATTCTTCAAGTGCTGCCATAAGACAGTCAGTCAATAGCACCCAGATGTGTTCTGACAGTTTAGTTTTCTTTGTGCTCTGTACTACCCTGTGAAATCAAGAAACTAGTGCCATGCTTTCTTCTAAGAAGAGTAATACTATTTATCTAAATAAATAAATACTAATGACTGGTCATTTTTCTTTTACACGTATTTACTTGACTATTTCTCACCCTCGTATTTCCATACTGAGGATGAGGGTTTTGCATACTATTTAAGAGATCCAGAAAAGCATTCACAACCCAGAGAACTGCTGTAGTCACCTTAACCACTCTTCCAGCCCTAGACATCCTATGGCTATTCAAACATGCTGCTCATGTGCCTGTGGCAACATAGCTTTGATTTAGCTGCTCAGTACCTCAGTATCTCTCACAACTGATCACCTGGTTTCACACTAAACTCCCGTGCACTCACTCGTTCACACATGTCTGGTTTGGCAAATAGTCCTGTATATTGAGTAGTGCATCTTTAGAGGAAAACAGATAGCACTGAGGAATTAAATTGTAGAGTGTGCATGTTTCAGGATATACATGATTAGCTTTAGTCTGAGACAATGGACCTTTAGCAGTTGGAGGGCATTTAGACATGCTTCTGAAATGCATATGCCAGATGATTTTGTACAGAAGGAATGTAGCTTTCAGGAAATCTAGACCATTCCATGAAGAAAACCAAAGCATGGATGTTTGGAAGTTAGCCTTAGAATTCCACTTTTCATATGAACACTAATGAAAGTGTACCCACAATATAAAGGTTAATTCACACTTTGATTCCACTTCAGGGTTAACTGAATAGACCCCTGATTAAAAGCAAACCCTAAAATGGATAATGAAAAGAAGGTTTCCAGGACTTTGTCATTCTAATGGAACAAGGAAAATGAGCCCTTTGTGAGAGAAACACAGAAAACAAACAAACAAGCAAAACTTACCAAACAAAAAACCACCCAACCAACCAAACAAACCGCAAATAAACCCCCACACTTGTAACCAGGCTCGCTCATGTTTTTCTAGCCTCAATGTAAGGGATTGGAACAAAGGATGAAAAGCCTCACTGAATATCTGTGATACAGAGAATAATGAGTGATTCAAATTATTCAGATAGTAAGGAAGGGTTTGATTATGCCTTGTGTTCATCCTGTCTCTACCCATTAGTAATTTATTCATTTTCCATTGCCTTACTATTTGGAAAGGTGTAAAAGAAGAAAAGAACAACTATATACTGCAATTACATTTTTTAAAGTGTTAATTCACCCAGTAGTACCATTTCTGCTATTTCTGAGAGAAGGAAAGGACGTCAGGACCTTATTGTTGATAGTGAACTGAAAGAATGACAGAATCTCAGTGTTAACACGCTAGGAACTAGGCAGAGGGTACAATCTCTTAACTTAAAAAAACACAAACAAACAGAGAAACAGAGAAAAAACAAAGCCATTTAAAACCATAAATGTTAATACATATTTATAATATATCAGTATATGTAAACGTTATAAACATATGTTTATAATGCTGAATACTAGCTCACTTATATGAGTACTTCCATAAATTCAGGAGAGTTACCTACTAAAACCAGGTTTTGCGTATAAGAAAGCATTTGAAGAGTCTGGACTTCACAGAAGACCTACTATTTTTGCATTATTTTATCTCTCCCTATTTTCCTTTCCTTCTCTTCTTGTCTTTGAATTGTATTTCATTCATTCAGACATGTCAGGAGTTTGCTTTGTCTAAATTACCTAAATTTCACATTGGTTTATCATATGGATTTAGACCGAGGGCTAGCAATTACATATACTGGAAGTAATCCAGGTCTGAAGAGGAATCATCTCCAAAAGAAACCTTTATACTCACACTATACAAAGATAATTCAGCTAATGAAAATATCAGTAGACAAAATTTTTCATTAAACAGATAAGATGTCAATCATCAGGTCTCATACAGATCCAAAACTCAGACATTTCAGTGGAGCATGTTACCTTCAATGTCTAACAAAAAGGTACAATTATTAGTCATACATAACCTCCTATTTTTTGTTTTATTGCATTTTTATTAATATATAGACTATGGATATTAACATATGAACTGGTCTGAATAGTTCTACTTAACATTTTTGTTCTGTGTAATAGATATTTCATTACAAAATTAGTTATAGTCCTGTTTTAGTGAAGTGTCACAACTGATAGTTCTGAGCACCCTTTGACTTGAGATTCCTATTTCAGAAATTACCTGCCCTTCATTTCCAAGAGATGGTTCACTAACAGAAAAGAATTAATATCTATTACTTCTTGCTCATCTGAACAGTACATAGACATAAGAAGTGTGCAAATTGGATTAGCCTCCTAATCATGGAATTTGAAGACCTAGTCTGGTCACTGTTCACAGAGTTTATTTTTATCTCTGACCTCAGAGATAAAGCAGCTTGTTTTGGTTTGGTTTGTTACCATCAAATAAAGAAAACGGGAACTCTGTCCTCTTGGTTTGATTTTTAATAAACCCAAATAACCACAAGTAGTCAAGTGGTTTTATGCTGTCTTTGCCCAGCTACTCCTGGCTGTGAAAGCAACAGTCATCCAACATGCTGATGAAAACAGAGCTATACCTTTTAAGCTTAAAGAGCAAAAGAATCCTTGAATTTATGCTATTTGGATTTCACCAAAGTGTTTACCAAAATGTGCTTTGAATGTATCACTTCCAATCAAGTTTTGCCTTCTAATATCCGGTGTCCCACCGAGTAGGCGATTTCAGATGTTAGGCAGAACTTTATGGTGTGTCATGTGCATTTACGAAATAATGGCTAGTCACTTAACAATGACCAGCCTCATTCATGTTCATTTGATATTGAGCTAAAAGCAAATCTAGATAAGCGGCAGCTACAACTGCCATAGCTGCAAATCCTGAAAGCATTACACACCAAGTGTTACCACAGCACTCCCTGCCAAAACTATTCCTAAGCATGCAATATTTGTGTTCATTCACATCTGTTAGAAGCTAATCCCAAGCACAGCTAATTTTTATTCCTAAGAGAACATTACCTCATCAATTATTTCTGGGAGACTTTCATTTCAGTTACATTTTGTATCCATCAAGATTCTTAAATTAAAAAGATCCAAATAATCTGTGGACACAGCCAAATTGAGACTAGCTACTCATGAATATATTACCCAGTAGTCATCCCCCTCCAACAACTACTTTCCTTTTGTTATGCAGTTTATGTATCTGTACTATAATCTATTGGATAGCAACACACATTCAGGAATACACTAGTGGATCATTAGAGAATATTAAACACAAGACTATTAAACTCAGCAAATGAGCTGGCCCAGATTTTTCTTGCATAGCTCAATCTGGATAAGCACTAAAAGTAGTTCAAGGAGAAAGAAGCTTTAGTTTCCACAAAACTTCAGTTTATTAAATTGCTTCAGATGATTGAATATAGGTGAAAACTGCCAAAAAAAGAAGAAAAATATGTGCTGTGTAAGACACACTTTTTAATTTTTAAATAAGGTAACTTGGTAACCCTGAACATTTGTCATGAAGGGCATTAAGGTCAGAGGTTAGAATATGCAAGTAAACCATCAGAAAATAGTTTTACAGCTTGTAACTCATTCTAAGAAGCGTAGCAGCATAATTTAGATATTCTTGCTCAGATGAGCACAGTTGTTTTCTTCTGATTGCTGAAAGAAATGGGCAAACAAGATGTCATAAGATCCCACAAAAGAAAATGCAGTTGTATACCTGGAACAGATCAACCCCAAGCAACAGTGCAAGCTCAGAGATAGGCAGAAAAGGATCTGGGTATCCTGGTTATCATCACAACCCTGAACAAAGGGCAACAGCACACCGGTTTACACCAACACAACCATAACCTGATTGAGCAGGGCTGTTTGCATGCACGTAGCTTTACAAGATTATTTGCACAGGAGACTACTTCTAAGCAGCTCTCAGATACCCTATGCTTCCCTGCATTTCCTTTTCACTGTCATAGTAAAATGAGGAGCTAGTGGTATGTTCTTCCAGAAGGGAGGTTATGTCTTCTTCCTGGAGCTTTTCATCCAGTACTTGGCTCTGTGATACAGCATCAGTTCAATCCCAGGACAGCAAAGAATCACACTTGTAATTGCCAAGATGGAAGAGATGTAATGGCCAAGAGAGAATCAATCCACTGCTTCCCTCTAGAAAGCTCAGAGTGGATTGCTCTCATGTTAGAAAAAGAGTGAAATTTTATGTTAAAATGATTATATAGAGCAAGAGAAATGACTATATTTGAAAAGTTTTTGAATCAAGAGTAGACTTCTGTATATTAAAAGAATGCTGTAACTTTGCTGTGGTAGCCTCAGCAGTAGAAACTAACGTAACTAACGAGAAGGATACAGGATGCCTGGCCTAAGACCTTGTAGTTTAGAACAGGGAAACCTTGTCTAACTGTGCGTCTTGATAATACAGACATTCATAATTTTTGTATTACTTACAAGGAAGCTTTGTCTAGAAATGGAAACCATGTATCTTAAGCAGCAGAAAGTTTCATCTCTGCAATATTGGTAGCTTTGTGAAACCGTTGCAACATAAAAGGACAAGCCAAGCGAGAAAGTGAGAATGCTGACATCCACATAATGGTTGGGGCCTGTTCAAAGAGCAGAAAGGTGAAAAGAATAAGGGGAGGAAGACTCCTTACTTCATCTGAGGAAGACTCCTTACTTCATCGGGACGACCACCAGAGGGGGCTGCGCAAGCGTAGAAGAGGCTGATGTCGTAATAGACTAATGAAGTAATCCTTAATGTATATGTATTAGTTACGAAATTTTAGTGTATAAATTGCGAGTGCAATGTGACAGGGTTGAAGCCAGATTTGTGTGCATGCCCCTGGTTTCCCAGCGCTGCAATAAAGCACCTCATATAACCATTCCGGTGGTTATGTGTCAGCTCTTACGCAAACACTCGCAGACTTGCGCTAGGGTTTTCTTTGGGATTTTTTAAATGACTATAATGGTTCTTGTCAGTCTTCATATAATACAACATCAGGGGACAAAGGAAATGAATTTTCAATGTCAGAAAACTGAATGAATCACAGACAGATGTGATATTTATAAGGAGAAAGAGTCTGGCTCACACAGTATCTGTTTATGAAAAATAGCATGCACTGGTCCAACATCCAGACCGAAGTTATGGTGATGAATTAAAAAAAAAAAAAAGAACCAAACTGTGTGGCAGGTTGACCAGGTAAAAATGAATGGAGCAATGCTACAGTCATATTCAGCACCCTCTGTGCTCAGACAGCAGAGAGCTATCCTCAGGAATTGTTTGCAGTCTGTCAATAGCTAACAACCCAGTGGGGACAGAGGGGAAAGGGGATCCGTCCATTTCAAAATCCTCATTCTGTGGTGAGAGCTACATAACAAGCTTCATGTCCTTTAGAAAGCTGGTATGGATCTGTATACAACTGTAGAATTTGTTTCCTTCTTCTCAGTCCTCTTATTTCTGAGTTTCTATCGTTCTTTTGCTTGCACCAGTCAGTGTGTGGGGAGTGGAGCATCAATGGGTGCTTGAGCAGCTTCATGAAATGCTCTTACCAAAGCACATAGATTGTCACAGCTCTATTGCAGAAACCAACATGTGTCCAAGATGTTTTGACACCTCACTGGCTCACTGAATTTTCCTCTTCTGGTGTCAGAGTAGAGCAGCTACTTCAGCAACAGATTGCTCCCTTCCAGATTTAGTAAACTTTCTGGAAGAGCCAGAACCTGTAAACCAGATCACCCCTTCTTAGAAAACTTATATACAAATAGATTCTTTGGTAAGATTGAAAAATCAGGTCATGTTGACATATACTTATGTATATAAAATGTGAACCAAAGTCTACATCTGACATAATTAAAATGAAGTTTCTCCCAGTTTATTCCTATAACTAAATATAGTGTCTGACTTGATTCAGCATTTCTCACAGGCTTTGTATGATCTCTAACAAAACTATTTCTATGGCATCAGTGACAAAATACTTGCTTTCTCCAGGCAAAATTACATACTGGAAATTCACAAGTTCCCATACTTTAAATTGATTCTAACAATGCAGATACGATTTTGTAGAAAAAAAAAAATAGTGAACTATCTTCTGAGTATTTTCTAAATTATATATAATTACACATGGCTAGTCTTTTAAGGAATGTATAATTTTGTTGGGTAATTTGGTTAGCTGATCATTGGTAATAAAGACTTGCAATAATCTTGTATACATATAATTATGTTAAGCTCATCAGAAGAATAGTTTTAAAGATCATTTTATGGGCAGTAGTGTGAAAATTGTTATTAAGGACTGCAAGAGGATTAGCTCAATCGCAACAGATTTGTACTAAGAGAAAACCTCCACAGGACATAGCAGTGAGACTGTCAACAAGTTTGTGCTGTTTGCTTCTGGGGACTTATCAGCCTTGTACCTCACTAATGTCTCAGCCAGCAGAACTGTCACCTCTTTAGGAGGCTAGGATTGCAAGTTTTGATAGCATCTCTGTATGAGGAGAGGATCCTTGGCCTCACGGTTCCTTCTCAGAACTGCACCAAATTTGGGGGTGGGGGAAGTAAGAAGTTTAAGACAGGAATGTTCACCTAGGAAGTTCAGGAAGATAGATTAACACCTGAAAAGGCTGTGCAGTGCCAGCTTTTTGAAAAATCACCTAAAAATATGCTACTACTATGTGTACAAATATACCAGATTAAGCAAAACTGAAAAGTTCATCAAGCGAAGTTCTTATCTAAAAAAACTCAAACCTCTCCAAAAATGCTTTTATATCAATTTATCTCACATGGTCAGTTCCTTAAGAGCCTAGTTCAGCATAAGCAAGGAGTAGACCAAAACAATATGGTAAGAGAGTTGATATAAAGAACTGTGAAAATGAAGAAAGAAAATAGATACAGCCAGTCATTGCCAATTTTCACTCAGGCACCTGAAACATCTTAAACAGCTCTGATCCAGTCATATGAGAGCTGCATTGGATCATTTGGATGAAAATGGAAATGAATAAAACTGATTTAAACTGATATGTTTTTGGTATGAGGACTAGTTCTAAAAAAAAATAAAAATAAAAAATAACCAAAACATATTGCATGCATAGAAAAAAAAACAAAATTACAAGTTAGGAGTACATCAGATCCTTTTTAATTTCAGGAGAAGATATCCTGCCAGAGCCACTCCGCTTACTTTTAAGCCATAACTCCCAGGTAACCCACCTCACACATTTCTTTAACTAACTCATTTTGTCTTGGAGGCAAAGAGGGGAGAGAAGAAACAAATCAAACACAAAAAGTTGACAAAAGTCCTGTCAAAAGCAGCCAAGAACCTGTCACCACCTGAGATGAGGAGTTACAATCCAGTCTTTCTGTTGACTTTACTCTTTGTTAGATCACATTATTTAAGGAGGAATAAAGGATGGATTCCCCTTCTCACCATCAAGCAAACACACAGAAATCTGCTTTTAACTGAAGTTTTCAGTAAGCTTGGAGTTGGATTTTTTTTTCTTTTTTAAGAAATACAGAAGATTTCAAATTGCAATATTTTCAAATTTATTTACATTCACTTGCACATTCTTGTGGTTATATGCGAATCCAACTTTCAATATTTAATGTGAAAATAAGAGGAAAACATGCTGAAATTTAGCACATGGAAAGGAAACTCTCAATAGGATTAGGAAAATAATCAGTTTGTTAATATACATACAAACCCACAGTAAACTCGTAGTCAAGTTGGAACTTAAAGTAATTTTTTTTTTCTCCTTTTCAGTCATTTATACTTTCATATTTCTCTAGAGATTAAGTTTTCATTTCCTTGTCCCATTCAGCGCAAAGTCTGAAGAATCCGATTGTATTAAATATATGTATGAAGACGGCTTCTTCCATAAATCTGAATCATAAATCCAGCAGTGGCTGATTAAAGAAAGACTCCAGCTTTCAGTGTGGTGATTTTTTGGTTGCCTCCTTCCCCCCACCCCAGCTTTTTTTTTTTATGTTAAGACCCAAAATACAGGTGGGTTTTGTTTTCTCTAATATTTCATGAACCTACCAGCCTTAAAGAAATGTGTTGTGCAATATCAGCATTGAAGATCAGGGAATTGACAAGAATGTGGTATTAGACCAAGGCAATGAGAGAAAGGAATACAACAGTGTTTCTTGAAATTTATAAGAAAGGCAAACTCTGAAAGTGCTTTAGGGTTATACACTCAATTTTCTTGTAACAGAATTACTTCTGTTATAGAATTCCAATGTAGAGGTTCTGGTTTGTTGGTTTGGTTTTGGTTTTTTTTGTTTGATTGTTTTGTTTTGGTTTTTTGGGGGGACGACTTTGTTGGCTGTGGTTTTTTGGTTTGTTTTTCTTTTTTTTGTTGGGTTCAGTTTTTTCTTAACTGTTTTGTAGATATGGTATTTAGGCTGTCATGCATTAATAGAAAAATATTTTTTTATATCATTTTATTCTTGACATTATTTCAGAGACTCCTGGTTTTAGTGTCTATGTTCTGTAGAAGAAAACTTTTTTGTTTGTTTAAAAACTAATAAAAACTCAGGTATTAGCTGGATTTTAGACAATTTTTTGACAGAAGCACTTTACTCCTGTCACAACAGAAAATGAAACCCAGAGTCAACACATACTGATCTGCTCCTGTATGAAAGACTGGATGAGGAAAATAAACAAATGGATTCTTATAAGAAACATTACTGGAATGTGTTTTGTGTTATTTGGATTATAGATAGTTGAAGTAGATAGAGGCCAAATATGAACAATGTAAGCAATTGCATATGTACCATTTTCTAGCCTTCAGAAAACCAACCTTGTAATGTATAAATGACCTGATTTTCTACTCTCTATTGTATTAGATGTAAAAGAGTTCACCAAGATGCAGAAGATGAAATGTTATATGCCATCTTTACTGATTCGTGTAAGCTAGCTGTGAAGTGGAATTGAAATGGGGCACTACTATGAAACACTGGAAGCATCACTTAAAGGAAGTGTGTGCGCAGTATCTAGGTTGACAGTATTGGCAAGAAATGATGTCTCTGCACAAGCTTGGGGTTATCTATACCAGTTTGTTTCGAGAGTTGATTTATGCCTGCAGTTCCCACAGCTGCCAGCTATTTCTTGAAACCTTTACAGGAAAAGAAGCGTAAAACTGTGAAAAAACAGTATGTGATTCTTTCCATATGATAGTCCATGGAAATGAAAACTATACTGCATGTACACTACACAGAACATGCAGATGTAACATAATAGACATCTTGCAAAGTTCCAAGGGCAAGTCATTTATGTCATTCCAGAAATACTAACTTCAAAATATTTCTGAGTTGGGAGTGCTGGCAAGCGGGAGCACTGCCTGGAGTTAAGACTGCTCTTTCTGAAAGTTGGCAAGAGAAGTCTGGGGTCTTTTATGCCAGTACCAAAAGATCTTGGTGCTCATCAGACATAATCTGCCACCTCTTCTGAAAGTACAGAGTAGTGTTTTTCAAGATACTGAGAGCTTCTGAAGCACCTACAATTCCTTAAAATGTAACAGTTGCACGGTAGATTAATACCCCTCTGTAACTAGGATTAACCTTATGTAACCTAGAATCACAAAATTGCTGAGGTTGGAAGAGACTTGTTAAAATAGTTTAGTCCAACCCCCTTGCTCAAAGAACTGTACACTACAGCTGGTTATTCAGACCATACCCAGTCAGGTTTTGACCATCTCCAAAGATGGAGACTCTGTAACCAAATCTGGAAAACATACTCCAGTGTTTGTCCATCCTATATATATATATATGTGGATATATATGTATATTTTATAAATTCTTATATATTATTTATATCTAAAAACATGATGGAGGGGTGGGAGTAGGAAGAAAGTAAGCATGATAAGTCCATCATATGTGAAAAATCGTGGCAGTCAGGTGAAGTTCCTGATGACTGGAAAAAGGGAAATATAACCCCCATTTTCAAGAAGGGGAAAAAGAATGACCCAGGGAATTACAGAGCAGTCAGTCTCACCTCTGTGCCTGGCAAAATCTTGGAGCAGATTCTCCTGGAAGGCATGCTAAGGCACGTGAAAAACAATAAGGTGCTTGGTGACAGCCAGCATGGCTTCACTAAGGGGAAATCCTGCCTGACCAATTTAGTGGTCTTTTATGTTGGGGCTACAAAACTGATGAACAGGGGTAGAGCTGTTGACATCATCTACCTGGACTTGTGCAAAGCGTCCGACACTGTCCCGCATGACACCCTTGTCTCTAAATTGGAGAGACATCAATTTGATGGATGGAGGCACTCAGTGGATAAAGAACTGGTTGGATGGCCGCACGCAAAGACTTGTAGTCAATGGCTCATGTTCCGGCTGGTGACCAGTAATGAGTGGTGTCCCTCAGGGGTCAGTGTTGGGACCGGTCTTGTTCAACATCTTTGTCACTGACATGGACAGTGGGATTGAGTGCACCCTCAGCAAGATTGCCAATGACACCAAGCTGTGTGGTTCGGTTGATGCGCTGGAGGGAAGGAATGCCATCCTTGGGGACCTTGACATGCTTGCGAGGGGGGCTGATGCCAACCTCATGAAGTTTAACCATGACAAGTGCGAGGTCCTACACCTGGGTCAGAGCAATCCCAGGCACAGCTACAGGTTGGGCAGAGAAGAGATTCAGAGCAGCCCGGTGGAGAAGGACGTGGGGTGTTGGTCGATCAGAAAATGAACATGAGCCAGCTTCAGTATGCGCTCACAGACCAGAAAGCCAAGTGTATCCTGGACTGCATCAAAAGGACCGTGACCAGCAGGTCGAAGGCGGTGATCCTGCCTCTCTACTCTGCTCTCACCTCACCTGGAGTATTGTGTGCAGTTCTGGTGTCCTCAACCTAAAAAGGACATGGAACTGTTGGAACAAGTCCAGAGGAGGGTGACAAGGATGATCAGGGGACTGGAGCACGTCCTGTGTGAAGACAGGTTGAAAGTTGGGGCTGTTCAGCCTGGAGAAGGGAAGGCTGCATGGAGACCTCAAAGCAGCCTTCCAGTATCTGAAGGGGGCCTATAGGGATGCCGGGGAGGGACTCTTCCCTAGGGACTGTAGTGATAGGACAAGGGGTAACAGGTTAAAACTTAAACAGGGGAAGTTTAGTTTGGATATAAGGAAGAAGTTCTTCACTGTAAGGGTCGTGAGGCACTGGAATTGGCTGCCCAAGGAAGTTGTGAATGCTCCATCCCTAGTGGTGTTCAAGGCCAGGTTAGAGAAAGCCTTGGGTGATATGATTTAGCATGAGGTGTCCCTGTCCATGGCAGGGGTGTTGGAACTAGATGATCTTAAGGTCCTTTCCAACCCTAACTATTCTATGATTCTATGACGGAACCAAACTCTTTCAGTGACAAAGCAAAATGCAGCTGTCACTGGCTCAAATACAGGATAGATTTCAATATCTATATCTAAAAATATATAAATTATATATATTATATATTATTGTGTATGGTATATATTATATAAAAAATTATATCAAATATAGTCTATATTAATATATAATAAAATGTATATTAAATATATATTATATAATATATTTTAGTATACATTATATATTACATATTATATATAAAACTATAAAAGTGTTTATTACATATTATATAATATATAGAAATACATGTTAGATACATTATATACATCGTTATTTATATTTTTATATATATATATAAATCTATCGTGTATTTCAGCTGGTGCCAGTTGCATTTTGCCTTGCCACCAAAGAGTTTGGTTCCATCGTGCTTACTTTCTTCTTATTCCCACCCCTCCATCATGCATTTAGACACATGTAATTCCTCGTGTCTCTTTTCCAGGCTGAATAATCTCAGCCTCTCATCCTCTGGCTGATGCTCCAAGGATCATATTTGTGGTCCCTTATTGGACCAATTCCAGTATGTCCATGTCTCTCATACCACAGAGTGCAGGACTGAAAACAGCACTCTAGATGTGGTCTCAACAGCCTAGGCAGAGGAAGGATCACTTCCAGTCTACCAAAAATGCTTTCTGAAATACAGCTTAGGATGCTGTTGAGCTCTCTGATGCAAAGGCACATTGCTGTCTCACTGTTTATTCATTGTCTATCATGACCCCCAGGTCTTCTCTGCATAACTGCTTTCCAGGCACTTAGCCACCATCCTGTTATGGTGCATGGGGTGTTCCTCCTTTGGCGCAGGGCTTGGCATTTCCCTTGGATGAAATCCATGGTTTTCCCATTTGCTCATGTCTCCAGCTTGTTGAAGTCCTTGTGAATAGGAGCACAGCCATCTGGTCTATCAGTCACTCCTCCCAGTTTTTTATCATCTACCTGATACTCATGTAGGGCAAAGTGGAAGACGTGCAATGAGGAAAAAAAGGTAGTGTAACACCTGAAAAACTATTCTGAATCTTTTTAAGTAGTGAGACTTTCACTGAATAGAAACCTGTAATTGGAAACATCAACTTTATCCACCTGCTTTACTTTGTAACAGAAGGGCTTTTAAAACATTTGTGATAGAACAAAATTAGCAGCCTTATTCAGAGAAATGTGCGCTTTCTGTATGTACAAATTGAAAATAGCTGAAAGGATTCTACTGGCCTTTAATCATATAGATGGTATGGGTTAAACAGCATACACTGTTAAACACATACACTTTGTAAGCAGCTAGTCACAAAAGGTCTAAAGTACGTATCTGTGCAAAATCTATCTGATGGAACAATCTTCCTACTTTAACACTGAAACAGGTGCAAACACAAAAGGTGGTTCAACTATGATACTGGTTCTGCATTTCTGACTATAGCATTCCTCCCCAAGCCCAGAATACAGTTTGCTGCTTTTCTATGAAATCGGAAATCCACTCATTGAGCTAAATTGACGGTCATGAGCTCACCAGAGAAATCATCAGAGAGAATTCTCATTCAACAATGTTCCGCATATGCATAAGGTCTGATTGTATAAACTCTACTAAAAGTAATTACTCTGTTTCACTCAAAAACAATAGAAAGATCACTGCTAAGCATTTTATTGTCTGAAACATTCAGAAACAATCAAAGGAAAGGAAAAGACAAAAGCAGAAAAACTGTGGAAGGAACAGTGGCATTTACTAAGCATATACTAGTCATCAAAAAGCAAATCTTTTTCTGATAGCATAAAAGTTTTTTTCTCTGTGTAATCATCAGACAATATTATTACAGAATAACACACATTGCAAAATAAAACTTGAGTATTCTGGGAAGATGTCATGCTTCTGAAATACGTTTCTCTTTGGGGAAAAAAAATAAAAAAAATAGTAGGAGCATAATAAGGAATAGTACCACTTTATTTAACAACAGAAATGGAAATAGTAATCGTGTGTTGCTTGTTTAACTGTCAACATAAAATATTTGGGGAAAAAAAAAGTCAAAAGAATGTTTTTCATTTACATCTAACCAAATTGAAGTCTTTTTTTTCCATTCTGAAAAAGCTTTTTGTTATGAAATGAGAAATATTTAGGGGGCTTGTATAATATGGAATGCCCCATTTGACACAAAATGCTTCAATATTTAATGAAATAAGGTTAAATGTTAACCTGACAGGGAAAGGGGGGGTGAGGGAGGAATCTCATGAAAATGCTGAGGGGAAAAGGAAGAAGTCAGGCTAGATAAGTGTCGTGGTTTAAGCCCAGCTGGTAAGTCAGAAACATGCAGCCACTCTCACACAAACCCCCTTTCTTCCCCCTCCCCTGCTCCCAGCGGGGTGGGGAGGAGAATCAAAAGAATGTAAATCCAATGGGTTGAGACAAGAACAGACCAGTGACTAAGGTATAATATAAAACTACTACTAATAATAATAACAATAAGGGAAATAACAAGGTGAGAGAATATAAAACAAAAAAAGAAAGAAAAATACCCAAAAATAAACAGCAGTAATGCACAATACAACTGCATACAGCCAATATACATACAACCAATATACAGCCTAGCCCCAGCAGCAATCTGGGCCGTCCGGGTAACTGCCCCCCGCATGCTGTGGTACAGAATACCCTTTTGGCTAGTTTGGGTCAGGTGTCCTATCTGCTTCCTTCAGGCTTCTCCTCCCTGGCAGAGCATGAGATTGAGAAAGTCCTTGATAGAAGTAAATATTACTTAGCAACAACTAAACCTCTGGTATGTTGCCAGCACTGTGCTCAGACTAAAGCTGGAATACAGCACCATACCACGTAAAAGAAGGAGAAACGTAACTGTTACAGCTGAACCCAGGACAGTAAGCATTAAGTAGTGAAGACCACCCAGATGTGGCAAACAAGATTGGAGCAAACTTGACCAAAAGAGCTTTGGATCTCAACTTCCCGCCTGGTAATTGTTTCCCATGTTCATTATACTTCTAATCTCTGCTACTGATTTTGTCAGTAATATATTAGAGAGTCTCCATCTTCACTGAGCAACCTAATTACTGTAGGAAAGACTAACTTCAAGCATTTTTTAGAAAAAGAAGCATCTCAAACAGGAGGAAATGGAAAAACCTGTATTGAAGTAACTAAATTCTTGTACAGAATATAAAATAACTAAACTAAAAGCCTGAGATCGGAAAAGTTTACTTAATTCCAATGGGAAGCTTTAAATGATAATCCTGCTCATACACCCAACATTTTTTTAAATTAAATAAATGCCTTGCATGAACAGTTAATTCTGCTTTTAATCTGTCCCCTTAAATATGCAGACATCTGATTTTTTCTGTCTAATCTTTAACTACATACTTTTCTTTCTGTTTGCTCAGAAAAAAATTAAAATCTTGATTATTTGGTTCACAGCCTTTTTGTAAATTGAGAACAGAGTGATTAATATGTCAACATGTATTACTGCAGGCAGTAACAGCAGCATTCAGCAGCTAATAACTACTGGAGAGTATGTTAAAGAGGAAGAAGCTCATAACGGTCTTCAGCAAACCCTGGTTATCTTATGGGAATAGGCCCATATATAAATTCACAAAGACATAAACCCACAGACATATTTACTCTTTCTGCATGAATAAATATGATAAATGCTCCCCAAAACATTATAAACACTCCCCAAAGATAACATGAAAGGGATTTCAGGCAGACTTTGCTTTCTTATGTCTAACAGGATATTTCGTAAGTTTCAAAACATTAGGTGAAATTAAGGTTGCATACAATCAAAAGATTATATATTATCAAATAGCATGTAGCAAGCTCAGTGCCCTGGACTTCAAAAGAGCAGACTTTGGCCTCTTCAGGAACCTGCTTCGGAAGGTTCCATGGGGTATAGCCCTAGAGGGCAGAGGGGCCCAGGACTGTTGGTTGATATTCAAGGATCACCTGCTACAAGATAGGGAGTATTGCATCCCAACAAGAAGGAAGTGCAGCAGGAGGACCAGGAGACCTCCTTGGGTGGATAAGGAGCTGCTGAGGAAAATTCAAATGAAAAAAGAGGCTTATAAAAGGTGGAAGCAAGGACAGGTGGCCTGGAAAGAATACAGGGATGTTGTCCGGGAAGCTAGGGACCAGGTTAGGAAAGCTAAGGCCCAGTTAGAATTAAACTTGGCTAGGGATATTAAGGATAACAGGAAGGGATTCTATAGGCATACTGCAAATAAAAGACAGACTAGGGACAAATTGGGCCCTCTCCGGAAGCTATCAGGAGAACTGGCTACACAGGATTTGGAGGAGACTGAGATTCTGAATGACTTCTTTGTTTTGGTCTTCACTGGCACAGGCTCTGACCGCACCACCCAAGTCTTGGAAAGCAGATGTAGGGACTGTGAGAATGATGACCCTAGGCCCACTGCAGGAGAGGATCTGGTTCGAGTCCATCTTAAAAATCTGAACGTGCACAAGTCCATGGGACCTGATGAAATCCATCCGCGGGTCCTGAAGGATCTGGAAAATGAAGTTGCTAAGCCACTTTCAGTCAAATTTGAAAAATCGTGGTGGTCAGGTGAAGATCCTGATGACTGGAAAAAGGGAAATATAACCCCCATTTTCAAGAAGGGGAAAATGGATGACCTAGGGGACTACAGAGCAGTCAGTCTCCCCTCTGTGCCTGACAAAATCTTGGAACAGCTTCTCCTGGATGGCATGCTAAGGCACGTGAAAAACAATAAGGTGCTTGGTGACAGCCAGCATGGCTTCACTAAGGGGAAATCCTGCCTGACCAATTTGGTGGCCTTCTATGATGGGGCTACAGAACTGAGGGACAGGGGTAGAGCAGTTGATGTCATCTACCTGGACTTGTGCAAAGCGTTCGACACTGTCCCACATGACATCCTTGTCTCTAAATTGGAGAGATATCAATTTGATAGATGGAGGCACTCAGTGGATAAAGAACTGGCTGGATGGCTGCATGCAAAGAGTTGTGGTCAATGGCTCAATGTCCGGCTGGAGACCAGTAACGAGTGGTGTCCCTCAGGGATCAGTGTTGGGACCGGTCTTGCTCAACATCTTCGTCGCTGACATGGACAGTGGGATTGAGTGCGCCCTCAGCAAGTTTGCCGATGACACCAAGCTGTGTGGTTCGGTTGATACGCTGGAAGGAAGGAATGCCATCCTTGGGGACCTTGACACGCTTGTGAGGTGGGCTGATGCCAACCTCATGAAGTTTAACCATGACAAGTGCGAGGTCCTACACCTGGGCTGGAGCAATCCCAGGCACAGCTACAGGTTGGGCAGAGAAGAGATTCAGAGCAGCCCGGTGGAGAAGGACTTGGGGTGTTGGTCAATGAGAAAATGAACATGAGCCAGCTTCAGTGTGTGCTCACAGCCCAGAAAGCCTGGGCTGCATCAAAAGGAGCACGACCAGCAGGTCAAAGGCGGTGATCCTGCCCCTCTACTCTGCTCTTGTGAGACCTCACTTGGAGTATTGTGTGCAGTTCTGGTGTCCTCTACATAAAAAGAACATGGAACTGTTGGAACAAGTCCAGAGGAGGGCCACGAGGATGATCAGGGGACTGGAGCACGTCCTGTGTGAAGACAGGTTGAAAGTTGGGGCTGTTGAGCCTGGAGAAGAGAAGGCTGCGTGGAGACCTCATAGCAGCCTTCCAGTATCTGAAGGGGGCTTATAAGGATGCTGGGGAGGGACTCTTCATTAGGGACTGTAGTGACAGGACAAGGGATAATGGGTTAAAACTTAAACAGGGGAAGTTTAGATTGGATATAAGGAAGAAGCTCTTTACTGTAAGGGTGGTGAGGCACTGGAATGGGCTGCCCAGGGAGGTTGTGAATGCTCCACCCCTCGTGGTGTTCAAGTCCAGTTTGGACAGAGCCTTGGGTGACATGGTTTAGTGTGAGGTATCCCTGCCCATGGCAGGAGTGTTGGAACTAGATGATCTTAAGGTCCTTTCCAACCCTAACTATTCTATTATTCTATGATTCTATTACTTTCCTTCTAAGTTTACGGCTTGCTTAGAATTTTAAAACACACAACTCCCTCCTCCCCCAGGACCGTTCACACGTCAGCCTGACACAGCCTTTGCTAGGATCTTAATAAATGTGACAACCAGTATTGACTTTGCCTTGAATCTCGTAGGATGAAAACAGGCTATGATCTGTTCTTTTGAATGTAGCTCAGTACTGATTATGTGCTATGGTCAGGTTTACTTTGATATTCTTTGTTTTTGGAAGTACTTTCATAATTACCTTGGTTCATATTACCCTAAACAGTGTATGCATTAAAATGCATTTTGTATTTATATCGTACTACTTGGAATATCAGGGATTCAAGTCAGCATTTTATTTTAGTCTACTTGGACACTGACTTCTAAAAGTGCACGTCTGTGTGCGACTGCATGCCTGCTGCCAGTAATTGCAAAATCCACAAGTCTTACCAGCTATTGTGTCAAGCAGATTCTTTTAGGCTATCTTTCTCTATACCTTTCCTCATTTCTCCTTTTCTCAAACTGAAGCAGCTTCTTTGCTAACTTTGAAGAGCATTTAATTCCAGACTACAATGATGAGAGCAAGATATTGTCATTGGCTGAAGTCTATTATCATCCAGTATTTTCAACCTCACAAGTCTTTATGTAATAGTAATATTCTAGGATTGCACTGAGATATCGAGAACACATATGAGAAAAAGCTTTGAATAGTTAGCTTACTATACATAGTCATTTAGTGAGATGTACTATGCACCTTACCTCACAACTGATCAGAGAGCTTAGATTTGTTCTCCTGTGTTTTACATAATGGTAATAATAATACTTATCATTTAAATAGGAACTGTTCACATTTAAGGACATCCACTGGGTGAACTATAATTTTAAGTTCACAGGCATACTATTCTCAGCTTTGTCTTGAACTGTGACATACACTTAAGAAAGTAATTTAGACTTAGCCTCAGTTCACCACAAAATGACAATACTAATGCCAACCTCTCATGACCATTCTAAGATTATATAGTTTATACATGACACAGGAAGACCTTTTAATGAATAACATTATAAAAATTCAATGTATTATTCAGGTATTCACTTGAATCATTGCTGAAGAACAATTTTCCGAAAGAGCCTTTAATGCTCACATGGTATTAATCTAGATTACACCAAGATTTAATCATGACTATACATAAATATTGCTCTGTAAGCAGCTGAGCTTTTTCTGAGCTCTGTCTCAAAGAAAGACTCCCCCCAACATGACCAGGAACATAAATAGAGAAGGGGAAAAAAAAAAAAAAATGGAGAGAGAAAAGGAAAGAGAGAGGAAAGGAAAGAGAAAAGGAAAGAAAAAAGGAAAAAGGAGAGGAAAGGAGGGGAGAAGATGGAGAGGAGAAAAGATAGGGGAGGGGAAGAGAAGGGATAGGAGGAGAAGGAAGGGGAAGAGGGGAGGGGAGGGGAGGGGAGGGGAGGGGAGGGGAGGGGAGGGGAGGGGAGGGGAGGGGAGGGGAGGGAAGGGAAGGGAAGGGAAGGGAAGGGAAGGGAAGGGAAGGGAAGGGAAGGGAAGGGAAGGGAAGGGAAGGGAAGGGAAGGGAAGGGAAGGGAAGGGAAGGGAAGGGAAGGGAAGGGAAGGGAAGGGAAGGGAAGGGAAGGGAAGGGAAGGGAAGGGAAGGGAAGGGAAGGGAAGGGAAGGGAAGGGAAGGGAAGGGAAGGGAAGGGAAGGGAAGGGAAGGGAAGGGAAGGGAAGGGAAGGGAAGGGAAGGGAAGGGAAGGGAAGGGAAGGGAAGGGAAGGGAAGGAAAAAAAGGAGAAGAGAAAAAGAAGAGAGGAGAAGAGAGGAGAAGAGAGGAGAAGAGAGGAGAAGAGAGGAGAAGAGAGGAGAAGAGAGGAGAAGAGAGGAGAAGAGAGGAGAAGAGAGGAGAAGAGAGGAGAAGAGAGGAGAAGAGAGGAGAAGAGAGGAGAAGAGAGGAGAAGAGAGGAGAAGAGAGGAGAAGAGAGGAGAAGAGAGGAGAGAAGAGAAGAGAAGAGAAGAGAAGAGAAGAGAAGAGAAGAGAAGGAGAAAAAAAAAAGAAGAAAGGAAAGGAAAGGAAAGGAAAGGAAAGGAAAGGAAAGGAAAGGAAAGGAAAGGAAAGGAAAGGAGAGGAGAGGAGAGGAGAGGAGAGGAGAGGAGAGGAGAGGAGAGGAGAGGAGAGGAGAGGAGAGGAGAGGAGAGGAGAGGAGAAAAGAGGAAAGGGAAAAGAAAAGAAAAGAAAAGAAAAGAAAAGAAAAGAAAAGAAAAGAAAAGAAAAGAAAAGAAAAGAAAAGAAAAGAAAAGAAAAGAAAAGAAAAGAAAAGAAAAGAAAAGAAAAGAAAAGAAAAGAAAAGAAAAGAAAAGAAAAGAAAAGAAAAGAAAAGAAAAGAAAAGAAGGCTTGTTTGTTTGAGACAACAAAATCTTTAAACCTTTTTCCTCCAAAAAATTTCAGCAAGCCTAGAAGCTACTTTTTTTTTTGTTTGTTTGTTTCATTTATGCTTAAAAATGAAAGCACACTTTAATTAGAAGTGTCCAGCTAAAACAAAAGTCAGCATACATGTGATCTTCCAGTGGCAAAGTTCATTAGAAGTGCCTTCCACATGCGGAAGGTCAGAGACAGCAAAAGCAAAGACATGGTTTGACATAAGTAGAAACAATTCAGTAGAAGCACAAGTTACTCCTTTGAGATTGTTTGAGAGGAAAGGCCATTCTCTCAAATACTGTTGTTTTAACTTGAACTTTTGAAGTAATCTATTATTTGTTTCTTCTATTTGCAATAGCCTTAACTCCAAGTCTGGCACCTCATTCATTTTGGGGCTGAAGAATCTCGTTTAGTACTAATATACAATGTTTGACACACAGCTTTGTGATAGTGCAAAGATGAAGACTTTCATCATTGAAGTCTTTGCACTGTCACAAAGCTATACAGAGAGAACAGGAAAAAAAAGTGTCACAAGAAAAGGAAAGGAAAAATAAATTGGAAAAGCGCAAGGAGAGAGAAAGGAAACGAAAAGCAGTAAATCTATTGGTTGGAATAACAGAATGAGGAGGGAAGTTCAATACATTATAGTTGTTAAGAAGACAGAAAAACATTCCTGTGATCACTGTGGGAACCCACCAGTCAGAGAACAGAATTGTTTGTTATAATAGCAGCCAAAGATTATGACTGCAATATAGCAAGTGTTCAAATGAGACCCTCAGCACAACAAAATCTAGGGACATGCTCTGTTCAAACCAAATTGTAAAATATTAAGTCTTAAGAAAGTCTGCAAACATGAATAGCTAGATTTATGAACAAAGTATTTGATAGTTCATTTCAAGTAATATGTTACAATGGAAATATATTGCTGATTAATTTTGGAACTACATTTTGAAAATTAATATTTTGTTCTTTAGAGCTCCGAGGTTTAATTAAATATCCTGTCGAGTTTACAATAGATCTTTGCTTTACTTTTTAATTTATTATTGAGGTAATAAACCAGTTGAGAAAAATTGAAATGTATAGGTAGCATAAATTGTTTTGCCTTTTCTTTTTCCAATACTTGAGAAATTTCAAAGCCAGAAATTCAAATTGGTCATCCACTGGATTCAGAAAATAAAATGGTTTCTATGTGTAGAAGAAAGTTTTCAAAGACCACAGTTTCATTATTTTTTATTACTTTCATAGCTGCAATCTGAGCAATGTAATACTGGATACAAGATCAACACGTGCAAACCGACTCAGAATCTTCTAATACGGGGTAAACAAGATTAAAGGGAATAAAACCATTGTGCATTCAATTCTGCACCTCTACCAACCATGCTTTAAAAAGGAAAGAGAAATCTACACAAAGAAAGGTGGCTATGTACATCTAAATAATCAAAGGTGAGTGAAGTGAATTACACTCAGGTTTTGACAGGGACATCAAACAGAAAAGAAGATAGCATGTCTCAAGCAGAAACAACAGCCAAACTGGGATATGTTTTACCTTGTTTTGGAAACATTTTCAGTTAATAAGTACACCTAAAACATCTGTATAATGAATAGTTGATAACATATAAATGGAGATAGGTTGGACAGGTCAGTAAAAATAAGAACTAAGATCTCCATAGCATTTTGCCCATTTTTTTAAAAGATGACACTGAAATTGCTTTTGATCAAACTGTAAATGTAAATTTCCCTAGAGCTTCCTGGAGAAGGCAAAAGAAACTCTTTATGATCTAATCCACTACCCTCCGTTCATAAAAATCTATTGCAAAATTAAAATGTTAACTGTTCAAAAACATTCATCAGCAGAAGGTTAATACCTTCTTTTCATCAGTATTTCTCAATCTAATTGTAAACTTAAAGTCTTATTAGGTATACCCAGCAGTAAACTGATAATACCAGCCAAATGCTCAACAGATGTCTCTAACTGGAAACATAAATTTTTAATAGTCAGTTTCTTCAGTATTTAAAGACTATATTGTTATCAACATATTTTTTCATAAAGGAAGTCATGCACTTCTGTCAGTTATATTTATTATACTAAGGAACATTTTATTACAATAATGCAGATGTCTTCATTCCATAAACCCCAGTGGTACTTAAAGCTAGGATTTTATTACTAGTGCCTGGGGCCAAACAAAGCTATAAACCTGCTACATTCTAATTCAAATACTGCTGGTGGGGGTTGAATTTTTGTGCCATAATTTACAATACAATGTAATAAAATAAGTGCAGAAATGGTAGTCATGGAAACAGCATTTTTGATTCACAAAATTTTAAGAAAATTTTTTTTAAAAAGGCTGATTTGTAAACAATTATTTTTCCTCTGGACTAACATATTTCTCCTAAAAAAAGTATATATGTTAATATTATCCAGAAGTATGAGATATTAAATAGCCTTGGATATGAAGTGCCACTCAGAGCTACTCACTTTTTATCATTAATACCACCTCTTCTAACAGTACACACCAGCATTTGCATTGGTTCTGTGTTTCAAACAGACTAATACTGACCAATTGTTTCCCACAGTAGTAATATATCGAGACATCAAATGCATCACAATTGATGTCTATCGTGGTATTGCTTTACCACTTGAAAAGCCTCACTAACAAAAGGTATGACATGAACAGGAAGCTCTCTGGTACATTATGATACTTTAAGCTATTAAACCTTGTAAGATGATAAACAGTGTAATTCCCAGAGTATTACATTAAAGCACACAAGTTTTTCTTGAATATAACTAGACTTTATATTTTTCTTGCAAGTTCAGTGTAACATTTGTAGCATTTGATAAGTGAAAAACTTCAGGCTTGTTTACCAACACTTTAGAACTATTTTAACAGTGATTTTAAGTCATTTGAACATACTTTCAAAAAAATTTTATTATTCAATATTTATCTTGTTGAATCACCAGGGGGTAACAACTAGGTTGGTCTTCCCTGCATTTGGTGACATATAGACATAAAAGGCAGCCTGAGACACATCAGTTTTTAAAAATATACACAGTACTTGACTGGAGTTATATTGTGTTATCCTGACTTTTTCATGCTTGTAATAAATATATCAATTGTTCTTAATATAAGCCATCGAGATGCCCAGACGGCTTTATAACTCATGTTAGCAGTTTCCAAGAGAAAAGAAACACGAAGGAGGCGGTGGCAGTGTCGGTGGGGAGGACCCCTCTGACCAACCTAAAGTGACTTGGAATGGACAAAAGAAAGAGTGCAAAGGACAAGTCCTCCGCAGAGTCCTTTATGAAACCAAGTTTTAATGTAGAAAAAGACAAACCAGGTGCCAAGAAGGAGCATAAATTAGTGTTTTTTTCCTGAAAGCAAAAATAGGAATATTTGATCAAAGGGTCAGACTCGCAAGTGCTCTCAGAACAGATAAGCACATACTGGTTTTGAGTACCTAGGTTTTTCACAAATCAGGAAATATCCTTCACTCATGTGTTCCAGCATGGCGCTCCTGGAACTCTAAAATGCAGACTACAATAGAAGCAATACTCTTGGTTCCTAATCCTTGTTCCCAGCCAGATGGAGTACGTGTCTGGAGCATAAGCCTCCTCTAGCTCAATTGCCCAGGTTTCTTTCTGAGAGAAGCCAGAACACAGAAGTGCAAGGAATGATACATGCCTAGTTTTTTATTTTTGCATGGAGTTTGAATTCAGCTACTACTGCTAACCCCAAAGCAGAGGAATTCAATCCTAGTTATCAAGCTGAGCTACCAGCCCTAAAGTTCAGCTAACAAATAAATAAAAATCTCAACCTTCTTCTCTAAATTCTCATTCAGACATACAATAGATGCTAAGTGAAGAAAATTATGCAACAGCGTATTAGTGATGTTCTAAGCACAGAAAGATTAATCTATTGTCTATACTTCTCTCAGTAAGGCCCAGCAGCAACCAAGTTCACCTGGATTTTGATGGTCTGGTGGAACGGTTTCTCATGTTAGTAATGGTGACAAGATTGCTACTAGATGATTTTGATTACTATTATTGCCACAATTATTCTCCACTTCCTATGAATCTTGCTTACATCTCCCTATCTTTCACCACCATCAGTTCCTTATATGAGGACACCAGGGATTACATTCAGAACTGGAGGTAGGTAGGCTCTAGCCTAAATCCCCATTTTATTTGTCTTAGCTAGAAGTGCACCCAGCTCCAGATGTTTTTCTATTATATGCATTATTTTGTCCCGTAATTATACCAAGACATTTGTGTGATAAAATTATTTTTACGTAATATGCCCTCATATGTAATAGGATTTTTATGAATGTATATGTAGTTTTAAACATAGTGCAGGCAGACCAAGTAATGATTCAGGAAGTTAGGATAACAGAAGTTAGGAAGCTGTCCCAAAGGAGAGAAAATAGCACCAGTATTAACACTAGATTACTAGCATATGAAAACAGTTCTAAATAACACACCAGTCCAAAAATCTTGAAAACATAAGAATGCTGTTTAGTTTAAAAAAAAACCAACTACATGTGAAAAACAAGAATGACTTGTCCACTTTTTTTCTTTTTAAATAATTTCTGTTAACCCACAATCACAAAGCATTTGTAAAAAATGAAGAGGACAGAACATAGTAAGCCACCTTTCTAGTACTTCAATTATCAAACCAGAAAGTTAAATAATAAAAAAAAAGTATTTGTATAAGAATCCATTATTACAAATATCATAAATCTTACCTTCATCTGTTCCTAACTGCAATATGCAAAACACTTTGGTAGAAAAAGCCACACAGTATCATTCTATCAACACTTCTCCAGAACAGCTTCTATTCTAATCTTCTTATTTTTTTAATTTTGTTCCTTCTTCTTCTATCAGGGAGTCATTTATTCAGACTTGCATTTTTTTATCTTTTTCATTGGGCCTTTATCCCAGCTGCATTATTTAACTATTCATAGTTGCAGGCTTGTTAGCTGAGTACAGCATTAACTCATTGATGGCCAGTAGTTCAAGAGCAGGCTCCTGTTGTCACAAATGTGTATTATCATCTTTGCTAGTGCGTTGATATATTTAATAAGAAATGCTCGTATTTTAGTGGAAAACACAGGTATTTTTATTCCTATTAGTGCGCTATGCGTGCCTTTCAGATATGACTGTGCTACCTACAGTTTATTGATCAAGTGAAAAAAATGCAGCTGCTGGCATCTTTTTGCTGTACAATGTTTTTGATTTGACAGGATGATCTACTGAACCGTACCCAACAAGCAAAAAAATGCCACTACAACCCAACTAAATACTAAGTATATTCATACTGTTTTTTGACAACAGATGTTAAGTAACTTGTGTTCTAATTTCTTGCATTCTAAGACATGCACTATCCCTGTATGTGCTGTCTTCTAGCTGTCCTTAGGCTTTCCTGTTAAGAAAGAACTATATGCTAACATCTTGGCATGGAATAAAGGAAGCACCAATCTCAGGGCAGAAGTTCAAAGTAGCCTATTGACAGTTACCTCTTCCTATATCAAGTAATGTACTCTGCTGTTTTCATATTCAGTTCAAATATTGTATAACTCATGCAGGCTCTAGGGAGAGATGATGCACATCTGAGTCAGTGCTCACATTTGGCTATTTAAGAGCCAAAGGGAGCAGTATGTGTGTCTTAATTCTGCTTCTTAGTATGGCCCAAAGGCCTGAAAAAACAGAATACACAACAACTCAAACACAGAGTAAAGCTTCCCTGAAAACTGTTACTGCTAGCATTGAAAAGCATTCTCTTTTTAAACTATTTTATTCAGTGTACCTAATCTTTATGATACAGAGCGTACTATTTACTGAACTCAAGCAACCAGAAAGCACAATGTCCATTTTCACTGTTAACTATCAATTTTGGGACTTTCAAGGGCCCTATCCACTTTTGTTGCAAGATTTTCTTTCTAGGATCTCCCTATGACACTGCATGCTCCAAATTTGGCTGCCACAGCTTAGGAAGAAGTAAACCATGTTTCTCTTCTGGGATGTGTTCTTGGGCACAGTTTAATTTCAAGATGCAAATAAGCACAAAGTAAATAACAAAGCAAAACTAGTCCCCTGACAAGAATATGATCCACAGACCTTTTTCTTTACATCTGTCTGCCCCAAAATGTCTTCCAAGGCACAACAAAGAAACATTTTCACTCCTGCAATTCACCTCTAAAGAGGCTCTGTAGAACTCATTTGATCCACACCAGCTGAGTGCCACAAATGAGCAAAGGTGATTGACCCTCAGCCTCCTGCTCCTCAAAGCACAATCTTTCCCGTTACACTCTGCTTCATACAGTTATCAGTGTGGATTTTCTCTGTTGTGGGTTATCTCTACCAGATTCTAAACAACACAAATATTTAAATTAATCAAATCCAAGGAGGCTTATTATGTGTTAAACATCAGGTCTTTTGATTTTACTGAATTATGTCAATAAAATTCACCAGTTTGTTCCAATTCTCAAATGCCATCATCCATAAAACAGAGAATAGATTTGTGTGTTCTCTTTCCTTTCCCTTCCCATAGTATATAGGCCAAATTCTTTTTCACTGTTTATTTTAGCTTAAAATGCCACCAGAAAATAAATGTCTCTCTTACCAATATTCCACATATTATCCTAAACAGAAGAGTTTAGGATAGACAGACACTACTTCTAGCATTATCATCAATCAGCATATCAAGCATGAGAACTAGACTGATGAAACAAATTAAATTTCATCAGGGTATATTCAATTTATGTTGTTTTGTGGTTTATTTTTTGTGGGTTTTTTTTTCCTAAAAAGCTGTTTAGCAGCAAGAAATAATAATAATAATAAAATCCTTCCATGACTGTTGCAGATACTACTTTAAAATGGACAACACCATACAGATAGAATTCATTCATTTAAGATGTTTCAGCAATGAACATTTGGAGAATAAGCATCCCATTTCTCTGTCCTTAAGTTGTACTGTATTGACTAAATAACACGCTTCAGCAGCCTGCTGAGGTCTACATCACCTGTACGGATTTACTTCATAGAATGGCACAGGGTAAACTAGTTTCAGCTCCCAGTCTATCCCCCAGTCACCTGCAAACAGCACAGCAAGCAATATCTTAAAATGATGCAGCTCCTTTAGGCAAGGGATGTATCATAGATTTTGGTTAAAGTGGTTTTGGCATTTGATTTATAAAACTACACTGACTAGCTCAAGAGTGGTTGAGAGTAAAAGTATCCTAAGAGAATAAAATATTGCCCTTTTAAATATATGAAACCAAATACCAGGAAGGAAAGATCTTAGACTTTTCATAATTGTTATTTAGGAATGAAACTGAGATCAAAATACACACAAGTACCTAGGGGGTTATTAATTCAATGAACTGCATCATTCTTTTGGTACATTTTATTAATAGGAAGATAGGAAACAAGTAAAGTTTAAAAGAAAATTTAATCCCAAAGAAGGCAGGGCTATAAGAAAAAGGAAAAAATACCTTTGAAATCATTCTCATTTCCTTCAAGCCCATGCTTAATTCAGTTCTTTTGGTCCCCTTTTTTCCAATGATCTAGTTAGGGCACAGCAAAGAAAGGGAACAAAACTGTGTTTGAAGATTTTCTACACAACCTGCACAATTCTGTACCAATTTAGGAAAAGAGAGACTGCAGGTTAAGTATTCCTATGCCCTTCTCAGTACAGTTTAAGAGCATGTTTCTACATTTATTTCTTTATTTTCTCAATAAAGCATTGCAGAAGCTCCTTTAGCTGAAGAACGAGTTAGAAGTCCTTAGAAATGGAGGTAGGAAAAACAAAATGCAATATTTTAGGGAAGCACCACTGTCTGCTAAACTTACATTGTGATGTCTTCTCAAAAGCTCCATTTCCAGACTGCAAAATCTTCTATAGGGTTTTGTGACCAAGGGATAAAATATGGTTAGGAAAATTAAAAGATTTCAAAGCAAGAACAAAAAGTAATGCCAAAACTATACGCTTGGCAAATGTTTTTTGACAAAATATCTTTTTTTACCTTGGGTTTTTTTTTCCATATTTTTTTTCAGTTCATAAGGTCTTCAGGTTGGGACCTTGTCTTCATACATATCTATAAGGCACCTACAACACACAATGATACATAAATAACATATATTGAATCACAATTAATATCCACCATCTACCTTGAGAATCAATGGGGTTATTCTGCTGCTAAATTGATGTTGACAAAATTAATATTAATGTGCACAGAATCATTCTCTCTCACTTTAGGAGGCCCTTGAGAATGGAGTTAGGCAGGATCACTCCAGCCAACGGCTTCTGAGGATGTGGAGTTGCCGTTAGGACAAGATGCTTAAAGAGTGCTGCAGAGAAGCTGTAACTCTACAGTATCTATGCCTCAAAAGATCTCAGGTCATCCATAAGTTAAGAGGGACATGCTCTTGCCAGAAGGCAAATCTTATCCCCTCACTGTATGACACTGTAAAAATTCAAAAATCGGGTTTTGCTTCTCAGTGAGCATTAGTCTGCTGGAGCAGTAGGCAGATGACCTATGTGCCAGCAGAGCTAAAATCACTGCTTATACTGAAGAGAACAAGAATGTATTCCAGCCAATGGAAACTATTTTAGCTACTTTTTTCATTTTACAAATAGGATTTAGAAGGCTTTTTTTTTTTTCTTTCAAGAGAATTCTAATATCTCTCAGGTTAAAAGTGACATCTCTTGTCTTAGAAAAAAACATATTCTTTGCAAGAGTGCTGTCTTCCATTCCTCTGTGGTTTGTACAATTCTTTGCAGAGAGTATAAAGTCGATAGTAAGTTCTCTTGTTCTCATTATTTTAGTACATCTTCTAAGACGCTGAAATCAAGCTGCTTACACTGATTTATGTATAAAATTACATAGTTCAGGAATTGTTTTCAGAGAGATAAATGTTGAACCTTGCATTTAGTGAATGTAGTCAAGGAATGAAGTCAAAGGTAATGGTACAATTTTCTTCTCTTACTAATTCTACTATTCTGGAGGACTGATTTTCTTATGTCTTTATGTCTCCATTTACTAATTATAACCAGTAAGTAGCCACACTTCCTCATGTTTTTGTGAAGTTTATTTTCTGACAGTATAGTCTCAGCAAAAAAAAACAACCAACCAACCAGATTCTGAGCTAGTGTAAGCCAATGCAGCTACTCTGCACAGATTGAAACAGCCTTAGTTTCGTAAAAATGGCTATTGAGTCCTTGCTGTGGAGCATGATAAATCTATGGACTTACAGAATTAGAAGACTCTACAGTGATATACATATGTCCTAAGCTGATTTATTAATTCTAGGGACTGAACTCCTGAGACCCTGGACACAAGAAAGGCACCTCTGTAGTACAACCATGAGTCTAGAGCATCTTGGAGGGTCTTAGGTCTTCAAGTCCCTCTGAAACAGAACAAGAGTTTAGATTCCTGTCGTGGTTTAAGCCCAGACAGTAACTAAGTCCCGTGCAGCTGCTTACTCACCTCCACTTCCCCACCTCCTTGGGTGGGATGGGGAGGGGAATAGAAAAACTGTAAAATGCACAGGTTGAGATAAAAACAGTTTAATAACTAAGGAACAACATGCTACTATTAATACTAATAAGGACAAGGGAAATAGCAAGGAGAGAGATCTAAAGCTAAAAGGGAAAAGAAAAAAAAACCACAAAACAATAAACACAAGTGATGCACAATACAATTGTTCACCACCCACCAACCAATACCCAGCCCAACCCCAGCAGTGATCTGGGCCTTCTGGGTGACTCCCCCCAGTTTATATACCGGACATGACATGCTGTGGTACAGAATACCCCTTTGGTCAGTTTGGGTCAGGGGTCCTGTCTCTGCTTCCTCATGGCTTCTTGTGCCCCTTCTCACTGGCAAACCATGAAAGACTGAAAAAGTCCTTGATCAGGGTAAACATTACTTAGCAACAACTAAAACATAGGTGTTTTCAGCATTGTTGTTAGACTAAAGCCAAAACACAGCACTATACCATCTACGAGGAAGAAAATTAACTCTATCCCAGCTGAAACAGCACAATTCCCTTTGCCAATTTAGGTTCAAAATTTTCAGAACATAAACCTAATTTGCTCCCAAATATTCTTTTTCTAAACCTCATTGTGTTTTAATATATTTCCCTTTCCTTTGGAAATGCTTTATCTGCAAGTAGAATTTATTTCACATTTTGTAATTTTCTAATAAATAGATTTTCTGGAAAACAAGCCTCTATAAATGGCATAAATGTTAGTATTTTTAATTATAAAATATATGTAATTTTCTGTCAAAAGAATCTGCAGGTTATCTGACCTTTACTCATCTAAGAGAAGCGAATTCCACTCTCTTAATGTCAAAAAATGCTAGCAGTTTTTCTGGTTTGTTTGGTTTGGATTTTGTTCTCTTTTTATGATGTGTAAAATTTTGCCCGACTGGATAGGATAGAGCTAGATCTCCTACAAACACATTACTATTAATGAAAAATACTAATTGCCCTTTCTTTGGGACTTTGTTTAAAGATTAAGTGCTGCCTCCATGTGTGCTGTTTCCACGGCCTCTCTGAAGTACTGTGTCAATACAGGTGTCATCAGCATCAAAATAACTGATAATTCCTGGCTGCTCATAGATTTACTATTATTACATTAAGTGTGTGATCTGGAATACATTACTCAGTATTGCCTTCTGTGCAGTTGTGAGATTTCTCTGTAGCCTTCTTTCCCAACAGATAAACAATGATATGCTGCCCTTATGCATCTTAATTGCCACAATAAACCATCTTTTGTTGTCCACATAGGTACAGGACAACTCCAACCTAAGGGAAGCCTTCATTCGCTCTCAAAGCTCTAATATTATTACTATTCATTCTGCACTCCTGAGCAGCTTTCCATATGAACTACCTAATGTGTGCCATTAAGATGAATGATCTTTAAAGAGATTCCTGTCAAACCACTTTTTGAGATGTGACCCTGTTTGTAAAAAAAAGCTTCATGTTGGGACACAAATTTCTATTTTAAACCTTATCAGGAATCAGAACTTCTTAACCTGTATATTACATTCTGTTAGAAAAATATTCTTCAACATAATTTAAGAAATGGATTATGAAGTCACAAGAAACCAGTAAAGGGAGTCGTTTATGGTGCCATATATAAAGAAGTTCTCTGTAATATAAGGCTACCAGAGCAATTCTGATAAAGTTTAATGAATGCAAAATTACAACACTTCCAAGTGGAAGCTGTGTCTTCAGACCCTATAGCATCTCAGCTGGCAACACCAATTTACAGAGAGCAATTCAAGTGGATTATGCCATATGCAGTGGAGGAACTAATACTTTTTGAGTTTTATGGTTACATATTATCCACAGTTTTAGCTTGTTCATGCATATCTCTGGAGCAAAATGACTGCACTTGTGGTATTTGATCTAGTTTTCTATATTTTCTGAACCAGTAGAAATAAATCTCCCCATGATTTCAGCATGCAAGCAAACTAGAGCCCCAACTCAAAGATGAGAATGACCTGAAGAGCCTTTTTACACCTAAATCCCAACAGGAGAGAATTTGCATATTAGTCAAACAACAGTTTTAATCCCAGCACTGCCATCTACTGAAAAGATTATTATAATATGTTTTTCTGGAAGATGCACTTTAGTACATAGACAAGTTATTATCTCAGTAGCTGGATTACTGGATGAATGCAGTCCCTAACCTGATCAAACTATAACCTATGCTTTACAGACTGGCAAAATGATCAAATGACCTTAAAATATATATAAATACAATTATAGAAATGGTGACATTCAGAAAAAGTGAATAAACAAATACCAACTCACTGTGCCTAGACCTGCCTTGCTTTGATTGAAGACAAATAAATCCCAGCTGAGCTAAATGAGAACAGAATCGATTACTGTTTCAAGTTAGTAAGACAGGGTATTAATCAATTAATTGCTTAAAAAGGCACCTGAAATTAATAAATCAGTGTTCTGAACTCTGATGGGAGAGATATATATTGTAGAGGAGAAATACTCCACTGAAAAAAAAATCACTTTTCCCTAAATAAGAAAATCTAAATAATAACTTAGGACTGAAAACAGCTTGATCACCTAAGGACAACCTTGTCCCTGGGATATCTGCCAGTTCTTCACAGGATGAATGCATTTTAATTACCAGATAATTCACTATATACACCTGGTTTTCTTGCTGAATCAACTCTTACATAAAGCAAGTCTTTATGCTGTTGGTGAACAGATTAGGCCACAACAGATTGGTTGCGTTTATCCTTTGGGTTTACTGCACCAGATGGTTTAATGATACCCAAATTCTCCAAAATTGCTTCTTGACAAAGTGAGCTGCAATTTGTGGTGAAATAGTATGGTAGGCAAAGTGCTGGTGACAGAGGTGGGAAAGTGACTTTCTGTGTATTTAGTGCAGATTGAAACAACCATTATACAAACAACAGATGAGATATTTGGCACTTAGCCCCGCAGTGTGTGTGTCAGGGCACCCAGGGGGCTGGAGTACTCCAAGCCTGGGGTTGCCCACAGGGTCTGAGGGCAGGGCCCATCCTATCTCCCCAGCCAGGAACAGGCAGCAGGAGACAATGGGGGCAGTGCCAGCAGGCATCAGGCACCTCCCTGGAGATGAGAATGGGCCATGACTGGACCAGGACATGGGCAGGGTCAGGCTATGGGGAGCAGGAGACTGGCTCTTCTGGGGCATTGCTGGAGCAGGGGCTGATGTCCCTGGGGGCCTGAGGTGGGGTCCTGGGCAGGTGGGAAGGGTGGAGGGAGAGCCAGTGTCAAGCAGGGACAGGTAGGGCTAGCAGTGCCTCAGGGCCATGGTCGTGTGTTAGGATGGCTCCTAGTAAGTGTATTATTCCTTTGGAAGTTTTTATAATCACTGTGTTTATCTGATCATAGAATTCACAGAGTACAACCAAAACAAAAAAAGGTTTAAAAAACAAACAAACAAACCTGTCCTGGGTTCAGCAGTAGCAGTCAATTTTTCTCCTTCGTGGTAGCTGGTGCAGTGTTGTGGTTTGACTTCAAGCCTGGGAACAGTGCTGGTGATACTGATGTTTTCGGTTGTTGCTAAGTGATGTTTACCCTGACCAAGGACTTTGTGAGGCTTATGCTCTGCCAGGGAGGAGGGGAAGCTGGGAGGAAGCAGAGACAGGGTGCCTGACCCAGGCTAGCCAAAGAGGTATTCCATACCACAGCACGTCATGCCCGGGGTGGGGGGTAACTGGGAGTTACCCGGAAGGACACGGGCTTCTGGGTCAGACTCGTTTTTCTCGGCGGGTGGTATCGTATTCTCTTCCCTTGTTATTTTCTCTTATCATTGTTGTAGTTGATAGTAGCGGTGGTGATTTGTGTTGTACATTGTTTGCTGGACTGTTCTTGTCTCAACCCGTGAGAGTTGCACTCTTTCGATCCTCCTCCCCGTTCCTCTGGGAGTGGGGAAGGGGAGAGCCCCGGGGGGGGGGGACTCAATTGCTCTCAGCCCGGTACCACTCACTGGGAGTGAGTGAACAAGCCGTCTGGCTAGGGTTTAAACCACGACAAAACCCCCAAATCCTGTAAAAAGGTATTTAAAGACATGTTCTTTTACATCCCCCCACTTCAAACTGAAAACTGAAATAGTCCAACTAAATCTACAGCAGAATTTCTAAAGGTCAGCAAAAGTATAAAGTCAAAGCATGCATGATTTATTTTTCCATTGCTTTGAATCAACTTTTGCAAGCCAGAAGGACAGCAGCTAGCCAGATGGTTCATGGCACGTGTCCAGATCTGGACAAACCGCAGCAAAGAATGACCATGTTTCTGGAAGAGCGGTGCTCTTTAAGGAGCACACCAGAGGAAAAGGGCAGGCTACCTGGCCCAAAACGAGTCTGATGACATCTCTTGATGGGTCAGGAAAAGAAAGACATTTTTAGGAAGCAGTGCACCCTTCACTTCCCACTGGCATTTTCAAGAGTTTGTAGGACTGGTGAGTCATTTGCAGAGAATGAGAGAAACTAGCACAAATGGAAAGGCTGCTAACAAAAAAAAAGGGTTCAAAGGCCCATAGAATGAATAGAAGAAAGGAGAGAAAACTAAGTGCTCAGAATTCTGTCTAATCAATGCATTTCTGAGACAAACACACAAAACCTTAAATCTTTCACCTTTTTTTTTTGTGAACTGTTTTGTTTTCTTCCAACATGGAAACCGTCTGTCAAACCTATGTCCTTTTCACCATGTTCCTCCACTGTCTCAAACTGTATTTAACACTGTATGATGCTCTTGTCTTACCAGGCATTTTTGGTGCTGTATGATCTCACAGTTTATTTCACTCTCTTTTTCTATACCTACTTCTCACTGCAGTCTGACCAAGGCATTACAGGCCCTGAAACCCCATTTATTTTTCCCCCTTTTCACTCTTTCTTTTTTCTCTGCATTTTGTTACAACTTTTGCCCCAGGTGTCTCATTCTGTAAATCCTTCTTTCTCACTGTTGGAAAAAGAAATCTAGTCTCTGACTCTTCTTCCAGTATTACCAGACACTTACTTTATCTTCCCCATGCCCTGTTTATCATGACACTAACTCATTTTCAGTCCCATTAACAGCAACTTCCAAACAGGACCTCTGTTTTCATTCGATTTTGTTCTCTTGCCTTCCATGTTCTTCAGTTTGTCATTTAATTTCTTGTCTCTTCTATCATACACTTATTCCTGTTTCTTCATATTTGCCTGACTTCCAGGTGCTGGAAAGATCCATTATGGTAAATATATTAGTGAAGAAAATACATCATTGTTTCTATTGTCAAATTAGCTACTGGGAATGCATTGTGATACTGTCCAAACGACACAGAGTATAATTGTATATTTTCCTCTCCTTTCCCCAGTTCTCAGAGAATTAGTAATGGAGATTGCCAGCTCAGTATACTTGTCTCTTCACCTATTGTTTCTAAGCAGATTTTGCATTCATCCTGAATCCAGGATTTCATAGAAACATTGCAGAGGCTCAGCCAGCTCCTAGATTATAAACCCTTACTACCCACCCATGCAAGCACCAGGGAAAACCAGACTATTATGAAGCAGTTTCAGTGTAACAGAAGCATGGTGGAATAGCTCACATGACTGGAGCACAGGTGGTGGATAAAGGTTCTTTAGTAAGCACAGGCTGGGAATGGGAGGAAAAGAAATTATGCTTTATGCAGAACAGCAGCTTGAATGCATGGAGCTTTGCTATAAGAAGCTATTTTAGTGGGTCTCTGCTACAGACCTGATCGAGAGGCAAAATAAGAGGCAGTCTTCTTTAGATGACTGAAAGAAGCCTTGCAATCAGGAAGAAGATTAAAAATATTGATTGGGCATGGAATTAGAAAAACTAAAACTCTGCTGCAATTGAAATTGGCAAAGAAAGTGAATGGCAAAAACAAAGACCTCTGTGAGTGTATTACCAGGGGGACTTGGGGATCTGTAGTATAAGGGATTAAAGCTTAGTTTGCCAAGGTCTTTACTGGTAAGGCATGCCCTTTGGTTTTCCAGGTCTCTCTGCTTAGTGGCAGAAGAGTCTAGCAGGCTGAAGTACTGCCTATGGTAGGGAAATATTGGTTAAGCAAATAAATTGCTTATATACAGCAGTTCATGAAACCACATGAGCTACATCTGCGTCAGTGACAGAGCTTGGCCAAAGTCACCTTTCAAAAACTGGGTGATCAGGAGAGGTCACTAGGGACTAGAGGAACTGGAGAATGGAAAGTGTCTCATCACTCTTCAACAACAGTGAGAAAGAGGATTTAGAATATTAGAGTCTGGTCAGCCTCATTTCAGTCTCCTGGAAGATTATGGAGAAAAACTGCATATGGATGTCATTTATAGGCGCATGAATGACAAGGAGATGAATGGGAACAACCACAATGGATTTAAAAAGGGAAAATCATGCTTGACCAACCTGAATTCCCTTCTCTGATGACTGGCATCATGGACAGGGAATGCTGTTTACCTTGACTTTATAATGACTTTTGACATGGTCTCCCATTGCATATTTGTAGCCAAGCTAAAGAGATACGGACTGGATGCAGTGACTACAAGATCGATAGAAAACTTGTTGGATAAGGAGCCTCAAAGTGTTAATGAGTAGCAGTTTATGTAGTAGTGTTAATGAGCAGCCAGATGGTTACTAGAGTCTTTCCTCACAGGTGTGTACTAGAGCTGATACCATTTAATATCTTCATTAGCTACCTGGATGACAGGGCAAAACACATCTTCAGCAAGTCTGTGGATGAAACCAAATTTAGAGGAAGAAATTGATATGCTAAACAACAGGACTGCTGTTCAGTGGGCTTTGACAGAGCAGGCTGACAGAAACTCATGAACTTCAACAAAGGCAAGTGGGAAGTCCTAAACCTGTGATAAAATATCCGCATCCACCAGTATTGTCTGGGGCTAACTGAACAGAACTATATTCTGCAGGAAAAAAAAAAAAAAAAAAGGAAAAAAGAAAAAAAAAAGAAAAGAAAAAGAAAGATCCTGGGGTAACAAGTTGAACATCAATCAGCAGTGTAGCCTTGAGGCAATAAACGTCCATTACATAGTTGGATGTATTAGCAAGAGTGCAGCCAGCAAATGAAGATTCTCTGTATTTGGCATTTATGACCACACCTGGAGTATCTTGCCCAGTTTTGAATTCCCAGCAGAGGAAAGGCAATGATGCTGGGGAGTAAATTCACTAGAGGAAAATAAGTTGCCCAAGAGCCTATGGAGATTTTTTAAATAGATCATTAAAACTATATTATTGTGCAGCTATATATCTAGGCATTTCTTTTCCAGTCCAGATTCATTCACCACATATATTGTTTACTAGAAAGTATACACTGATTTGCAATCTTTGGTCCAGCACCAGAGTGCTGATTCCAGCACCTTGAGATACTGAGTCTGTACCTCACCATGCCAATTAAATGTTGCCTGAAGTTGATTTTCACTGCACTCGGCTGCCTTGGGCATGAATAGAGTACAGCAGTGCAGCCTATGCCCAACAGGTATCCCGAGCCTTATTTACAGTAAACCTCACAGTCAGTAGTATGGTAAGAAAGCCTACCACTTACAAGTTTAACATGCTAAAGTACACTTTCAAATCAACTTTCAGTCATTTAGTTCACACATAACCTACCAGGCTCAGAAAAACAGTAGCACAGGTAAAAAGCATGTGACAGGAAATGCATGCGGGTTCCATTTTTGTTTTTGGAAGGTGAGCTACTTCTTGACAAAGGCAAAGGGAGAAATACCAAAATGTTTATCTCCCTTTGTATAATGTGTCCAGTGGTCTGAACTGTATTAACTGTGATCTGATCTCTGACTCTAGTATCTCTCAAATTTTATAAAGTTTGCTCAGGAATAGCCTATATATTTGTTACATAGTGCATCATTCCATACTTTAGTGGAATACACTGTGTAATATACCTGTACTGAGCCACTGTCCTTATAAACAGTTTGGTACAATTATTTATCATATGTGCATGTTTAATCCCACCTAAACTGCATACACATTTTCATGTGATTTTGTTAACTGCATCAAAGAACGCTGGGAAATAGAGAAATTTACATACAAATGTTTGCCACTTATAGCCATGGTTCACACATGTATGTTGAGGCTGGTATGTGCATAAAGAACAGCTAGCAACGTTTCTGTTTTGTAGGAGGCTCTCTTCCCTTCCTCTCTGATTCCTCCAGACAGTTCTTTCTTGCAAGGTGTTCATGTCAAAAAGTCACTTGGGTACTTGAAAATCCGGTTTCACACTTTTGTCCAATAGCCTAACACCTATACACAAGGTTCTGTATTTTCTAAACAGGCTGCAAGAGAAAAAAAAAAAAGGGGGAGATTCCTAGGATCCCTGTTCATAAGGATATTTTAAATGGATTAAAGAAAACAGAGAAGAGCCAAGCCACTTGGTGATGCCAATCATGCTCTCTGAGATGAACAGACTGAATGGGATCAAAACATTTACCAGAAATCACTGATTTGTATACAGACCAATTTCCTTTTTCTTTTTTTTAATTTATTTTTTATTTAGATTTTTATTTTTTTCTTAGATTTTTTTTTTTCTTAATTAGACTTTTCTCCAGTTGGGGAGTTCTGGCTGCAGAACTGAGGGATGAGATAACTTGTAAGCAGCCAACTAAAGCTGTCATGAACTAAGTTTCATACAGTTGGAAAAGCATTATTTCAAAAAATACTCTTAAAAAATCAATATTATAAGTCTTCAAATATGAATGTAAGTAAGAGGGGGCAAGAGAAATGAAAGTGTCTCAGAGAGGCAAGTTCAGTGGGAATCTCCTTTGCTATACTGGATGGTTTTAGCACAATCCATATAGTATAAGAAAACAACAGAAACCATTGCAAAGAAAAATTGATGTTTTCCCTAACCAGGTGAAGTAAATACAGAAGACCAGTTCTACCAGGCAGTCAAGTTAAGGAACAGTTGTATCTAGAGAGAGTATAAAGTAGAATGAGAACATTCTCCAGATAATTTAGGATAAGGAAGAAGCCAGCTGTTAGAGCATCTAGCTATATCCATTTAAACTCCATCCTAAACCACTCCTAGTCATATTATTAATAACAGTGCTGTGAAAATTCTGCTATTGGTAACAATAAATAATTAAAGAGAACCTGAAAGATTCTTTTAAAATAATTTCTTACATATTTTCTCTGGTATAAAAGCCTGTAGAAGCAACGTAAGTTCTCTGATAGGTTATTTCTCCTAGTAAGCAAATAAAAAGTTGGAAAACCCCTCATCCTTTGTCCACTGAAGTCACTGTTATTCTTAGTTCTGAAATGTGACAGTATAATGCATCTCTGTACAGAAAGCAGTTCCACAACCAAAATTAAATCAGCGTTTAAAGATTATTGCTGCTAAACAATTAAATATAGGGACATATTTTCTCTTGCAGTTATAATACATATTGCAGGTTTCCCATCCAGCGTCACTAGAAGGACAAACTGAAGCTCCAGTCTGGTGTGTCTTCCTATAAGATGTTTTGAAACAATTCCCACACAGCACTATAGGTTCACTCATCACAAAAGCTTTCAACAGAACTTGAGGTAATGAAACTGTTTATTAATAACTCCATGCTTCACTTTACTCTAATATTACCTAAGATGGGGCATCTCTCAGCACTGAAATACATAATGTCATTTGCTATTACTCTGTGTACTTTTGAATGTAAGCAAAGACGAACATTTTAGGTGTAGAATGGCAATAGATGAAATAACAACTGACTTGTCAGGGTAATGCTTCGGAGAAAGGAAAGCCAAACTATATATGAAAAAGTCAGCTCTCTGTTCATCCATTCCCAGCGAAAATGTTTTATGTGCATGTACACATATTTATTATTCATGTATTCACTTGTGTGTATATTTGCACACAGATAAATAAAAGCATTTCAAATACATAGTTTCAATTAACTAAAATGTATCAGTTGTGATGAGAGTTACCTAATAAATACTAATTGATGAACTTATGTTTCTGTTGAGTCATTATATTAACACTCTGAATAAAAGTCTTTTAATATAGCTGACATCAGAAAAAGAATAATTATTTTTTAGATTCCCATAGTAAAAATAACACTTCATTATAACAATGGAAGTAGTATCAGTTGGTAACATTAGTTAAAAAACTTATCTTTAATATTTCCTGAGTTTTGGAACACTGGTCAGTATGACCTGAATTTCTGTTGATGCAGATAGATAATTCTTTTTTTTTCAATGCAGAATTCATAATAGTACTCATTATTTGCTTCTCCGTGTCTTGCTAGGCCATTACTTATATTATCAGTGGTACGTGATCTGCAGAAACCCAGCAAGCTAGGCAACTCTGTTTTGCTGATGAGTAGCAAAAGGGATGTAGAAAATACTTTAATGTATATTACCTAGGAAGAAATGGGGTATGTTAGACATACTTGGTATGTGAAATGCATTTTCATTATTACACTCAAATAGTATAAAATGCAATTAGTGTTTCTTGGATTTTATTGATAATGGCTAATAAGAAAAAAAAAATCATCATTGTGGTGGATAAGACTGTAAACATTACTGTTTTGAGAATGGATTTCAAACATGTATTCAAGTTATATTTGTAGGATTTTGATCAAATCATCAGAATTACGATGTGTTGAAAGACATTTAAACTGAAGAATTATTTTTTTGTTAACTAAAGGTTTGAGCTAATTGACACTTATTTTCAAAGTAAACGTAATTGTAGATCATGCCCAAATTCCAAACACTATGATCCAGGACAAATACTATTGATATTTTTCATAAGCTCCTCCTCTCTACAGGAATGGACTTTACTGAAGTAGGTAAACCAAGCAGGATTAGCCTTTTCATTGAAATAACAATGTATTTATTTTACTAGGGAGCTGAAGATTAAGCAGCTGATCAAAAGGTTTGCCTATCATCTGCCCAGCCACCTAGTCTGTGTCTAACAACAGCCACGATGAATATCAGTAATCCTCAGGAATTTATAACCTGTTAATGTGACCTAGTTAAGAGGTGGCGAGGAATCATAAAGTTCTGTTTTGAGCATTCTGACGGAGGAAGACAAGTCAAATAAAAGAATCTGCTCCATTAAGAAAATGGGTATTTTACAATAAATCATTGTTATTTACCACCATGATTAAAAATGGGCATGACACATCTCATCAAACATGATCCTGGAACAGTTGTTCAAGACAGTGTGTGCTTCCACATCTAGAAGCTATGCATTGCCTCAGACATTCCCTGGCCTTTCAACAATAAATAAAAATATGTGAGCGATTTTTTTTTCCTTTCATTATGTATAACTGTTTAATGGACTTTAGCTGACAGTCATTACCCATGAAAATTAAAAAGTATGTTAATGACACTGATTTTTTGAGTACTTCTTAACACTAGAAATCTATCCTGGACTAAAGCAGACTATTAATTATAACAGCTATTTTTAAACAACACTACCTGTGACCCTGCCTAGTCCAGAAATGAATGTCACGTTACAAGGACATGAAACCACTTTCAGCTATTTCCAAGCAACTCCATCAGTAAGCAATCCCTTTTAGCCTATCTACTTTGGCAGATATTCCGAGACATAAATTTGGTCAACAAAACCAAAAATTTCTTTTTAGAAGTTAAAAAAGACAGAGTCAACAAATACAACGTAAATTCTAAACAACTTCCTAGTTCTGCATCTCTCTTCTCCCACCCAAACAGATTCAGATTGCAAGATGCTGACCGATAATGAGAGACACTGCACATCCATCACCACTCAGGGTGATGTGAGAGCACACAGGGGTTTGCAAGACAGTGTTCTAACTATGGATATAAACCTCAAAAAACAAGAGGAAGGCAATAAATATATGATGAGCATTTATCATTCCTAATACAGGTCCTGGTTCTACCCTGACAAAAGTATGATAAAGAAACATGAAAGCACTGGTTCCCAAAAACATCCAGGTGAAGATTATTTCCTGGAAGGGAAACAGTCAAACAGACAAGTGTTTTCATAGGAATATCTTATGATCATGTTAAACAGCAGCTTATGAGAAAATCTGAAAGTTGTTGGGAAGAATATTGTTATTACTCCCACAGGAACCAGAACCATTATTGTGCTATTGGCCTACTTCACTACCATATGTGTTTTAAGCTTATTAAGTCTCATGGTGAACTTCAACATTAAATTTACACCAACTCCAAATGTTACCCAATCAATTTATTTATATAACTTATTTTAGACAAGCCTGCTCATAATGTTCGGTCAGGCTCCTTTAAGTGGTCTCACCTAGTATTTCTCGTTGCATTCTTCAGTCTGCTATTGCACATTTTCCCCTTATAACATAAAATACATCATGATATTCACACCTTATCTGTATACCAAAATATCTACTGTTTCCAATAACAAGTAGGTTGCACCTTCGCAAACTCAGATACGAAATTAAGTAAAAAGAAAAATGAATGAATATTGCAAGGAATAGAAAAAGAAGGAAATTTATCAAATTTAAAGGGAATTTATTAGATTTAGGAGGATTTTATAAAAAGAAGGGGATTCCATTTAACTGTTTATATAACATGACTAACACTATAGCTTATCATGAAGGACACATCAGTAGAAGAGGAAGAGAGGCAGTACATTAGAGACCCTCTTCAAATTCAGAAGATTCGTCATTGTATAAATATATTTAGCTTTATAAAATAACCATGGTCAAAATTATTGACTTTGAATATATGAAGCAGGTTATTGAGATTCTGCAGCTTAAGTGGCTTAAGAAATTTCCAAGAATATGTTCAAGGAAAATCCTGACATTGGCTTCATTTAACTTAGGAGAGAGCAAGAAATAGTATACCACTGCCTTATTAAACCAGACGAACTGAGATAAATGGGACAACTGAAAGTGATTATGGTAGGCAGAATTTCAAAATAAGACTAAGGAAATGGAACAGAAACTGAAAAGCTGGGACCTTGAACCCACCTCAGTGTCTTATTTCCTTGAGAGACATGATCAAGTTTTAAACACGAAAAATTAAGATATAAAAGTAGTTTTACAATATCTAGCATTAAGACGACTGTTTTAATTGTATTTTTGTATTTAGTAGAAGGTTGCTGCTGACTCAGGTTTTATTTCATATATTTAAACGTAGTCCTGTGGTATTTTAGCAAATAGAAACACTGCAGTCATGCCAATGCGAAAAGGGAACTAGAAAATATAACCCATTAAAAACAAACCTGAAGCCCATTAATTCAGTAGCCAGCAAAGTAAAATACCAAAGCAAACAAACAGCATCAATGTTGAAAATACATGAAAATATGAAATATTATATTGCCTTATGGTTTAGTCATCTGAGGTATCATAAGCAACACAGATAAGGGTTTTTTTTTAAGAATATATGACTTTAATTGACTTTGCCCCTTTAATGATAAATTTACAATGAAAATGACATGTCCACCATAATTTTGAAATACAACATAGCTACCACCGATTTGCTGCAAATGCTTTTGCATTATATTTGTGGCAGAGGAGTATATTTGACAAAAATAAATTCTTATACACATCCATCCTTGGATTAATAGCAAGATGAATTATTCAAAATTAAATAAATGAAGTTAAAAATTAATAAATATAAAATTATATAAACATTCTTTCTGGATGTCCGCAAGCAAGGTTTCCCTCAGCACACTAATACACCAACCTTCATAAAAAAAAGTGAAAAAACGGGGTCTGTTTATTAAGAGTGAGGCAAAATGATGCAACTGATGTTGGCCTGATATTTTACTTCTTGTGAATTGCGGTAATAAGTTTTTCTAACCTCCAATACCAACACTGGTCCACCCCCAGAACTCTGAGGCCATTTGTACTGGGAAGAGCACACACGGCTAACAAATGCAAGGCACCCATGCAGCTTCTGGTGCTTTTGCTGATCCTCTGAGGCCCTCTCCCAAAGGCTGTCAAAGATGCTAGCGTCAGCTCCTCCGATACTTGCCACGGACAGGTCAAGTGGAGATGATTTTATTTAACTTGGAAGAGGAAGAGTTTGCTCTGCCCGCTCTCCGTGCTCCCACAATGTGTACTCAAGCATTAGTGGACAAATACATCAAATAAATGTCGGATAAAACCACCCAAGATATGCCCAGTAATGCAAAGAAAGGATATATTTTAGGGTATGGTCAGAGAAGATATTCAAAGCCTCCTTTGTTGCTTCTAGAAATGTCAGGACAATTCAGAAATGTCAGTTCCTTTACCGGTTTCCAGATTGTAATTGAAGGATCATGTAGCTCTCTCGCTCCTTTCTCTAAATAGGTCTATAAAGATCAGCTGGAAAGTGCAGACAAAATTGTTCACTGGTTAGCTTCACCTAGAGCTACAGGGTATATATGTGCTTTCTTTTGTCTTATTGATCAATCTAGCTTACATTTTTAGCACACACAAACAAAAATCAGGAAAAAGAATGTCGATGAAAAATACGAACAACACAAAACCAATAAGGTTCCAATCGTGCAAATTTTGCTTCACTTGATAAAGCACTTCTTGACACAGTAATGTCCAGAATCCCCCTCCCCCAGAAAAATACAGGACTGAAACAGAAGCTTTTTTTCTTTTTTTTTTTCTTTTTTTTTTCTTTTTTTTTCTTTTTTTTTTTCCCTTAAGGCTATACAACACGGAGAAATAAAGTATGGAAAGAACACCTCATTGGGCTGAACACTTCATTCTTCTGGCTCTGGACTGAGCCTTTGACAAAGTGATTGTGTGGTCCAAGTTATTTGTCTCACTGGGACAACGACAAGAGAAAAAAAAAAGAGGAAAAAATGAAAGAGGGGAAAAATTTAAAAATAATAAGAAAGTCAACGATCCCAGCAATAAAATCCGAAATTGACTTTACAATCACAGGTACAAATTGCTCAGGTCGATAATTTCATTTCTCCTAAAGATCACTGTCGTCTAAAACTAATTAGAGGCGCAGGTTCCCGAGGAATTGTCAATATTCAAAGCAAATGTTGGAGTTTAGGAGGTTATCATTCTTCTACCATGACAGTCTGACGGGGTGACTGGAAATATTGTCATGTGCTGCCAAGATCAGGGTGTCATTAACGACTGAATCCTTCCTCCGGCTCATAGATCTGCTGCCTATTTGGCCTTCTTTTATAGTGGAAAGACTAAGAAGCCAGAAAAGGTTGAATATTTCCACCCTCCCATGAGGTTACCCCTTTCCAGTTTGAGATGCACTTTGTCTTCTCTTTCCATGTGGAGCAAGACCCCATTGCTGGCTGCTTCTCTGGTGACGTCCTGATCCCCTGCAAAAGCTGAAATCACTGGGTAGCCGTTTTGCATTAAACTTACCTAAAAAGTGCAAAGACAGAGAATCTGAGTTTTCTCAATACTCTCAATGACTTTTATACCTTGTACACATCACTAAGCTTTTGTGCAGGTTAGAAACAGGGTCGAATTAAGCTAAGGCAATGCATGATTTCTGTCATGCATGCAGGCCCCTTTAACTAAAATAACCTACAGTCTCATTCTTCACTTGCTGGTTTGTAAATGCACCTCAGTCTCTAGAAACGAGCATTTGAAAGAGGAAAAAGAAAAGTAGAAAAAAAGAAACACAGCATCTTCTTTAGATCAGAACCCACCTGGATGGTTTGTCTGTTATAGACCTTGACCACGTGGAAACTGAAACTATATATCCCTTTTCTTGGTGCTACAAATATACTGGAAGCAAGATCAAAATGGTTGCCAATATTAACTAACACCTGGAAAGTAAACAAACAAAACAAAAAAAGGAGAGAGAGAGAAAGAGAAATCAGACCTCACCTTAGAAAACCACCAGTGTACATCTTACATGAGCTCATGACCGATATAAAGCCTAGTTGAGATAGTATTTGCAGCACAATTAAAAGTGCACTGCAGGGGAAAGCAGCCAAATTACAGAGGCATTTAAAAAGCATCACAGTTCATAAAACGATTCAGTTATGCAATAATGGTCTCCAAAGCCTGCTAGGTGAAGTGCAAATGTCCACACTGCACTGTTAATAAAACAAAGGTGGCAGAAGCGGGAGAAGGGAGGGGAGTGGAAGGAAGGAAAAGAGGGAGGAGAAAGAAGCAAGGACAAAAAACCTTTAAACTCATCAACTCATAATGCAAACGTATGTTTTTTATCTAGCTTTACTGAAATCGAACCTGTCCTCGAATTCAGCAGTGTATAGAAAATCGCCCTAATGAGATCACTGATGGAGGAGACAGAATGGTCCGCAACAGCAACGTCTGCCAGCTCGTGCCTCTCTGCCCCTCCGGAGAGCTGTGCCGCCTGCCCCGCATCCTCAGGCGGCTGGGGTGGGCCTCCTCCTCCTCCCCGACAACAGTCTTAATTTGTCATATATTTGAGTGTCTTTTGAACGCAAGAAAAAAGAGTTGAGCCCTTTGGCACATTGCGAAGCCTTGCTTGAGAGCAGCGACCGCATCCTGCCCCGCAGACTGCCGAGCCGGACACTGACGGGAATCCGGCAAAGGCTTATCGCTCCCTCCCTTTACAGGCACCAGCCTGGTTTGGCTCAATAGGCACGGCTAACAAGGGGAGAAAACCCCGCAGGCCCGTAGAGCGAGGGATGAGCCAAAGCTGGCTGCTCTGCCGCGCCGGTCCTCTCCGAAGCGCCCCAGGCGTGCTCGGCTAAGCGGGCTACAGCCTTTGGTTTAATGGATCAAAATACAAAGCGGGAGGAAACAAAAAACAATCCCTCCGCAAATCCCGACGCTTTCGTCCCAAGAAAGAAATCCGTTATTGCGGGAGCACCGAGGGAGGGACGCCTGAGAACTCCTGAGAACTGAACACTGCTGAATAAAGCGTCTAAAATACGCTACACATGAAGCAAACTCTTGGTTGTTTGGTTTTGGTTGTTTTTTTCCTCTACTGATCTGACTTAATGACAGCTTGTAAGGAATAGCTGTGCAAACTCATTAGAAGGAACAGGTAGACAGATGAATGATAGACGGACAGACAGATGAAAACAAAAGCAGAGAAAACAAGTCTGCGTGCGCTAATTTTGGCTGACTCCGCAGTACTAAATCAGGAGTAAGAGGCGGCAGAAAAAAAAGTGAATTTCGTCGCAAAAGTCAAGCGGTACACCGGGGCACGGGCTCCGGGAAGCAAGCACTGAAGCAAGAAAGGGGCAGGACCAGCAGCTCGGGCTGTCCGCTTCCCTAACCGACGTACCGCGTGCAGGGTAACACCATTCATTTACAACCCACCGGGGACAGTGTTCGCCTCGTTTGATAAGGCGGGGAACACCCTCTTCTTCCTCAGCCCTCCCTCCCCCTGAGAGGTGCTGTAACATTGCCAAGTGCGCTTGGAACAGGCAGCCCCGGCAGCTCCCCGTCGGTAAATCTCTGTCCTCTCCTCGCCCTGAAAATAAACATCTCAGACGGAGCACCGATAGGGACAGGGGGAGTGCGCACCCTCTCCCCGGGTCATCCTTGACTGCCTGGAGCAACCCTCGGCTGCTAAAAGCCCCCACAAGCGCCCGAGGCACAAACTCGCACGTTAAAGCCCTCTCAGTAGTAGCGATGGGACCGGACAAAAAGCCGGCGTCGCCCTTCCACCCACAACACACCCAAATGCCCCGCAGCCACCTAAAAGAACTTCCCGAACTCTTTCTGGGGAGTTGAGCTGTAAAAAAATGCTATTGAGCGGGTGGGTCAGGATTAAAAGATGAAAGGTGAGCAGAAACTAAAGTCCGCGTGCAGGGGCGGGAATGGCCGCGCAGGGAGGCTAGGGGCGGCGGCGCGGAGCGTGGGGCGGAGAAGACAAAGCGGGCGTCGGCTGACCTGGTCGAAGTAGATGGTCATGGTGCGGTTGCTCATCTCCGAGGGCTCGTGGTTGGTGCTGCGGGTGGCCGAGAAGGCCACCTTGGCGCTGCCGGAGCGCACCGAGATCCCCAGGGAGGAGGTGATGGCGCCGTCGGCCGAGGGACTAGAGTCGCACACCACCAGGCACTTCCCCTCCAGGACGATGGGCTCTGTGTCGTTCTGCGCCCGCACCGGGCACCCGGCGGGCAGCAGCAGTAGCAGCAGTGGCAGCGCCGCCGCCAGGCAGCAGGAGCAGCCTCCCGTCGGCCCCAGCAGCGCCCCCCGCCGCCGCCGGCCCATGCCCAGCGCCCGGCCGCCGCCGCTCCGGCTCGCCGCCGCCATGCGGGCAGCCGCGGGGAAGCGGAGGGGGCTGCGCGCCTGCTGCCGCCGCGGCGCCCGGCGGCCAGCGCTCTGCGGGACGGTGGCTGGGCACCGGCGGCTAGGGCCGCGCCTTCCTCCCCTTCTCCTCCTCTGCCTCCTCCTCCTTCTCTCTTCCTCCTCCTCCTCCGCCGCCGCGCGGGACGAAGGAGCCTCCTCAAAGGGCGGGCGGCGCGCAGCAGCCTGGCAAGGGCAAAGGCGGCGGTGAAGCAGAGGGGCGGGCGTGCAGGAGCCGGGCACCACGCAGCCCGGCAGCCTCTCGTCGGCCCAACAGGTCTCTCTGGGAGAGACCTCGCTGCTCAGCGCCTTCTCGTGTCTTCTCTCTCTCCCGTCCCCTGGCACCGGGAAGCCCCGCAGCCCCACCCGTGCTTTAAGCCGGGAGGAGGGGGCACCGCGTCAGGTTTCGTCCTGAACCCACGGTGGATCAGTCTGCGGGCTTCTCGGGCGGTCCCTTTTCACCTCACAGCCGAGGGAGCCTCCAAAATCCGGCTCGTTCCCACAGCCCCACTTTTTACTACATCTGCGAGGCGGGTTTATGTCTCTCTTCTAACGCCCAGCCATTACAAAAGGCGATTTTATCATCATCATTATTATTACTGGTGATGCTCCCTCTCCCCCTCGTAGGAGCTGCCCCACTATCCCTTCCCAGGGTTCGTGTGGTCCTGGGCTCCCGCAGCCCTCGCCTTCGCCGTAGCGCTGCTCTGACCGGGCTTTGGGAGCCTCCGCCGCCCTCCTTCCTGCTTGGAGGTGCTGCGCTCGCGTACCGGCTTGTACTTCCCAACCTCTTGTTCCCCAGGCTAGGTTACCCCGCTGCCTCCTAAACCCTCCGGAAGGAAGCGGCTTAGCACCCCTCGACTCCCACCCTGGCAGCATGCACATCACAAGAGGCAAAACCTCACCCGTCGTCTCCCTGGGAAGTTGCATCTCAGTTTTCCCCGCTCACCAGAACACTCTGAGGTCTCGCTCCTGGGAGATCCCCCCCTACACTTCCCCGAGGCATCTCTACTGCTGCCCTAACCCCGCATCTTATTATTGCTGTTATTTAAAATGGTATTTTGAGAAATGACCAGCCAGCGGGGAGGAGAACGGCGTTTTTACCTGGGAGGTCCATGACGGGAGAGGAGGGCTGGCTAGGTGGCTCGTCCGTGAACTTGTATTGCTTAGAGAAAATGAGCCGAGATTGCGCTGGCAGAAAGAAAAGGAAACAGGAGTCGTCTCTTTCTCTCCCGCCCATTGCCAATAATCTCCCCCCCTCCACCCCCCTAGCCACTACCACCACCACCCCACTTCCTCCCTCCTCCCCTCTCCGCGCGCACACACACACTCGCAGCCGGCAAGGATTCGGACGTCGGGAGAGGAGTGGAGCGCGGCCGTGGCACACCCCTCACCCCAGCCCCTGACCCGCATCCGCGCACCCTGCGAGCAGCAGCGGCGAGGCGCGGAGCTCCCACCGGGACGGCGTCTCCAGGGCGCCCCGCAGCAGGGCAGGGTGACCATGGTGGCGGGGAAAAGCCGTACCCCTCCCCCCCCCCCCCCCATTAAATCCGTGGGGCTCAGTATCCCCGGCACAAACACGCTGCTGACACACTGGCACTCACGGGCCACTGTTGCCGTCGGGCCGCGAGTCACCACTAACTGGATTCATAGACTTTAATAATGATGACGATGATATATATAGCACTAACAAGGACACGCTGTTTGGGGTACTTCAGGCTGCGCACCGCATTCCCATGCCTGGATCCCTGCATCTCGGCGCCCAGCGGGAGGTGGCGGGTCCGCCTTCATTGCCTTTATTAAACTGTTTCTTCCCTGGGGGGGGCTCTGCTCCCAGAGCCGCATCCGCTTCCAGACTCGCTTCTGGTCCAGAACCTGCTCCTGCTCCCTGACCCGCTCCCGGCCCCTCCCGAGGCTCCGCGCCAAGAGCGGTGGTGGGGCGCCACCTGGCGGTGGCGTTGAGCGTCTGACGGGGCTGGTCAGCGAGACGGCTGAGAACTGTGAAGAGGGAAGGAGAAAAGGAGGGAGAGTAGGAGGGAGAGAAGTAGGGTCACACCCTGGCAAGGGCGGGAAGCAGGATTCCCAATGGGCAGAGCGTCAGAGAAACTGAGTGGTCGTCCGCTTCCGCTGCCTGCAGGGCCCGGGCGCGCTGCGCCCGCGGATCTCTCCCGCTTTAAGGAGCGGTAATAATGGTGTATGTCATAGTCAAGGTTATCATCAGGTATTACTGGCTGCAAATGTTTCATGTGTCTCGGTTCGTGTGGCTGCTGCTGAGAGGTTGGCAGCAATGCGAGGGAGGGTAAGGCAATGCTCTGGCAATGAAGTTTTGTGAAAAAGCTCTGCATTTCTATTCATTCCTCTCTGTTGCAAATTGTTTTTCTGGTTGTATACAGCATATTCTTAGAGATCCCGATACTCAGACTTCAGCCTCTGAAAGGAATAGAAAACCACATATAAATAAATGTAAGTGGTAGGTCTTGATAAGGAGAAAAAATTTGCATGTGTAACTCACTAGTAAAATTACAATCTCATCTATGAATGAGCACTCCTCTGTTTCAATCTTCTGCTTTAAGCACAACTGAGGAACCCCTGTGGGTTTCTGCCTGATGATTTGCACTGAGAAATTAATCATGCTCTGAAATTGCAGCTAAGCAGTGTGCAGGGAATTCCTAACCTATAGCTCCTCATTTCAAATGAGAATTTTGTACTAAGTCTAAAATACTCATGTTTAATGGTCATTTTCCCGAGTTCAAGCATCGAGGGATGAGAGTAGAAAGCTGAAAAGTGTAGTGAATTAAAACTATGAGGAATCAGAAGGAGCCAGTCTGTGGCTGTAAGGCAGCTCTTGTTCTACAAGACAGTGAACAGGACCACAGAAATTCCTTCAGAAGACATCAACACTCGGTCTTATATGGGGCTGGTACACTAGGGAGATGCTATTATTTCTCTTTAGGTCACACTACTCAGTCATAGAATCATAGAACAATAGAATCATAGAATCAACTAGGTTGGAAAAGACCTTTAAGATCATCAAGTCTATTACCCCAGGACTGCTAAGACTACCACTAAACCATATCACACATTTTTTGAACATTTCCAGGGATGGTGATTTCAGTTACCTGGCTGAATGCCTGATCACCCCCTCTGTGAAGAAATTTTTCTTAATATCCAATGGTTGCCTGGGCACAAGCTGGCTCATGTTCAGCAGCCATCAATCAGCAGCCCCAGGGCCTTTTCCACCAAGCAGTTTTACAGCCACTGTTCCCCAAGCTTGTAGCATTGCATGGGGTTATTGTGGCCCAAATGCAGGACCCAGCACTGAGCCTTGTTGAACCTCACACCATTTGCCACAGCCCATCAATCCAGCCTGTCCAGATCCCTCTGTGGAGCCTTCTTTCCTTCAAGAAGATCAGCCCAGCTTGGGTTGATCCCACCCAACTTGGTCTCATCTGCAAATTTACTGAGACTGTATTCAATCCCCTCATCCATATCATCAGTAAAGATACTAAGCAACACTGGCTCTAACACCGAGCCCTGAGGAACATCACTAGCGACTGGTCACCAACTAGATGTGATACCTTTTAGAACCATCTGTTAGGCTTGGCCACCCAGCCTGTTTCCAACCCAGCAAGGAATCCACCTATCCAGGACATAAGCAGCCAGTTTCTTAAGGAAAACACTGTGGTAGATAGTGTCAAATGCTTTACACAAGTCCAAACAGACAATGTCCACAGCCTTGCCCTCATCAACCAGGCGAGTCACCTTATCATACAAGGAGATCAGGTTGGTCAAGCAGGACCTGCCCTTCATGAACACGTGCTGACTGGGCCTGATCCCAGTGGCTGGTGTGACTATTAAAGACCGAAGCAAAAGCAGCATTAAGTGCTTTAGCCTTTTCCTCATCCTCAGTCACCAGGTTTCCCCTGATATCCAATAAAGGAAGGTTCTCTTTGGCCCTCCTTTTATTGCCAATAGATCTGTAAAAGTACTTTTATAATCTTTTATGGCAGTGGCCAGATTTAGTTCCATCTATGAATTCACCTTTCTAACTTTCTGTCTACATAGCCTAACAACATCCTTGAACTTTTCATGAGGTGACTGTCCCTTCTTTCACAGGTGATAAATTCTCTTTATTTTCCTGAGTTCCAGCAATATCTTCGTGTTCAGCCAGGCTGGTCTTCCCTGCCGGTTTGATTTTCCACACATAGAGACTGCCTGCTCTTCCACTTTAAGGATTTCATTCTTGAAGAGTGTCCAGCCTTCCTGGACCCTTTTGTCCTTCGGTAATGTTTTCCACGGAATTCTGCCAACCAGATTAGCATCGTAAACAGGTCAAAGTCAGCCCTCCAAAAATCTGAAGTGGAGGTTTTGCTGACCTTCTTGACTTCTCCAAGGATTGAAAGTTCAATCATTTTTTGATCACTTTCCCCAAGATGGCCTCCAGCCATCACATCACCCACCAGTCCTTCTCTATTTGCGAACTGATCTAGCCAGGCATCTCCCCTAGTTGGCTCACTAACCCGCTGGTTTAGGAAATTATCTTACACACCCTCCAAGAACCTCCTGGATTGTTTCTTCCTTGCTGTATTGTACTTTCAGCAGACAGTCTGAAGTTCCCCACAAGAAAAGGGCAAGCGATCATGAAACTTCTCCCAGTTGTTTGAAGAACATGTCATCTGTAGCTTCACCTTGGCTGGGTGGTCTATAACAGACTCCTGCCAGGATATCTGCTTGGTCAGCCTTCCCCCTGGTCTTCACCCGTATTCATCCTTCTCACTCACAATACTAAGTTTTAGGCACTTGATGCACTGCCTGATATAAAATGCAACCTTGCCACCTCTTTTTCCTTGCCTATCCCTTCTGGAGAGCCTGTAGCCATCCATTGCATCACTCCAATCATTCCATCATGTTTCTGTGATGGTGATTATGTCATGATTTCCCTGCTGCACAATGACTTCCAGCTACTCGTGTTTGTTACTCATGCTGCTGGCATTGGCATAAATGCATTTAAGTTACCCTGTGGATCTGGACTCCAACAGTAGCATGCTACCCTGTGGCTCATTTCTAGTGAGCCTGGTGTTACCATCTTCCCCCTTCAAGCCTAGTTTAAAGCCCTTTCTATCAGCCCTGCTAGGTCCTGGGTTAGAATCCTTTTCCCCTTTGGGACAGATGTACCCATCTGCCTCCAGCAGGCCTGGTGCCATTTAGACTGACCCGTGGTCAAACCCCCCCAAATTCTTACACTGACACCAGTCACAGAGCCAGGAATTAATTAGTGAGATTTTTCTGATATAGCCATTGTCATTGATTGTGACTGGCAGGAGGGACAAGAGCACTACTTGGGCTCCTGAGCCCTGAACCAGTTGACCCAAGGCCCTGAAGTCCTGTTGTATTATCAAGGAATGAAAACAGGGCCAAAAGATTTGTTCCTTATTTTATATGACTTACAACATTAGGCACAGTGGTGAGACTGATGGCACATCATCATTTCCATCTGCTACTTTAAAGAAAGATGAGTGTAAGAGCTAAAGGGAACTGTAAAGCCCTTAAATCCAGTGCGCATCCACAGAAAAACAGAAGAAATCTTGCCTTTCTTTGAATACAAGGACTGAATCCCAAATGTACAGAAACACCCTTCTCCTTAGATACCTAACTAGCAAAAGAAGTAGCGGTATAAATTGGTGCATCATGAATGGAAAGGGGAAATAACTAAATGCTAATACTTATTTCTAATAAAATATTTAATTATACAACCTTTATGGTGTTTATTAGAAAACAGCTCTATGCTGCCTAATTAAATACTGTTTAATTAAATGCTATCCTTAATAGTATTTATGGGATAAACCTGCTGCCTTCCTGGAATTATTTAGTTGGTGGAATTATTTCTGCATCTTTGCTTTCTTTTGTGAATTGTAAGGTTGAAAATGCATATTTTGAAGTTATTAATATGGGGAAATACAGTTTATTTAGTTATGGAGTGCTTTCAGAAAGTGTACCTTCTAAAGTAAATAGATAAGGTATTTGCAGTCCTCTTTCTTGAGCTTAAGATTTGGTTGTATTTGGAAAGGAACAGTATGTAATCAAGCTCATGCCATTTTTCATCACTTTGCCGAGACTGTTAGGAATACAGACATTTCTAGCAGGGACATGTTGAACTTGATGGCGTGGGAGTTCTACAGGAGATGAAATCACTCATTTCTTTGGAGCCTTCTCTAAGATAGCACTCACCTTGAGCTTACTTAAGCCAACAGCTTCAAGGGGAAAAGCTTTTTGTCTCATCTACTAAATCAAGTTATCAACAGAAAGGTATTTTGATCAGCAGCTCCCAAGTGTTTCCCATACATTATTTACATTAATGTTTAACAAAAATGTGACACATTTTTCCAAAAGAAAATACTTACATATCTGTTCCTGACATTATTTCACATATATTTGCATGTATTATCTCGATGTTACAAACACAAATACAGAGAAAGAAGAAATGTTCCTCTGATGTGAAATATACTTTTACCTACCCCTAAATATTGGGACAAGTTTGTGACAGGGAGACAGAAACACTTCCATGATCAGCCAAGGTGCAGAAGACTGAGTCCTGATTTATTAAATATGCTACAATTTAAATTGCTAAGCATCATCTTCATGGATTAAGTGGCCTTTAAAAAACAATTTTACTGTAAATCATAAACAAACTGGATTTAATAAATCTGATTCTTTTTTCTTTACAATTTTTTTTCTTTACAAGTATACCTTTGAAATATAATCTGGTGGTAGAAAAAGTGCACTCTTTTTTACCTATCCAGCGATGACCTCCATATTAGCCACAAGTTATGGTTAAATCAACTGAGGTACATCTACCCCCATGAGAGCAGCCCCTGTGGTAAATTCAACCATAAGTGTGACTTAAAGAATTCTTTGTAAATTCAAATCAGTAGCTCATTCTTTATCCTACTGGGGCACCAGGGCAAATTACCTTAGAGCTACCAGCTATGGCAAAGAATATACACTGCTTTTTTGATACCATGCACAACGTTCTCAAATATACACAATGCAGAAAAAAATTACCTAATAAATTAGAGTTCATTCACAGAAATACTTAAACTTTTTTTATAGCCTCAGTCTTAGAGCCTCCCACATCAATCAAGGCAGTTATGTTTTCTCCTGCATAGGAAAATTCATTATAAGTGTTTCTGAGGTGTCAGTTTTCAATTGCAAAGGGTCTCCCCTCATAGGAAGGTCAGGACTATAGATGGAAGATTTTGCATGACCCATCTTCACATGGAATATCATATCTGATGTAATTTCAGAAATATTTGCATAACATCTTACACATTGAAAGAAATATGTGTAGTGCCTCAAGAACGTTTTATTTGTTCATGTAAAAATATCAGAACAACCCTAGACAGCAGTCTATTTTGGAACATAAAATGTTGTTTTCTTCCATAAAGTATCTTTAATTTTTAATGTTTTATTAAATAAACATATTTAATGATGTAACAAAACCCAGGACATTAGAATATTGTAACTGCAATATAATTCATTGTAGAGCTTTGATACCATTTCATATCAGATTGCATCTCTGAATGTCGTATCTTAATATTCATAGTTACTTAGATAACACTACTTTTTCTGAAGATGCGCAAACTTACTGAACCAGTGTCAAAGCTTGCTTTTAATAAAGTATTTATGTGGCAATTATTAAAATATTGTTAAATGCAGCTTTGTACACCTCATAGAGATGAAACAGACATGAAATACTGGATAACTTTGTAGTGGTAGCAGACCTCTTACATGTAGTCATAAAGTGATACTTAAATCCACCCTTCTAAAACAAGTTTGCAGTGCCACTGCCTTAGATACTTGTACCAGAAATGTCTGACAAATGGCCACTGCAGTGAAATGGCTAGCACTTAACAACATGCCACTGTACTCTTTAATCCCTCTCATTTCATAGAATTTCAGCTCCAGGAGGAGAGGGGATTAAAGTTATTTTGCAGTGCCTTTTTCTAATATCATGTTCTGACTCTTTTGTTAGCTTCTGTGACCAATACATTTTCAGGCCATTCAGGTTTCCTTGGCAGAATTTAGAGATTAAGATGTTTTATCATTAGGGAAAAAAAAAAAAAGTGGCAAAATACTGTTTTTTCTAAACACATACTGATCAGAAACGTTCAGACAAAGTGCATGGTCACCTCTGGTCTGCATGATCAACACTTATTTCCAAGGTATGGTGCATCCTCATAACAAACTGCTACAATGATGTTGAAGAGCTCTGCTGTTCTCTGAATTCCTTATTCACAGAATAACAGCTTTTAACTAGATAAATGATGACAGCAACCCAACGTGCCTTCCAAAGACTGAACATTTTTTTGTGTAAAAAGAAAATGCACTTGGGAGAAATGTTTATAACACTGGCGTCCAGGCATGGGGCTTGGCCAGTACAAATACTTACTTCTTTTACATGTAACCCTGAGCATTGCTTGTGTTCCTAAGTTTTGGGCATGCCCTTTCCACCCATACAAACTCTCAACCTGATCTTTTAAATAAGGAAAGCATATTTTAATAAAGTAACTCTTAGCTAAAAGAATTTAAAATGTCATTTATTCTGTTGCACCTGCAGAAATTTGTGTGTCCACCCAATATACTCTCCCTGAGCCTTCCAAGTGAACTTAGAGACCATAGACTTTAAATGAAATTTCTAATAAAAAAGTTGCTATACACATAACACATTTGCAAGTTTCAGTAAAGAAGACCTCTTCAGTGTCATAGCCAATATATATAAAGTTCTTTGAAGTTTAAATATTATATATATTGTATATAGAGAGTAATATCTTACAGGTATTGTATATGACATAATATATAGATCGATGTTAGTTCCTATGTTAGAGTTGGGAAGAACTAGTGGTTTTAAAGTATATTTTTTTGCACCGACTGTCTTGCTACAGGTGAGGTGTTGTTATACAATGTCACACAAATGCAACATTTAAAACTTAGATATGGACTGTTTATTTTCATGAGAGAATCTTAAAACAGGACCTTGAAATACAACAGAGATGCCGCAGCCTACAATTGCATTTCCTACCTTCTTTAGTTCATTCAGCTATATTTCAAAGCAGACCTTCCAATTCTAATTGGAGAACAAAGTCATACTGAATTGCATGTTTTTACTGATGCATGATCATTTGTATTAACAGAGAAGACTCTGACATTTCTGAAAACAGTCCACAGAAATAAAAATATATTGCAGAGATAGAAGATCAAATTATTAATGCTTTCATTTAGTTAGTTCTGAGTTTAGCATTTCAGAAGACAAAATCAGGTTGGAAAAGCAATGTTGTAGAAGACTGTCCCTAATGACATACACAGAAATCTGTAACTTTTTTGTTCAGATATTTCTTTGCCTCAGGTTTTTTTTGCTTCATTTTTTTGATTCTGCTTGGAAGAGGCATAGTTTTTTGTTGTTTTTTTTTTGAAAAAGCAACTGCTCTGTAAACAGTTCTCTGTATGTTGTCTCAAGTTGCAAACTCACCAAATAGGAATATAAAAAGCACTACTTGCTTTGGAAATCTTATCCCTTATAGAGACCTATAATGTAACCATTCTGATAGGCAGAAAAAACAGCTAGTCTCAGTCTTTTAAAAATTAATTTTTCTTCTGAAATAGATAAATCTGTGATACAACCAAGAGACTATTTACAGCTTTAGGGAATTAAAACAGATGTATTTGATCACCTTTACATGTTCATTCCTCCTCAGCACATGACTGCTGAGAATTTTGACAACATTTGAGAAGCCAGAAAGATCTGAGTCTTAGTTTCCATCATTGGGTAATGAAAAAGCTCTTTCTCAGGTCTTTGAAGACTTCTGTTCTTGTTTCATTAGAAATAATTATGAATAGCAATCTTTGTCTCCTTTGAAAGTATCAGGAAACATACAGCCAGTCCAGATCCAGCCATTGTGCATCAGCACAATATCATGCTGTTCTCTTCCAGAATCTAAAGGTTTTATCAGAAAAATGTTTTAGCTGCTAATGACTGTAGAGGTAGCCTCACAGACCATGGCAATAGATGCAATGACAGCTCTCTGCTACTTTTAAACAATTGCATTATGAGATATGACCTATCTCATTCATCTTAGTAGCTGCTAAATTGGATGTCCCTGAAAGCATTTGTGAGATGTCACTTCTTTCAGTCCTCGTCAAAGCAGGTAGGAAAGGAGATAGAACATTTCCTGCTGAACACTTACACAATCCACTTTGAATGAAAACTCGTTTGGGCTGAATAAGGAACACTGGTATTTGTCTCTTCTTACAATAAGGGACTCAGAGCCAGAGTCCAGTAAATTTAAGATTCTTAAGGGAATAGAGAGGGGAAGCATATTCAGTGCCAAAGATGTGGAAAGCCAGGCCCAGGGGCCTAAGGAGTATATGTCACTGTGTCTGGAATAGTTATCAGCTTTACTATTAACAGCTTTATTGGAAGAAGAGTTGAAAATTAATTTTCTGTCCTGAACTAAACCTTTGGCATATATTACTGTTTAGTCACACCAGTTGTCCTAGGATGTACTGCTACAGGTGGGAGAGATTTTTTTGAAGAGCAACTTGTTGATTTGTTTTGAAGGATCTCTACATGTGTTTGCACCGTACCTCTGGGATACCACATACACCTCTGATCCCATCCTTCAATTTAGGCAGAACTCTCTGAGTAGTAAACTAGGGATTCTTTCACTGTAAAGGGGCTCACATGGCCTGATCTGTGCCGGTCCCAAACACCAAACACGCAACACATTCTATTTCACATAACTGCATCAAAGAATAATGGCATCTGAAGGCACAGTCAAAAAGAGGTGACACAGAAGCAGTCACTCCCATCACCTTGTGCTTTTCCTTCCAGGGAACTGTTGAAACTCTCAGTACAACAACTCTGAAATTTCAGACACTTACATGAGAGACTGAGGCAGGCTCAGCATTTCCGATTCTAATATTGAGGCCTTCACAAGTGATATCACATCTGAAGCTTTTTCAGTGCATTGAACTGAATGATACTAAATTCAATGACTTTAAATTAAAGAAAAAGAATGAACCAGATCTCTGATACACTTGTACCAAATGCAAGAACAATACATATTTTTAGAATAAAATACATTTCATGTTGCAAATCATTCCTTTAAGTGGCAACTGCTATATATAACACAGATTATATAATATATATGTATTAGGGAAATTAATGTACAGATAGCCTGAACTGAAAGTCTCAGGCCTGAAAGATCTAGTCAGTGTTTTACTTGAGGTACTTGAACAGTCCCTCTGTGCTTTGTTCTTTATGTGCACAAGCCTTTGTAAGCCTGGAGCCACAACACAGAGAGAAAAAAATGCCAAAAGCTTTTGGTAGCATTTCTTTTCATGACTTTGTGTTTGTGATGCTCTTGGATCAGTATCATTATTGCTTTATTATACTTTGTCATTGTGGTGACAAAAAAGATTTCAGTGCAGCTCTGCAGAGACTGTTGTGCCACAGACATGTCTTTCAGATGTCAACTCTGTTCTGCAAAAAAGCAGAAAATGATTCTGGAGATAAGCTTTCCAATGACTGCAAAGCAGCTGGCATCTCTGTAACTGTCACTTTTCAAGACCAAGTAAAATTCTTTGATATCTTTTGCAGCTCTGCTTAAACATTGTATATGCTGATGACAGATGTGTTTAAGCTACTTACTTACATACTTTCATCTGTGTAGAACTTTCCATCAAAGTAAGGGAAAGCAAAATGGATATTTCTCTTTGGAGGAAGGGAAGGGGAGGCTGAGATTGGATGTGAAGGGACGACTGAGAAAGGCAACACAAACACAGCTGAGGTTATCAGGTTTCAAAAAGGAGACAGAGGCCCAGGTCAGTGCAAACTATCACCCCTAAGCAAAGCACTCAGCTTTCAAAAGCCATCACTTTCCTAAAACCATGATGTCCATCTTCCTCACAGCTACAGCCAAAAAAAGATTATATAAAAAAGCCCTCCAAATGTGATGTTAGTAGGTGTATCTAAGGCAGTCTATGCGCTTTGTGCACATACAGTACAGATGTGTTGTTTGTTTTTTTGGCAGTGACTTCCTTTTCTTCTGTTTCCTAAGGAATTGATGAGATTTTATAATTTACAATATGCAGGACTTAATGAACATGGCATTTAAGGCTGCATCAACACTGTGCTTTCAGTCATGGTCTAAGCCCTTGCTTGTACCTAAATGTTTCCCATCCACCCTGTCCAGTTGCTAATATTTAAGGGCTTGGCTGCACCTTAATATTTAGGCCTAGGAACACACTAGTCAGAGCAAAGCCAGATGGTTGTGCTGGGCACTGGGAGATACTGTCGCCAAACCAGTGAGTCACAGCTGAGAGGCAGGGATTTCACCTTTTAAGGTCAATTTTTAGAAAACAAGAACTCAGCAAACTACATGCCCCCTAAAAAAGTCAGTAAATAATTATTTCCTATTGTCTAAAACTGCCTAAAAGCAGACTGCAAAATCAGAATAACCAAAAGTAATGTATCCCTGTCTGTCTTTTTAGGAAATAATTCTTGATCTGTCAAAAATTATGAACACATTGCAAATAATCACAGTCTAGTTGATGGCTATCTGCTGTTCATCACTGGCCTTGAAGTATAGTGCACCTTACTTAAGAACAAACAGTAAATGCTACAAATAATATGTAAACATTACTTCCAGTTGTATTTGGGCTGAAGAATGACACTCTATTGTCTCCTCATTGCTTTTATTTTTTCCTCTAATATGAGCTAGATATTCAATGAAAAATCACCAAAACTGATATTGATCTTCAAACCTGGAAAAGTTTTGCCTATTTTTCTGCCTTTCACACTATTTCCACTTGATACATAATTGCTGCCAGTCATATCTCCTCTCCAACTGCTTCATTCTGACAGTTTGCATCATCCTCCCTTAATAGATTTTCTCCAGCTATAATCAGGTGAATTACCTCAGAAAACTTCAAATATTCTTTACTAGCATTCCATGGTTTTTCACAGGAAATAAAAAAATCAAGATAAATTATGTTGTCATTTTATAAAAGTAAGCAGAGAAATGCACAACTGAATTCTGATTCATCTTGAAGTCTAAACAAAGTCTTTTTGACTCTCGATGACACCTTTGATCAATATTTTCTCAGCAATCAACATAAAATGTGTAACTACAGTGCCAGTATACAAGAAGGGCTACTTACCTGGCAGGGGAGACACCATGATCAAGCAGGTGGTTTTCCCAGGGCGAGGCTCACCCCTTGCACCCTGAGTGTGCTGACCCCTGCGATTTCCCCAAATGTGGGAAACTCAACTGCATAATTTGTGGTAGTGGGGGACTGCCTTCGTGATTTTTTATTTTTTTTTTGACACACTTGTGAGGTGGGCTGATGCCAACCTCATGAGGTTTAACCATGCCAAGTGCAAGGTTCTACACCTGGGTTGGAGCAATCCCAGGCACAGCTACAGGCTGGGCAGAGAAGAGATTCAGAGCAGCCCTGCGGAGGACTTGGGGGTGTTGGTCGATGAGAAAATGAACATGAGACAGCTTCAGTGTGCGCTTGCAGCCCAGAAAGCCATGCGTATCCTGGGCTGCATCAAAAGGAGCGTGACCAGCAGGTCCAAGGAGGTGATCCTGCCCCTCTGCTCTGCTCTTGTGAGACCTCACTTGGAGTATTGTGTGCAGTTCTGGTGTCAACATAAAAAGGACATGGAACTGTTGGAACAAGTCCAGAGGAGGGCCACAAGGATGATCAGGGGACTGGAGCACCTCCTGTATGAAGACAGGCTGAGAAAGTTGGGGCTGTTCAGCCTGGAGAAGAGAAGGCTGCGTGGAGACCTCATAGCAGCCTTCCAGTATCTGAAGGGGGCCTACAGGGATTAGAGACTATAGTGACAGTACAAGGGATAATAGGTTAAAACTTAAAGAGGGGAAGTTTAAATTGAATATAAGGAGGAAATTCTTTCCTGTTAGGGTGGTGAGGCACTGGAATAGGTTGCTCAGGGAGGTTGTGAATGCTCTATCCCTTGCAATGTTCAAGGCCAGGCTGGACAGAGCCTTGGGTGACATGGTTTAGTGTGAGGTGTCCCTGCCCATGGCAAGGGGGTTAGAACTAGATGATCTTAAGGTCCTTTCCAACCCTAACTATTCTATGATTCTAAGGAGGAGAGTATGGCTGCCTGAAGAGGAAACATAGACTTTTATCTGAAGGTATGTGAAGATGGTACATGGCCCAAGTTCAAATTCAGTTAATCATTCATCACATGCTGAATATTAAGTAAGAAACTGCACTAAAAAAGAAAAAAAGAGCCAACTAGGTGAAGCTAGGCTGCTCAGGCTTGACTTCTTCAAACAGTTTCTATGTGCTTTGGAACAACTTGGGCTATAGCTTACACCCATCCACCCTACAGCTGGCACACCTACAACCCTTAAACCCTTAAAGACTGAATTCTCTGTCATACTCTGCAATTGATCTCTTATGAGATATATCTCCTTTCCTATATGTGGGCACAAGAACTAAGTCTCTCACACACACACACACACACACACACACTGTTCTTGAGTAAAAGTAACATTGTTCTCTAATCTCTTTTCACTGCATTACCCTACAGATATGATCAGACTACTGGGAAAAATATTTATCAATCACTGTGGTTGCATATTAGTCTTGGTGTTTGCAGCAGCAGAAATATTTTGAGCACCATTTGTATACTGGTATTGTAGTTTGTGAAGAATTTCTGGAAGTGCACTCGGTTTCAACATATATACATTTTTAATAGTAAAAAGGCCATCTAGTACAATGGGAAATAAAGAATGCTTTAAGAGCCACTGGAATATTTCAAATATAGTGTTGGGTTTTGCTTTCTTTTTTTGCTTTCTTTTTTCATTGATTCATCTGTTTTGCTCTTTAATTTCTACTGTTTCTCATTGCATTTTTAACTCACTACCATATTATCTAAGCAAAGTGGAAAGTCGATGCATCTTTCTTACAGTAGCCTGCGACAGAGGATAAAACTCATCTTCACAGCTCTCTAAATCTTGGTATAGCTAATGGTCCACACAGCTAATAGATTAGACCCTCTTTTGGGACATTCATGCTCCCATGCAGAAAAAAAGTCATTAGGCAGATAATTATGACAGCTTTGCAACCTCTGGAACCTTCCTCACAAACCCCAGTGGTGCATTACAGAGGCTTAACTATCTCATCAGTGAGATAAAAATCCTGTAGTATCACGCTGATACTTATGTTCTAGTTGTAAGAGAACAAATATCAAGTTCTGTGCATAAAAATAAAGCATTAGGTTTTTTGTGCAAATTGTCGTAGATGGTAATATTTTCCTTCAGATCCTCTGCAAGGAAAAATTTCTTTAAAATTTTTTCAATGCATTTCAACTGAACAAAATATTAAAAGCTGTTTCTTTCAGATTTTCATGTAATTCAGATTCCAGAATAGACTGAATGTAGAGTATCAGAATCTCTGTTGAAGAGAAACCAAACAGAAACAATAACAAAAACAAAACAAAACAAGTTTGGATCATGAACAAATCTAGAAACAAAGGAAGACGCTTCTGAAAGCTGGTTATGCACTGAATCATCACTTATTCAGTAGTTCAGTTTTTTTTATATGTCAGAAGGAAAATTGAGTCATGAGGGTACAGACAATATAAAGTTAACTCTTTGTACAAATATTAAACACACTTTTTTAAGAGTCAAGTGAAATTTTCATGTGGAATGAAACTCTGAGTTTCAGATTTTTTTAGAGGATTTTATCCCATGATAAGGTTTCCAAGGAGGACATACATGAAAGAGTCTCTTCTAGGCCAAAGCCTATTAAACTTAACTTTCTCTTTTTAAAAATTTGTTATATTGAGTGGAGGCAGAAGCAGACTTCACTCCATGTAAACCAGTTTAGCCCTGGATTAAACTGAAATCTCTCCCTGTTCCTCCTTTGGAGGTAGCCAGCTTCATATCCACAATGAAACAACCACTGGAATATATGGAAAAGTTAATTTGATAATTCAGACCTAAATTCAAGCCTTGCTCAGACTATTAACGAATCACTGTAACAGTAACATTTCAAAATATGAAACACTCCCGGGTTTTGGAGTTGAAGCACCTAACCCTTAAAAATTTCCCCCAGTCACCTCACACTGTTATGTATCTAATCATTAATTTAAACTTTAAGAGCCATGATGGGTGTCTAAAAATTAAATCTAATCAGACTGCAAACACTGATTTGTAATATATCAAGCCCACACTAGCTCTTTTTAGGATTTCTTTTACAAGTGACAAGTTTCAAGTGACACAGACTTTTTCTTGCTTCAGAGCACATACCCTTAGCATTGTCATTCTTGCAAGACATAATGGATATTTCAGAGAAACGGATAACTGGATCTATCAAAAGATTGATCATGAAGTTTCAACCAATTCTGAGGATTATTGTTATCTTCAAATCAATAGCTGCCTAGTGTAGATAGTCATCATTCTCACTTCTTGGTCTCCACATGGATTGCCTTAGGTTGCATTCAGGCTGGAATCAGTCAACTTAAAATATCCTTCTCCATCTTTTTCCTATGTAAAGTAGACACCTTTTCCCTCTGCAGAAGTTATTTTCCTAAAAACACAGGTCAGACAAAATAGTGTGGTCCTTTCTTCAGAGGGAGTGGCAATTTACGGTAGGGGATTATTAAAAAATTTTTACTACTCAAATGAATTTCTGCAGATAAAATGAGTTAAAGATAAAAGAAAATTACCCCTTAAAATGAGATACTCTAGCTTAATAACCACATTGCATAGAACTGTATTTTTTCATTCCATTATATAATTTTGCGTGATCGTGCATGTTGTAGAAAATAAATAGCTAGACTACCTGGGATTATCAACAACCCAAACTGAAAAAAGACAAATTAAAATGAAAAATTGCTATGACTGCTTGTTGTAATATAAGACCAAATTGATGGCATGGAAACTAAATAGACTTAGGTAACAAACTAGTTGCAGATACATGCAGAGTTTTACAATACTTAATACTGCACATTTTCTTTGTATTTTGTTTTGTTTAGTCTATTGTCCTTGAATAGATGCAAGAGGACTGTTGTCATGTACAAATGTCTCTAAGCCACGGAATATCATACTTGGGTTTAAGTAACCCCAATGATTTTTGCATACCAGTAAAATCTGCAACTCACAAGTTCTTTGTTTGCTGCTGACTCAAACATAATATCACAGTACAGTTTGAGGATCAAGCCTTCCAGTGGCCTTCTTCAGCATATAGAATGACTGTCGAATCAAGTGAAGTAATTTAAAATACATTTCCCATACTGCATCTGGTGTGAACAATACTCTCAATTTTTTGTAAGAATGTAATACTAATGGAATAATAATAGAATGGTAATGGAATGGTAATGGTAAATGAGGTAAGAAAAACATGATGTTTTCCAGATTCTAGGTAGAGATAAATTCTATCCTCAGTCGATGCTGGAATTGGTATCGAGATGTATTCTGTTGTGAACAAAAAAGCAGTTGGTAACTCTAAATTAATAAGCGAATTAAATGCTTGTGAAAGTACCAGATGACAGTCCCAGAGCTTCTCAGATTCTTCTGTAACCAGTTCTACCAAGACTGAAGTACTAACAGCATTTCCTGCAAACATCTCACAGTGAAGGCATTAGTCCATCTTGAAGAGGCCTCAACTGCAATGGTCAAACCAGGTTACTAAGATCTGAATTTGAACACACTGGTCCCAGATAAATGAGGAACTAGATCACTGAAATAACCAAGTTAATGGAAAGAAAGTAAAGTACTTAGATGTGCCTTATTTTAGCCTTGCCATGTGAAAGATCACTGTAACTGTATGAAGTGGATTAAGCTATGGTATTTCTCACTAGCTGAGGAACTGATCAATGAATAAATAACAACTAGATCTACAAGCACAGCATTTTTTATTCAAAGTGCAAACTGAGCAACAATCAAACTAAAAAATGTGGATTAGCTACACATTCACTTACTGATCAACTTTTTATCTGAAATCAATTTCAGCAATAAGCATTATAATGTGCTACAAGAACATAACAAAGATTTCTTACAAAAAAACAACAGTTCTGCTTAGGTTGTGTGCTGAAGCTGCTCAAAACATAGCGCAAAGTATCCATGAATGATATGGCCATTACAAACTATATAAAGAATTTTTAATTTTCAAATTTTTATTTACCTGCTCAGATTTAGGATCTTCTGGTCCCCCTAGAGAATTTTTATTAATCAATTTGCAAATATTTTAATCTAAAATAATATTAGATTTCTTTCCCAGATAGATAATTAATGTTTTAATACTCCCTTCTCCATAACTGCTGATTACCTAAAAACATTTTGGTTAGTCAAACAAATAGTTTGACTGTTGAGTTTGAGGACAGACTTCTGGAAGACTATGAATCAGAGGTTAATTTGGCTTCTCATTCATGGCACCAGATGTTCTGCCAAATTTACCATCTCAAATACAGCTATCCATGGAAAAAAAACACTCTTCTAGTCTCCTGTTTGGAGCTTTGACACCATACATTTATTTCAGGTCTCATAAGTAGCAAACTCATCTTGGAATTTGGGGGATTAAGTGTCTAAAAGTAGTATGCCAAAGTTCCTTTTGGGTTCACTCTGTTTTTAGGCTTTGTTGTTGTCATGGTTTGAGCCCACCTGGAAATTCAGAACCATGCGGTCACTGGCTTACTCCCTCCTTTTCCTCACTCCTCCATGTGGGATGGGGAGGAGAACTGAAATAATGTAAAACCCACAAGTTGAGATAAGAACAGTCCAATACCTAAAGTATAATACAAAACTACTACGACTAATAAGCAATTGCTGAGGTGAGTAGTTTGAGAGAGAACGCGTTCAACACCGGAGCGGGGGAGGAGTGGAGATCAGCGTCCAGGAGCCTCAACTGAGAGCGACAAGAGCCACCGAGGGAGCCTCAAGTCCTCGACAGGACCTGCCCAGGAGCCGGCAGCTCAGCTGACGAGAGCGAGCAGCTGACTCACACGGGGCGGAGCCTGAAGCAGCGGCACCAGCCCTGAGTGGGTAAAAACCTGCCCCAGGGAGCGCAAGCGATCAGAGAGGGTCGAGGCAGCTTGCGCGGGCGGGCGAGCGGTATGGTGAGCACCCATCGTATGATGAGGGCCCGGTCCGGGAGCTCTGCTCTGGCTGCCCCGGCGGTGGCCAGCGTAGGCACCCAGACAGAGCCGATGAGAGGGGAAGCTGCAGTGCAGAGCTCGGGGTGTAGAGAGTGCCTGCACTGGTCTGGTGAGGGGAGGGTGCACAATGGGCAGGGCTGCACTCGGTGCTCCCTGGTGCAGGTCCTCCTGCAGCAGGGGCTGAGCTGCGGGATGCTGTTAATAGACTGCGAGATGTCAGGGAAGCTGGGAGGAAGCAGGAATGCTTGCTCCAGGGCCAAACTGTGCAGGGGCCTCGAGCTTCACCTCTACCTCATGAAGGAAAGAAGGAGGCCGTTAACCTGTGAAGCTGGGAATTAGTGACAAAAAAAAAAAAAAAAAAAAAAAAAGGAGGAAAAGCACAACCTTTAGGGAGGAGGTCTTTGCTGTCCTGCAGGGGGCTAATGAGGAAATGTACTCAAGCCAGAAACAGCCGGCTGATGCACTGGTAAAGAAGATCTCTACTGGTACCGCTAGGGAAAAGTAGTGGGTCGTAGTAGTAGGGGACTCTACACTGAAAGGGACAGAGGCACCTGTCTGCCGTCCAGACCCCATCTCAAGGGAGGTGTGTTGCCTACCAGGGGCACGAATCAGGGATGTGGCAGAGAGGCTGCCTGCTCTAGTAAGACCCACGGACTATTACCCACTTCTGGTGATACATGTGGGTGCTAGGGACAGAGATAGTAGTAGCCTGGGGAACATAAGGACTACAGAGCCCTGGGGGAGGTGGTTAGGGGCTCTGGAGCTCAGAGGTCTACTGGGGGCTGGTGGAGCTGGTCTGAGCAGTTTTGGTAGGAGGCTTGCCAGACTGGTCAAGGAGGCTTTAAACTAGATGTGTTCGAGGAAGGGGGCATCAATCCATTTCAAAACACCCAGTCAGTTGCCAGAACCTATAATAAATGCTTGGAGCACTGTAGAGATATCCCAGCTGCTCCAGCCAATGAGCCGGCTTCAGCTGGAGCTTGGCTCAGATGCCTCTATACGAATGCCCGTAGCATGGGGAACAAACAAGAGGAATTAGAGATGTGGGCACGTCTATGGGGATATGATATAATAGGCATCACAGAAACATGGTGGGATGGCTCCTATGACTGGAGTGTTGGAATGGAAGGTTACAGGCTCTTTAGGAAAGACAGGTCTGGCAGACAGGGAGGGGGAGTTGCCCTTTATGTTAGGGATAGGCTGGAGAGTATGGAGCTCTGTCTGGGGACAGGTGAGCAGTCCACAGAGAGTTTGTGGGTCAGGGTTAAAGGGAATATAGCTATGGGAGACATTACTGTGGGGATCTGTTACAGACCGCTTGAGCAAGGAGAACCTGTGGATGAAGCACTCCATAGACATATAGGAAAAGCCTCACGCTTGCAGTCCCTTGTTCTCACAGGTGACTTCAACCACCCTGACATCTGTTGGAAGGACGGTACGGCCCGGCACAAGCAATCCAGGAGGTTCCTCGATTGTGTAGAAGACAACTTCCTTCTGGAAGTAATAGAGGAGCCGACAAGGAGAGGTGCCGTGCTTGACCTCGTGCTCACCAACAGGAAAAGGCTCATTGGAAATGTGACTCTCCAGGGCAGCCTTGAATGCAGCGATCATGAGATGGTCGAATTTGAGATCCTCAGGACAGTGAGAAGAGCGTGCAGCAAGCTCACTGCCCTGGCCTTCAAAAGAGCAGAATTTGGCCTCTTCAGGAACCTGCTTTGGAAGGTTCCATGGGATACAGCCCTAGAGGGCAGAGGGGCCCAAGACTGTTGGTTGATATTCAAGGATCACCTGCTACGAGTTCAGGACTGTTGCATCCCAACCAGAAGGAAGTGCAGCAGGATGGCCAGGAGACCTTCTTGGATGGGTAAGGAGCTGCTGAGGAAAATTCAATTGAAAAAAGAGGCTTATAAAAGGTGGAAGCAAGGGCAGGTGGCATGAGAAGAGTACAGGGATGTTGTCTGGGAAGCTAGGGACGAGGTTAGGAAAGCTAAGGCCCAGTTAGAATTAAAGGTATTAAAGATAACAGGAAGGAATTCTACAAGTACATAGCAAATAGAAAACAGACTAGGGAAAATGCAGGCCCCCTCAAGAAGCTCTCAGGAGAACTGGCTACACTGGATTTGGAGAAGGCTGAGGTTCTGAATGACTTCTTTGCCTCGGTCTTCACTGGCAAAGGCTCTGACCAAAACACCCAAGTCATGGAAGGCAGATGCAGGGACTGTGAGAATGAAGACCTTGCGCCCACTGTAGGAGAGGAACTGGTTCGAGACCATCTTAAAAATGTGAATGTACACAAGTCCGTGGGTCCTGATGAGATCCATCCGCGGGTCCTGAAGGATCTGGCAAATGAAGTTGCGAAGCCGCTGACCATTGTATTTGAGAAATCATGGCAGTCAGGTGAAGTTCCCGATGACTGGAAAAAGGGAAATATAACCCTCATTTTCAAGAAGGGGAAAATGGATGACCCAAGGAACTACAGACCAGTCAGTGTCACCTCTGTGCCTGGCAAAATCTTGGAGCAGATTCTCCTGGATGGCATGCTGAGGCACATGAAAATCAACAAGGTGCTTGGTGACAGCCAGCATGGCTTCACTAAGGGGAAATCCTGCCTGACCAGCTTTGGTGGCCTTCTATGATGGGGCTACAGATCTGATGGACAGGGGTAGAGCAGTTGATGTCATCTACCTGGACTTGTGTAAAGCGTTTGACACTGTCCCACATGACATCCTTGTCTGTAAATTGGAGAGACATCAATTTGATGGATGGATCACTCGGTGGATAAAGAACTGGCTGGATGGCCACACACAAGGAGTTGTAGTCAATGGCTCTCTGTCCAGCTGGAGACCAGTAACGAGTGGTGTCCCTCAGGGATTGATTTTGGGACCAGTCTTGATTAACATCTTTGTCACTGACGTGGACAGTGGGATTGAGTGCGCCCCCAACAAGTTTGCCGATGACACCAAGCTGTGTGGTTCGGTTGATATGCTAGAGGGAAGGAATGCCATCCAGAGGGACCTCAACAGGCTTGTGAGTTGGGCTGATGCCAACCTTATGAAGTTTAACCATAACTAGTGCAAGGTCCTACACCTAGGTCAGAGCAATCCCAGGCACAGCTACAGGTTGGGCCAGAGAAGAGATTCAGAGCAGCACTGCGGAGAAAGACCTGGGGCTGTTGGTCAATGAGAAAATAAACATGAACCAGCAGTGTGCGCTCACAGCCCAGAAAGCCAGCCGTATCCTGGGCTGCATCAAAAGGAGCGTGACCAGCAGGCCGAAGGAGGTGATCCTGCCCCTTTACTCTGCTCACACGAGACCTCACCTGGAGTATTGTGTGCAGTTCTGGTGTCCTCAACATAAAAAGGACATGGAACTGTTGGAACAAGTCCAGAGGAGGGCCATGAGGATGATCAGGGGACTGCAGCACCTCCCATATGAAGTTGAGGAAGTTGGGGCTGTTGAGCCTGGAGAAGAGAAGGCTGCGTGGAGATCTCATAGCAGCCTTCCAGTATCTGAAGGGGACCTATAAGGATGCTGGGGAGAGACTCTTCATTAGGGACTGTAGTGATAGGTCAAGGGGTAACAGGTTAAAACTTAAACAGGGGAAGTTTAGATTGGGTATAAGGAAGAAATTCTTTCCTGTTAGGGTGGTGAGGCACTGGAATAGGTTGCTCAGGGAGATTGTGAATGCTCCATCCCTGGCAGTGTTCAAGACCAGGTTGGACGAGGCCTTGGGTGATATGATTTAGCGTGAGGTGTCCCTGTCCATGGCAGGGGGGTTGGAACTAGATGATCTTAAGGTCCTTTCCAACCCTAACTATTCCGTGATTCTATGATTCTATAACAAGGGGAGAGATTATAAAATTAAAGGGGAAAAGAAAAAAAAAGGAAACAGTAAACACAAGCGATTCACGATACAACTGCTCACCACCCACTGACCGATACCCAGCCTGACCCGAGCAGCCATCTGGGCCTACTAGGTAACTTCCCTCAGTTTATATACAGGGCATGAGGTGCTGTGGTATGGAATCCCCTTTGGCAAGTTTGGGTCAGGTGTCCTGTCTCTGTTCTCTCCCAGGTTCTTGTGCCCCTTCTCACTGGCAAAGCATGGGACTGAAAAGTCCTTGATCGGGGTAAGCACTACTTAACAACTAAAATATTGGTGTGTTATCAGCATTGTTCTCAGACTAAAGCCAAAACACAGCATTGCACCAGGTAATAGGAAGGAGGAAACCCCAAAATAAACCTGTTAGAGCTGAAAGCAGGAGAGTTGTGCTTTTTTTTTTTTTCCCTTGACAGTATACTTACAAAAATTAAACCCTAGAATTCTGAATTAGGCGTACAGACACTTGGCATCTATTTAAAATTTTAATAAAATATGTAGGGTCCTTTCCATTCCATTCTCAGCCCCTTAGGACCAGTGAGTAATGAGTTGACATTTGCTCATATCTAGTGAACAGAATTTTTTGAAAGAACTAACGAAGACCTTCTTATTAAAATATTAATAAAATGCTATGTGACTGACAGCCATTAACAGTTTAATTTGCAAAGGAGACTAAGCAGTATATTATGTGTTCTGTATGGAGAAGGATAATGTCATATAAAGTGCTGTTAAAAATTAAAAAGTTAGTTTTCTAGTGGTGCTTAAGCAAATTTCTTCCTGTAATTAAAAGAGTTAGAAGAAATCTTTCCAGAGATACACAGGAACACACATGGACTCCTTAGATGACACTTCAGCTTTAAAACATTCTCCTTAAGAACTGTACAAGTAATTAAGATGGTTCTCAGAACTAGAAACTTTCTTTTTACGGGATGTAATAACATTTGGAATTCTTTGAAATAAAATTTCAAATCTTATTAAGCTACAGTGACATTAAAGACCCTTCAGAAAATGGGGAGAAAAAAAAACGAAGAAAACAACCCAAAACCAACCAACCAACCAAACAAACAAAAAAACCACACCACAATAGCAATCTAGAACACAAACAAGAAACATATTATAGAATAATAGAATCATAGAATAGTTAGGGTTGGAAAGGACCTTAAGATCATCTAGTTCCAACACTCCTGCCATGGGCAGGGATACCTCACACTAAACCATGTCACCCAAGGCTCTGTCCAAACTGGACTTGAACACCACGAGGGGTGGAGCATTCACAACTTCCTTGTGCAACCTATTGCACAACCTCACCACCCTTACAGTAAGGAACTTCTTCCTTATATCCAATCTAAACTTGTTTAAGTTTTAACCTATTACCCCTTGTCCTATCACTGCAGTGCCTAATGAAGAGTCTCTCCCCAGCATCCTTATAGGCCCCCTTCAGATACTGGAAGGCTGCTATGAGGTCTCGACGCAGCCTTCTCTTCTCCAGGCTGAACAGCTGCAACTTCCTCAACCTGTCTTCATATGGGAGGTGCTGCAGTCCCCTGATCATCCTCGTGGCCCTCCTCTGGACTTGTTCCAACAGTTCCATGTCCTTTTTATGTTGAGGACACCAGAACTGCACACAATACTCCAGGTGAGGTCTCACAAGAGCAGAGTAGAAGGGCAGGATCACCTCCTTGGACCTGCTGATCACGCTCCTTTTGATGCAGCCCAGGATACGGTTGGCTTTCTGGGCTGTGAGCGCACACTGAAGCTCTGAATCTCTTCTCTGCCCAACCTGTAGCTGTGCCTGGGGTTGCTCCGACCTTGTACTTGTCATGGTTAAACTTCATGAGGCTGGCATCAGCCCACCTCACAAGTGTGTCAAGGTGCCTCTGGATGGCATTCCTTCCCTGCGGCATATCAACCAAACCAGACAGCTTGGTGTCATTGGAAAACTTGCTGAGGGCGCACTCTAACCCACTGTTCATGTCACCGATAAAGGTGTTGAACAAGACTGGTCCCAACATCGATCCCTGAGGGACGCCTCTCGTTACGGGTCTCCAGCTGGACATTGAGCCGTTGACCACAACTCTCTGCATGCAGCCATCCAGCCAGTTCTTTATCCACTGAGTGGTCCCTTTATCAAATTGATGTCTCTCCAATTTAGAAAGAAGGATGTCGTGTGGGACATTTCTGAGATTCCATTCTCTCAAGGGCAGAAACAATTAAATAATTAAATGACTATTGTGAATTTATCAAGGGTGTCTTCACCAGCTACAGCAACAAGACATGCACATACTGAGTCAATTAACGGATGATTAAAAATATGTTCACTCAGACTATAAATACCTGTGTGATGCAGCTTCAGGGAGATTCTCAAGAGTGCAGTCTCTGGGGGGTTATTGTTATTTTGTGGCTGGCTGCTTTGGTCTGGCTTTGGCAACATGAACTCTGTAATGGTCCTGAACAGTGAATCTTGGGGATTAGCTCGTGTTGAGACTCTCAAAAGACTGAGGAGGTTAAGTTGGGTATGTGCGTGAGAAAAGATTGAAAAACTTTGATTGAAGTGGAAACTGTACCTGTCATGGCATATTCTTCTTTCAGTTTCTGTAACCCTTCTGTCTCTGACCTTTAATTTTGTTCCTACACTTTTTTTCCCCTTGTTTTATTCCCCGCCCCCATACCCTCCCCCAGTAAGTACATAACACCCTATGGCTTCAGGGCTAGTATATCAGTATTTTGCAAAGATAGTACAAAAGAAATATCATGAAAATGTGTTTGTCATTGTCTAAATGAAATGCTTAAATCCTGTTGTTATTGAAAAGGTGGCAACACCTCATCTTACAACATTTTTAGTGTTTAAACTTCAGATTCTAGAGAGGTGATGCTTCTTTGTGAATAGACAGAAATGGTTTCATTTATCTGAATTTGAGATTTCTAATTTCCACTAACTTTACTGGTTTAATATAACACCTTCAGGAGCTCCTCTTAAGAATTTTCTTTGGTTTTAAAATGCATTGAGTTATTGAAGTAGCATATAAGAAGTTAGTGCAAAGTCCCACAAAATTAAGTATGCTTATCCTACAATGAAAACTCATCTTACTGATGACATATTCAAGGAAAGCTGACTTCTAATTCTGGAATTAATACACTTTGTCTTTGAATTTGTGAATAGAGAGCTTCTTCATGATGATTTCAAATTTGCTACCATTGTCTAAAATCTCTAAAAAGAGGCTACATAAAAGACATTCTGACTGAGATGATCATTAGGTTACGCTTGTGTCTTTAATTTTTTTTTCCTCAGATTTGCTTTTCTTTTATTTATAATTTAATTATGACAGTTCATAATTGTAATATAGTGCTCGATTTTTAATTTGGATGCTATTGTGGCCAGGCAAAGATGTGCAATACCAAAAATCTCAAGGGGCATTAGGAAAGACAATGATGAGAATTGGCCAACTAATCATTGTGCTCCAGATTTCAAATTCGTAATTTCTGGAGTAAATTTACCTAGCATTCAGTAACTTAACACTCTTTTCTTTTGTAGGAGTGACTTTTTTGAAGATAACTGAAGTGTAGTTTGTACATTAAGTAGGTTATTTTGAGGGAAAAAATTTCATTAAATTCCAGATCAGTAAGAATTCAGGGACAGCAGCTGCAGTTTAACAAATACATTTGAATTTTCCAAGGATAATAGAGCAAAGAGACAAAGGCAGGTAGTTGATGTTATTTGTTTTAGACTTCTAAAGCACATTTTACATGGCATGACACATAAAAGTTATTTTGAAAATAAAATCTCTTGGGGTTATAGGAGGAATAACAAAGTGAATTGGAATGCGGCTAGGGGAAAGAAGCAAAGATCTCTGATTTATGTGGTAAACCTGGGCTAAAAGGCAGTCATTTCTGCAGTCCATTAGACTATATTTGTTAATGTTCTTGTGCAGCTCCTGAATCTTTTTTTCTAGCAGTAAACTAAACAGTTTATAAATTATGTTGATTTATTTTTTGTCACTGTAAATGGTATGAAATTATAGATTAGTAACCTAATTCTAGATCCTTGTGAACCTCAGTAATCAAATTCAGCATAAGCTAATTAGATGTTAAATGCCTATTTATTTGATCTCCTTTACAAATACCTATTTTATTCTACTTCTATAATATTGATGGAGAAAAACATCATGATATAGTACCTTTGTACTGCTTATCTTCATCTGCTTATGTTAAAAATTAATTTTAAAATGTATTAATGATTGTATGTTAAAAGTTGTTAAATCCTTTCATGTTACTCCTCACTGGTTAAAATTAAACTACTGACTTAATCTGTATTGTCAGGTTTGCTTGTCTTCATTTTAGTGTTGAACTAGAGACCAATTAATGTTTTACAGCTCTAGACAAAAACGTACCTTTCTGTAAATGAGAAGGAATCTGGAACAGAAGCTGAATAGAAGTTCCTTTATTAAAATTACATTTCAGCAGAGTTCTTACATTTACTTTTAACTTTGCATATGGTCTAGTTAAGCATATTCTTAATTTTGCTGTTTTGACAAATCAGTTCTAAGGTGCCTTCTGTGACTGTGAAGACTTCTGTGAAGGTGACTTCTGGAATACTGTGACTGACTCTTTACTTGACTAATCTAATTTAGAGCACAAAACATTTCAGCCCAAACCCAATATACTATAGGAAGAAAGGGTGGAAGAATCAAAAAGAGGTTATATTGGAAGTTGGTTCTTTGTGCTAACAACACATATTCAGCTAAGTAAATAGAAACAGTTATAAAGGGAAATGGAGTCAAAGATTCGAACCAGCTTTCTTCCTGGTACATATAATCATTGAATATCTTGAGTTGGAAGTGATCCATAAAAATCATTCAGTTCATCTCCTGTTTAATACATCCTGTATGAACCATGGAATTTCAAATATCTTCTGCAGCTATAATTAAGAAATATGGGAAATTATTGGGGAAAAAGGATATTTATGAAATTGCATATTAAATGACCAATCAAAAAAATTAGATTTACCTTTTTTAACTGAGAACTAAGTGCTTATGATGAATAGTCTAAGGACATTCTGAGTAAGCATCATAAAGTACTCTAACTCAACAGTGGGTGTTTTTTTTTTTTGATTTTTCATTACAAAGTCTGGGTGACTTGGCACAATATAGTTCTACAACAGGAACTTCAGATTTTAAATCTATTAACAGCAAGTAAATTATTTATCAATTTACGGTATATCAGGATTAATTTGGCAGCTGGCAGGCATCAGTGAGCCATAGATTAACATAACACCACTGTGGCATCCAGTACCTTCTGAGCAATCTATTTCAGACCAGAAGTTTTTAACAGACACTTATTTAATTTTTACTGAGGACATAAAAGACACCTAAGCTGCTTTGCTCATTTGCTATTGCTCTGTCTATAGGCATAACACTATGTTTTATAGTGACTGGAAGGAGAGACTGAATTTGTAGCCAGTTTCTGAAAACGCTACATACAGCTACTTAGCAGAGGAAGGGACTTTCACTGTATGTGGAAACCAGCAATTAAACCTGGAATCATCCTGGAACAATTTTGTGATCTTGTTACAGTGGGAGAAAAAGTGGCAATGATAGCAAGACACAGCTGTAGATAGCAACAGCCCATTTCTTGAGAGTGATCTCATCAGGGGGACCAGTCTTGTTTGTTTCTTCCTTCCCAAAGGGCCTGTGCCAGGCAAAATTTAGCAGGTAAACAACTGCTATTGCACTAAAAAAAAGATTTTCTGATTCTCCCATTGCTTAAACTTTGTGCTTTTACTCCATATCATGCAACTGTGAACTCAATAGCATATTGTTGCCTTCTTTAGCTGCTGCTGCTTCTTCTCTATAGAATAACTGCAAGCAGTGATAGCCTTTTAGGTCTTTGCTGCTTTTTGAATTATCTTGAACTTTCTAAGCTACCCAACATTTCAGTATCACTGATTCTCTTCCCTCCTGAAGTTTTATGTCATACTAGATCAAGAGCTTAGAAAAAAAACCAAGAAATCTTAGGCATTTTTCTTTTCAGATGTGTTCCAGTGGAAAAGAAAGCTTTCAGCAGAAGGGGATTTATCACAAAATAGGAGCTTTTGAAAATTCCCCTGTAAATTTCAGAATAGGCCCTATGCATGCTTAAGGTTCGAAGTTAAACCAAGTGAAAGGAGCAGATGAGGATAACATCAAGGAGACAGTTTTCTTTAGGTGAACTAAAAGTTTTAGTATATTGAGTTAGAAATGGTCAGTAATGTATTTTCAGTTCCTTAAAATACTTGTATAGTTACATTTTTTTTTTCCATAAGAACATTAAAAGGACTAATCCCCAATGAATACCAAGTTCTGAGCGAGAAGTGAATCTCCTGAACCAGCACTAGATTTAGAAGAGAATGCTACATATCACTAAAATTGTTCACCTGGAGTTTTCTCAATTAATACAGTTGTAATCAAAACTTTCTTTTTTTTTTTCTCTGACAAGAAAATGTCACTTATAGTCAAATATAATTTGGAAATGCCAAAATTATTTGCATTTTAAAAATCAAATATGATAATTTTAATTTAGTATAAAATTTCATCTTAAAAAAAAAGAAACAAACCAAATAAACAAACAAAAAAAACCAACACTGAAAAAATAAATCCCCTAAGCCCATCAACTACCAGAATTTGAAGTGGTATGGCATACTGAAGTTCTGTTTAAAAATGACCCAAAAATTCGCAAGAAATTATGTTTTTCTAACAGATTAACTATGTGAACAATCATTGACTGATTTTTTTTTTTTCTTTTTGTACATCTTTATTGACAGAGTTGAATCCATCTCATAACAAAATTTTATTTCTTAATGAGAAGAGCATTTTCCGTAGCACTGGACAAGAGAATGCAGTCAGTTCTGTTCAAACCAACACATTTTTGTAACTTACGACATCATGAATCTGTCAAAATGCCAAACAAAAAACTAATCTGAAACTTTTTCTGAGTTCTATGTATGAATAAGATTCGCATCTATTTTCTTTTGATTCAGCCTGATGTAGAAAGATCAATAGAAAGGAAATAAGACCGTGCAATATTTCTTAAAAAAATAAATAAAACAAATGATCTGTGATTTATTTTTCACTATGACTGATACATGTATGCCACCATTATGTCAGGGCTGGCTGATGTATAGTCTACTTCTCCAACATGTTCTAATTGGCCTTATGTCGTGGAAACATACCTGATTTTCTGCTCACCTGTAGTTTAGAGGAAGTTTATTTCTTCCAAATTAAAATCACCACTGTTGGAAGTAAGAATTGAAAGGATAATGAAGCCAGCTCACTGAGTAATTTTTGTGCATATGTGAAGTTACAAAAGCATTGAACTTTTCAAACATGAAATAGTTATTAAAAATAGTGATTAAATATTACATTCATATTAGTGATACTTTAAAAGGTAAAATAAACAAGCAAAATCTCAAACTTTAAAAAAAAAGAAAATGGAAACAGCCCTGCCAACATCAGTATATAATCCACAAGAAGTACTCAAAGGGTGTAGGGTACCTTAATAAAAAGGGCAAACCCTGTGAGCTTGTCAGAATAGAAGGTAGGTTAGGTTAATTAACCATACAGTGATGGCCACTTCTAGCAGATAATGGACATCAATTATGTACTATGATTGACCAAATAATACCTATATATATCCTTCTTCATCTACAAAGCGAAATAGCAGACAGCCAGTCATAAGGTACAAGCAGAACCAGTTCCAGAAGTACTTATTAACATACAATGCTCATTAAGAAATCCAGTGATTTTGATAACATTTGTGTAATTTCGTACCACTTCCATTCATACACTGGCCACATACAGTTTGTCACCCACCAAATGTTGTAAATGTGCAACATTTTTTTGGCAAATTTGTATTTCTAGCTCTTCTTGAATGAAAGATCTGTGTTGGTTTTGTGGTTTGCTCGGGTTTTTATTTTCGGTTTACTTTAGGTTTGGGATTTTGGGGGTTTTTTGGTTGGTTTGGTTTGGGTTTTTTAATCTCAAAGTATGTCCATCTTGCAGGTGTATTATCTGTTCACACTTCTAAAATAAACTCCTTGGAAATCCTCAAGACAGGCATCTGGGAAGCTGGTGCATAAATGAGAGAATAAAGCAAATGATTGTACTTAAAAGCTCCCTGCCAGTTTTTGCCCATTCCCCCCCCCCCCCCCCCCCCCCCCCCCCCCCCCGTGCCCTACTATTATTATAAACAGTGTCTCAGATTATGGTAATACACAATGATTAGAAAGGGGGAAAAAGCCATCTTTCGACTGAAAGAAACACATGTACTCAGGTAGGCATCATATAAAGTTATTTTCAACACTTTGCACTCATCTGATCTGATTTATCGGCTTGCCACATATGACAGAAGACTCAAAGGTTAGAGTAACACTTGTAAACCAGACATATTGGTAAAGGAAACCAGAATAAGAATTTCAGTGCCTGATGTCACTTAAATTCATGTTTGTACGCATGTATACACATCCTTATCCAAACACACACATTAGGTTTAGGTTACCATTGGCTGGAGATGTGTTATCTTAAAAAAAAAAAAAAATCTCAAACAAGCCAAAACCAAAACCAAACAAGAAACCAACAAAAAATCTTAGGCTAAAGATAAAACCTCTGGGCAGGTACAGACCAGGAATTGCTGGGTAAGGAGGGGCAAAAGAACTCCTGGGCAGAAAATATAAAGAAAATGTTCAGGGAGGAGGAAAATATTGCACATAAACATAAATGAAGCAAACCTGAACTTTCACAGAAGTGAGTCAGGCAATGGAAGCAGTAGTAGATTTGCTTATTGAATAATTTACCTTGCACCTAGACTGCCTCCAGAAACTAAGTCAGGTTTTGGTATCCAGACTACCTTGCGCACATACTCTTAGAAGGAATATTCTTCACAGCACTCCTGGAAAGATGAAAAGATCAACAGTTTTATTTTGTTTTGGTTTGTTTTTTAATAAATAAATATTGCTACTTAGGAAAGATGAACTACTACTTTCCTACTAAATGAGTACATGATATGGAGTACTTCCATAAACAGAGATAGCCTCTTGTCATATTACTATTACACTCTAAACCAGAAACTGAAAGCTAGGAATCTTGATATTTAACCTAACTGAGATGAATAGTCACATAACATATTAAGTATGTATTGCTAATAGCAGAATGGATATGATTTTCAAATTCAGGTACAAAGTGTGGACATCTGTCTTATACTATCTGATCTGCAGATACAATGCCTCTGAATCACCCACCACAGTTTTCTTGACCAAACAGATGAGGATTTAATTTTGCCACATGGTTGAAACCTGTATCAGCAGGGGATTGGGTTGCAGAAAGCTGCTACACTTGGTATTATATTCCTTGTTGTTGTCTTTTACATGGGCAAGATAGAATCCCCATTTGTCCAGTAAGGCTAGAGTCAATGGCTAATCTAGAATATGTAGAAGACAGTTTCAAAAAAGTTTAAAAGGTAATTAACTCTCCCCAACTCAGTAACAGAATGCCAGTATTTATTCTAATTAAAATACTAAAATTAGTGATATTTGAGGTATGAAAGGAGAATGAAGTTTTTCATTCCTGAATGTACTTCCATAGAGGAGTGGATACAAGGGTTATATCTACACCTACAAGTAACTCAGAAATAGTGAATCTACCAAACAAAATGGATGATGATAAGGATGCAGTGTCCACACTACCAGCTTTTTTCTTGAGTCTTTACTTTAGACTTGCTTTAGTTTCATCTGGTGGCCTGATTTCCCAATAGCTTTTTGAATGGCATTCAGTGTGGTCCTAGGGAGCATCTTCTAGAATAGCTTCATCTCAAAGAAATCTAGCTTTTGCATGCCTGAAGCTACTCCACTCTGAGAACCAAAGGAGTTCAAAATGCACAGCTTTCAAAACAATCTGTGCACAGCTAAGCTATTCAAGCTAAAATGGTGATGTAAGTGCACCCAGCAGAAGTGAGAGACTCAAACTGGCACTGCTGTATCAGTTTGATGAAAAACATATGATTTTACTTTCTAGCACATGCTTCCACCCTTATTATCTTCCTATGGCTGAGAATAAAGAGAACCTGCTTCCTCTGAAAGACCCAGGAAGGATAAGGATATTCAAGAAAATGTTCTCCTATCATCTTCATTCACAGGGTCCAAGTAGGGCATTTATCTTGAGCCAGATTGAGGGATGTATTGATTTGAGAACCATTATTTATGATAACAAATATTGTTTTATTTTTCAGAGCGCTGACATCTGATGTTCTCTGATGGAAATGAAATTATAGATGAGAGAAAAAGGAAGTCACTCATGAATCATTGCATTTTTATGACAATGAATGTTTTTACAGACATCAGAAGACAGATGCTCACCACATACATTTTAATACATTTAAATTATCATTTCCCACTTCTAAAATCTATGTTTATTGTGTTATCTTCTGACAGATACCAGGGCCACATCTATAAATAGCTTCCTGATTTTGTCTTTAAAGTGTATATCCCAGGGCAGAACATGTAAGCATTAAACCAAAACTCTGAAAATCCATGCTTGCTCTTTATAATCCAAAATAACCCCTTCACTGCAGTTTAATGTGCCTTTTTATTGTATGTATTCCAACAATTACCAGTATACCTGTGCTATATTAACATCAACAGCAACATAAGAGATACAGTTATTCTCAGAAACTGCTCTTTAAAATAAGCATATTTATGTTTATACATATTTAATGGTCAAATATCCACCACAAATAGCCATCATATCTAATCCAGCATAATAGTCCAGGAAGCTATCATTATTTTTCTCACTTTGTTTAAACTTTTTTTGTCACAAAAATTTTGAAATGAAGTTAAAGAAATTCTTATTAAAACATCTGTATTTCTTGAACTTTTGGTTAATGTCTTTTTAGAATTCAGCTTGCGGTCCAGCGATTTTGTATGAAAAAGCCAGAATGATTAGATTTTATTTGGTTTTGCTGGTCCAAGAATGAAAGTAGCTCAAGGGATATGAAGTTGTGAGACTACAAGAAACTGTATAGAATTTTATATAAATTTTATAGAAATTCATTCTTGTTTACATGAATCTACATGCATAGTGTATCATACTTATCGCTATACTTTCCACAGAGCAGAAGCTGCCTGGAGAACAACAATTCCTTTTTTTTTAATAGGCCTAATCACAGCTTTTAAATCCAGTGTGGCCTGTAATAATGGTTCTGAAAGACTGCTACTAAACATAAAGCAAATACTACATTTAGGAATACATTATTTCTTCAGGGATCTGCACAAACAGTTTTATGGTAATTAAGAAATCTGGTTTAACATGGTCCCTAAAATCTCTTTTACTAAAGCACATGCATGGTCCTACAGCACCATAAATTCTCTGTATACATGTATAGACACATACAGACTTCTACATTCACAAATATTTATTTATTTATGTGCAAGCTGTAATATGAATATAAATGTGAGAACTTGATAAATACATTTGAAAACACAAAAAGCATTGCTGAAACCTTTTCTTGCTTCTAATTTTTTGGACTTCATGAATGATACGATAGGAAACACTCTGGTGTTTAATTACTTCCAGATGTTCAACAGAAATTCTTCATACTTTTAAAAACAAAATCTACTGCAAATTGAATCATCTTGTTTGGGAATCTAATACTTCATAAGAGCTTCATATTTTCAAAACGTTGATGCTTTTGGTTTTTAGTTCAATAATGAAGAATTTTGTACCAAGAAGTACTAGTCTCTACCTATTTCAGCATTTTTAATGTATTTCCATTTCTGCTTTTCATAAATATCAACAAGTAATATCAAAGGAAAGTTATAATATGAAACCAGGAAATACTCAATGCTTCAATGTGAAAATTATCCTATGGCCACCTGTGACCTATTTTCCTGGGCAGAACTTCTCTGTTAGACTAAAACAGAACACTGATAACATGCCTAAAAGCAGTGTTTTTCTGTGAAAGTGCAAACTGTTAGGATCAGCCTTTTTTGTTTACTGTTTTGTAATGAAGCATCCTTTGCATAGGTAAAATATTGTCATCTATATACTGTTCTGAAAAACATTGTTACATTGAGGAAGTTCTTCAATATTTTACCTCTGAGGATGAAATTCTAACTCTGCCAAAGTCAGATCTTATACTCTATCAAAGTTGAAGGTGAACTATTCTTTTTCAGAAGTTTATATCAGAAGATAAATGCACATGTAATACGTATATGCTAAGGTTTTATCTGTAACACACTCCTGTGATAGTTAAAAATATTGGACTGGACTGAATCTTAACATAACTGAAAGACCACTCCTTGTACTGAAAAATAAACAAACAAACAAAAAAGCTGAACATATAAAGCCAACTATAACTTCTAACTTGTTTATGTAAGCACATCTCCCTAAATATACTCACAATCTATGTATGATGCTCAGAGTTAATGTTAAAAAAATGTATTGTTTTGCAGTATTTGGTAACAATGTAGAATGGAGAACCAGAAAAATCTTTCTGCAACAATCAGTTTCGGTTCTACAATAACCTTACAGTGTAGCTGCTGGTCTATATGCCAATCAGTGTGTAAAGTTTGATGAAATTATTGTACCTGTAAAGGAAAAAATTTACCTGAGAACTTTTCATTGACACTTCATTTTTATGTCAGATGTACTCAATTTTGAGTGAAAGGAGACGTTCTTATACAAGAGATTAAAAGTCAAGGTAAGCTTTTTACTGATACTAGTTCTAACTGGAGCAGCCACATTGTGCTGAAGTACAAGAGTGGCCAACAAGACATGTATGTACATGCCATAAAAGTGGTTGAGATGCAATAATTACACCAAACTTTACAGTCCAACTGCCGTGGTTTAAACCCTAGCCAGACAGCTTGTTCACTCACTCCCAGTGAGTGGTGCCAGGCTGAGAGCAACCGAGGGCTCCCCCCCAGGGCTCTTCCCTTCCCCGCTCCCAGAGAACAGGGAGGAGGATCAAAAGAGTGCAACTCCCACGGGTTGAGACAAGAACAGTCCAGCAACCAATGCACAACACAAATCACCACCGCTACCACCAACGACAACAATGATAAGAGAAAATAACAAGGGAAGAGAATACGATACCACCGGCCAAGAAACGAGTCCCATCCAGAAGCCCGTGTCCTTCCAGGTAACTCCCAGTTACCCCCCACCCCGGGCATGACGTGCTGTGGTATGGAATACCTCTTTGGCTAGCCTGGGTCAGGCACCCCGTCTCTGCTTCCTCCCAGCTTCCCCTCCTCCCTGGCAGAGCATGAGCCTCACAAAGTCCTTGGTCAGGGTAAACATCACTTAGCAACAACCAAAAACATCGGTATCACCAGCACTGTTCCCAGGCTGGAAGTCAAAACACAGCACTGCACCAGCTACCACGAAGAAGAAACATGACTGCTACTGCTGAACCCAGGACACCAGCTAGGGGTTACTACACAATTATTGCAGAATTCCATGATTCTATGACATGAATCAGACATTCAAGTGCAATTGGAGAGCAATGAATCACAGAAAAAAAAGGGAAATACATAGTTATGCACCACTGATTTTAAAGCATTATGTCTACACAGAGATTATTTATATCTTAAAATATAAAAGCACCACCTTAATGTTTCTTTGATGGCCTTTTGGTGTCATTAAGTTCTGAAAGACTGTGACATTTTATGAATGCCTTTAAAATACCCAACAAACTCAACTGAACCCAAGATAAACAGCTAACAGAACAAACTTTCCATGGAAGAATACAGACATACTGCTGGTATATTTTTATGGAAGTTGATGACTACACAATCACGACTTTCATTTCTGAGCATTTACAGACCTTGAAAAAACTTGTTGGTGTTACGTCTAGTATGAATATGAAATTATGGTTAAAAATGCATTTATTACAATAAGAAAATACATCCACAATGAAATTTCCATTTTGTGATATAATTCTGATGCAATGGTAAGTCAACTGCCTGTCTGAGGGGCTTATTTTCTCATCTTCCAGTGAGAATGTTAACTTTTCCATAAGGAAATCATGCAGTTATGAAATGTAAAGGCTTCTAGTTTCATCTAAATTATGATAATTTCTCTTCCACCAAATTTCAAAATAAATTGTGTTTTCTATCTAGACAGTTGTGTTAAGAATGTCACCTGATTTTCTTTTTGCCTAAAAAAAGAAAGCAGCAAAACCAAACCCCAACAAACAAAACGAAATAAACCCAAAGAGACTAGAAAAACCCCAAACAAACTCAATTTCTTGGGAATGGGTTGGGAAAGCAAGAGTGGCATGTCAGCTGGAGTGTGCTGAAAACAAAAACCCCTAGAGAAACTGGGAGAAGAGGAACTACAACATGGTGACTACAGGAAAGATGAAGAATTTTTTTTTCAACAGAGTTGGATAGAAAATGAAATCTGAACTATGAGTCAATAAACTGCCTTCTAGTATTTGTCCCTGCTGGGTTCAAAAAATGAGTACATTCTCTCTGTATCTGCTGTCTAAATAAACAAATCTGTCCTAGTAAAATACCCATATATATACGTATCTTCTAACAAAAGGCTATTTTCGTGAGTTTCAATATTAGTTAAGTAGTCACACAGAAAGGGAAAATATATTTTAGCATATAATAATTTAGATTGGAGTGACCTCTTGAAGTTATTCGATTCAACTTTCTTCTCACAGTAGGGACAATTTGTATCAGGTGGCTGATCACCTGTACTGTACTGCATCACGGTAACAATATTTTCCTAATATGTAACTGGAATTTTTCATGTTACAGATTGTGTTTGTTGCCTCTCATCCTATCACTGTGCCCTTCCAGGATGAGTCTGGGTCCATCTTTAAATATGCCTTTTATTAGAATATATATGAAGACAGCAATTAAATTTCCCCTCAGCCTTCTCTACGTTGGAACAAAGCCAGTTCTCTCAGCATCTTCTTGCACTTCATGTGCTGTAGCCTCTTGACCATCTTGGTGCCTCACTGCTGGATCCAATCCAGTATGTCCATGTCTTTCTTCTTCTGCAAAGCCAAAACTGGACACAGTGCTTCATATGTAGTTTCACAGGCATTGGATAAAGGAGAATAATTGCTTCTAGACTGCTGGTTACATTCTTGCTTATAGAGACCAGAACGCACCTGGAAAAAACATCACCACAAGGACACACTTTAGACTCAGGTTTAACTTGTGGACTACCAGGATGCTCAAGATCTTTTCTGTAGAGCTTCTCTATACCCCAGGCTCTGTGATAGTAGGGGGTTATTCCTTCCCAGATGTAGGGTTTTCCATTTCCTTTTGTTAAATTTATTGAGATTCTTCTAATTCCACTTCTCCAGCTTGTTGAAATCCCTCTAAATAGCAGCTCTGCATTACAAAGTATTGACCACTCTCCCCAGTTTTGTCCAGCAGCAAAATGAGTAATGCCTCTAGTAACCAACTTCCACATGGACTTTGTAGCTTTAATCACAACTTTTTCAAAATCAGGCTCAAGACAGTTTTCTATCAAGCTTCTTATGCATATATTTCATCCACATCTCATCAATTTGCCTGTAAGTATACTATGAGAGTATATGCCAAAAATCTTGCAGAAATCAAGGTCAACAACATCCAGGGCTCTCCCCTTGCATAGTACAAGTAACGCCATTACAGAAGGCAATCATGTTGGCCAGGCAAATTTTTTCCTTGATGATTTTGTGCTGGCCCTTCCTTCCCTTTCACCCTTGTGCTTCTCAAGCCTGGCCATAGATTCAGCATCTGCACATGACCAGGAACTAAATCTAAATGAGATCGAAATGGTTTCCTTTAAGCAACGCGGTATCATCTTAAACCTGAGCTGCTTGCTTTTTCTTCTTTTTTTTTCTTTTTTCCCTCCTTTTTTTTTTTTTCCTCCCTCTTTTCTGAGGTCTGATCATTATTTGGAGTGAAAAGCTCACTATCATATCTTGTTGCAGATTTCTGTTATCAATAATGACCATAATGTGAAAAAGTTCAGCTCCACCTTTTCTCTGGTCTCAACTGCTCTTAGCATTACTATCTTAGGAACAATTCTTTTTTCTATGAAGTCATTTTTTTCTGAGGCCAATTTCGCATTTTCTATCTGCAACAAAAGGAAGGTGTTCCAGGCAAACCCTACTAGCTTGTACTCTAAATCAAACAGCAAGGTAGGACAAGTTATTATGAACATGCATTGAGCCTCAAGGGTCCTGAAAAGTGTAACTCAGGTTTTCTTTTTTCTTTCCAATTAAATTAACAGATTAAGAGAGATTTTTGTCTATCAGACAATAATGAATATTTTATTTGACAATGTTTTTTTGAGAAAACCACAGGGAACTCCCAGGTTGGAATTTTGATTTCCTCTCTTTGTAATGGACTTTGGCTGCTACCCTGCCATATAATTAAGCTGTCAATATATATTGCAGCCACCAGATAAGGATACTCTGTCAGTACCTTTCCCAGATGAAAGCTGCGTTAGAAGCATTTCCATATCTGACTGAAAAAGATAGAAATTAGCACACAGAAAGTTATCTTGGCGCATCACCCTTCTGCATGATTTTTGACAACTAAACCTACTTGAGACTTTTGATACCTTCTCAGAGGCAGGTCAATAAACGTGAACAAAATTAAATTAATTGCTAGATAAAATGAATTCTGAAAAGTATGAATAGCTTGACAACTACAGTGGGAAGGGTAAAACTTTTTGTGTAAAGTTTGAGCAAGGATTCTGGTTTTAGATTGTTTTTACTTCCAAAGAAAGATCAGGAGAATGCCAGATAAGCTGAAACATGGCATTAAGAATGACACTACATATTTTGTAGCTCTTGGCTCAATGACCTGGGTTTCTATATGGACTTGGCCACCTTAGTAGCAATGCAAAAGAATAACTGAACATATAAAAAAGGAAAACAAACCTACAAAACAAACCCAAACAAAACAACAACAAAAAAGAGAGAAATAGTATAGATAAAATAAGAAAGATGAAGGTGAGTGTGGGTGCCTAATTCCTCAAAAAATATTGTGGTTTTTGGAGACTGTGCAATCAAATTAAATCAAGATCTGTAGATGTTCTGAAAAGACAAAGCACAAATAAGGTAGCAAACAAAGTCCAAGAACCTCAGCTGAATTGATGAAAATAATTAACAAACTAATTAATGCATAATTGCCTGTATTTATAGTTGGATTTTGAGATATTGTAATCTTTCAATACAGACTATTAAAAAAAAAAAAAAAAAAAGAAAGAAAAAAAGAAAGAAAAAAAGAAAAAAAAAAAGAGGTCCAGTAAGTCCCCTATTTAGCAGTGCTGATGATACAACTAATTTCTAAAACAGTACACAGTAGACATAATGGTGTGTACTAGTAGTACACATAACAAATTTGTGGGTCTCAGAGATGCTGCATTAACCTCTCTCAGCCTTAGAACTGTCTCAAGAATCTACCACTGAAGTGAAAATGCCTTTTCGACTGTGTAACATTAATAAAACAAAACATCCAGTGTTATTAGTGCAATATCAATAAGAAAGATAAGAAAGGATGAAGTCAGATTTGTTACTTCCAACACTCATGATGGGATAATATTGTCTACCTGTAATTTTAACAGAGCCTTCATAGATTAAAACATACAGAATGAGTGTGATTTCAAATGAAAATATTTCCTTTTCTTCTCTCATAAGTATCAGAAGTAACAAAGCCCTCTCCTTTACACTGTGTAAAAATAAGACTCTGAAAGTCCTCCCCTTGGTAGCCATTCCAAGACATTGATGTATAATGTGTTTAGTCACTGCAAGATTAAAAAGCCTTTCAAATAGCATATAATTTAGCAAAAGCAAAGGAAATTAGAAATACTTTTTTACATTATGAATCTAAAGAAATAAGATACTTCAGGTGAATCCTTCTACAGGAACCTGACTGGTTACCAGAAAGACTATGGGTTCACCATGCTGACAACCAGGGTAGTAATGCTCGAAGTGCATTTTCTAGCACATATAAGCACATTATTAGCAAGTTTGCTTGAGAAGACACAAAATAAAATTAAACAACCCTTCCCCCCATGCGTACAAACTCCAGATAAAAGGATAATTATCAAAAGAAATTTAGTTATTTAGAATATGAAAAATAAGTGTAGTGTTACTACTTGCACTAAAGCCTCAGATTCACATTTAGCAATTTGAGCATTTCAACTCATGCACAGAAAAAACAGCATAAAGTCCAGTGACAGGCAGGAAAAGCAGCACTGTAAAACCATGTGTACCTCCTTACTCTAGTATCTGAAGACAAAGCATTTTTTAATACAGCCTTCTGTACCTTAACGGTTGCATTTATGTTGGAGAAAGGAGGAAAAACATCTTGAGTGGAGCTCATAAGATGAAAAGATGTGACTAGCTTTAGCTTGCTATTGTAATAGCATTTGGAGGGAATACCATTATAGGAAATTAGTAGTTATTGTTACTGTCTGCAAATTAATGTCACAAGAGATAATATGCACTGAAGCAAATAAATGATTGACCTACATTTGAATTTCTTTTCTTTGCAGAGTTCTTCTGAGTTTAATACACGAGGTTTGCCCCTGATTTGAATTTGGTCCACAAAAAAGTACTAGAATTTGCATTTTGAGATTGTTTAGACTCAGGTTGATTGGCTTTTCAAGGAGTGTAGTGTAGGTCACAAGGCAATACAGATCACTCAGAAATTACACAAATGCACCACATTAGCTCTTAACTTGAACACATTCACTTTAGAGCTATTTATTTGCTGTCATTAATTTCTTGCAAAATACTCATTACTGAACTTGCACATTTTCAAATACATAATTACAACAGCAACACAGATTAAGATTTTCTCCATTTACAATACTTAGCATGCTGTACTAACTCTTACATTGCACTTCAAGGCTCAATGGAGAATAGGTAAAGCCAAGAGAGCTGAGAAATCATTTTGGCTAATAAATGCTTTTATAGACTCAAGCACCAATGAGGCCGGAACAACATATCTACTTAAGTGAAATTATAGGTTTTCAGAATTTGGAGCATTATCTAGCTGATCTTCGACTTAAAACAAATCTAGTACAGGTTTTCTCCAAGGAACCCTCAGTTTCTATAAGTAATATTTAAATAAAACTCATAAAATTATTAAGGACAACAATATTTAAACAATCCAAACTCCTTTCCAGTGCAGGCTTTAAATGTAAGCCATCATCTATCCCTTTGAGTTATTTTTACTGTTCAATAAATGTCCTAACAATTATTCCTGTATATTAGGTGAAACACATAAATCAATAGATTTTTACATTATTAATTTAAAATACTTATCAAAAAATTGAGAGTCAGTTCTATAAATAACTAGGGCAGAGAATTCATGTTATTTAACTCATGAATTATAAATCACTATTGTAGAGCTCAGAGGTGCAATACAAAGAGAATAGACAACACAGCTGTCCTTGACTTCAAGACTAAACTACTAAGAAAACGCAAGAGACTGACATCCATGATTATCTCCAACACATCCCCATAACAGAATCACAGTTCATTGGGTTAGGCCTCACATTTTGTAGATAACAACTGAGACTTGACTTGATATCTTCAGAAGAGATATTATGAAGTAGGTGGTAGCTTGCATTTTTCATGACTGAACCCTTCAGTGCTATTTTCACAGAACAGCCATAAGGTGGGGTTAAGTTATGCATTAGAACAGGCTGACATGGGTTTTCTTCCATTATTTTTTTGAGTACCATCTTTAAAGGTGTGGAAAGAAAAAAAGCAGAATTTTTAGCTTGTAACACCTCTCCCTTTGTCTTCATTGAGAGTTTATAGGCTGAATACTATGGTGCTCAATGGAAACCGAACATAAACACATTACGGATTGGCATTGTTAGAATGGTTTTGAAGAAGGCTCTTCCATATGCCTTCTTCTTCTTCTGCCTTCTGAAAGTACTAACGGCTCACTGGAACTTAGTTTAGTAATACCTGTAATTATCAGGAGTTATATGGACAATTTCTTTCCTCTTTCTTCTTTTTCTTATCCTCTAATCCAAAGCATTGAAATTCAAGAATGATTATAAATGTTACACTAAGATACTGTAGCTGAAAGCAGTGCAAACTGCAAATAATGGCAATATAAGTCCAAAGTTAGGTAGAGAAAACAAACAAACAAACAAAAATAATTAACATTTGTGTCATTCTGGCATGAAGGTGGAAGGAGTCTGAGTCAACATAATGCCTTGGGGAAAATTAAGGTCAACACCCCAATTCTCAGTTTCTAAACTCCATATTTGTGGCAGAAAAAAAAAATGGCACTTTATAACCAACATCATTAATCCTAACTATCAACAATTAAAAGTAATTGCGTTAATTGAAGACTTTGCGTAATGTTTATTTCTTTTGGTAAGTATGGTATTATAATATCTTAAAACTGGCATTATTAATATGTAATGTATTCTCTTGTTATAGCTCTTTCAGAGATAATTGTTTTGACCATGAGAAGAGATGTTTTTAATAATTGCACATGTGTAATAGGACTTTAGGCAGCTATATGACAAGGCTCATTAACCCTGTACCATGCAAATGTTAACATACTGCTAACTGGGGAGAAAAAAAACAACTCTATGGTACAAGAAATTAGAGAAAACACAGTCTAGCACAGCTGCTAAAGGCTGCTGGAGCACAAGCTTTACAGATACCCCAACTGTTTCTGGAGTATTGGACCTTATGTATGGTGACAAAGCTCAACTCATTCCACTCTCGCTTCGATAGCAAATGTCTTTCTTCCAAGAAAAAAAAATTGTCTTAAATAGCTTTTCATAATAAGTAATGCCTGCCTCTAAGCCTCAAGTTGAAATTGAAATTATATTTTAGAATAAACTGGAGCAAACAAGTGAAACCATCACATTCAATTTTGAAACATATACAGTTTTATTCAGAAATTGTTAAATCTCTAAAGCCTATTATGTTAAATGGTTATTTATGATGTCTTCAAATGTCAGGAGTATTCAAGACTAGTCAGATGCTAATGTCTGAAGTTGCTACCTATCAGATTTAAGAGTCTACAGAAAGAAACAAACAAAAGATCATAGCCTCAGTTTCAGTTTCTTTTAAGGTTTATCACGCTTCCAATTATTTTTGACTCCCACAGATTTCATTTTGGGGAACAAGAGAAAAAGCGGTAATAACTAGACTGTAATTAAAATGCTGGGAGCACAAAAAAATAACAGTAAAATAAAAGAACAAAACTTCTCCTTATGAAAAGTTTCATACTGCCGGAGGTGGTCTTCAAAGACTTCAAGCTTGAATTCAGGAAAACAGATCTACAAAAGAGACCTACAAAGCTATTGTCATTTGGCTCTGAATGGCTGAAATCACAAGGGACATTTCTTTTGGTCAGCTCAGAGAGAGAGACAAAGGAGTGAAAACAAACACAATATTCAGAGTAGGAATAGCGAAGCGCAGCTGTTGCACAAGGCCATTGCAGAACTGCCAGTGAAATACTCTGTACAGTTCTGAGTACACAAGGAGCTCAAGCTGGGACACGAGTAGGAAGGGAAAGTCACTGCAGGCAACCTTATTTACAAGAGGAGGCTTCACCTCCACCTAAATGGATGGAACCTGCAAATGATCGAATAAGCCCTGCTGAGATTTTCTCTTTCCCTTCCAGAAACATTTAAGGTATTGCAATACAAACATAAAATGTTAAAAAAGTAAAAATAATAGACCTTTATTTGGATGGCTAAATTTTTAATAGTAAAACTTTTTCTGCATGATACTTCTTACATTTTAACTGAAATTTCTCATGTGTAAGACAGATTCCTATTCTATTACTGAGACTATTAAACAGAAAACATGACTCCAGTGAGTGCTGTAGCACATCATTCTCTTCAGGAGCAGCAGCACATTGAGAATATTGAGTAGAAGGAAACCTTCTAAAAGCAAATAAAAAATACAAGTGGTTTTGAAAGCAAAAGAATCTTTTCAGTAGCTTCCACTTCTACTGATCTCATGGTTCAGAAATACTGGAGAATCACTTCTGAGCAATAAGATGGGCTTACAGTGAAAAGGAAGGCTGCTCTACAGTGCAATAAAACATTCACCCTAAAGAATTGAAAACCGAACATTAGCAAGGACAAGAACAAACATTTCATTATGCCAAAGAAAATAGTAACAAGCTTATCCAATGGATCACCAAGTATTAAATTCCATTTTTTTACGGCACACAATGCTATGTATTTTAAGAGAATGATAATGATTCACTTAAGAAAATATCATCAGTTTGCAAAGGAAAACCAAAAAATGAGTGAAGACACTTCAACAGAAGAGAACTCAAGTGGTACTGAATAACAAACTACCAATTAAAAATTCAAAATGTTAATAAAACAAGCTTCAACACGTAAGACTAGGACACACTTCAGGTGTCTGTGTTTTCAGGTGATAACAGGGAGCCAATGGCAGTGTGCCCTCACTTTTGTAAATGTATCCTCTTTCATCTAATATCTAGTAGAGTTCACTGTATTTTTCATAACTTTTACTGAAGGCTACAACCTAATTGCTCTAGTGCTTTCTGAGGCCTAATACATCCATTTATTCTTATGCTAGCATTATTCCTTAGCTCAAAACAAGACAAGCATGTTCCTTATCTACACACCATGCTTTTCTTTTTTTTTTCTTTTCCAGAACAAATATAACTTTTCTACATATTTCTAGTGGTACCCTGTTTAAGATATTAAAGACATTTAAGTCATGAAAGGCATTACAGCTTACCTGTATTAGCTTTAATTTATAGCTGGAAAATGTATTAAAACAATCAGTTCTTGTGATTCAAGTATTGAAGCACATTTATCTCTTTAGTCTGGATACTCAGAAATTAGCAGTTCTTCCTTCCCAATGACAAACAAATTAAATCAAACAAAATCTATGCAAAGGGATAAAAGGAAAGTATCTTGTCAAACTGAAAAAAATTTAGTAGGTAAGAAAACCATCCCCCAACAACTCTGACCTCCAGTCTCCTTCTGTACATGAATGGAGAAGTAGATAGCTAGAGCTCCTTCCCACTGCAACGTTTTTACCCACCTCAGAAGTTATTGTCCATACTCTGAGAGCCCAGCTGTGGGGAACTTACTATAATTGACTTCTCCTTGAAGGCAGTATGGTTTTCAGGAATTTTACTACCAAGCTGAAGATAATAGGTTGAAAGAAAGCTCTGGACAGTAGCTTTTAACCTGGATGGCCATTCAGGATGGTTCACACATGTGCAGATTAGCAGATTGTCATTCCTCTCTCTACCGTGGATTGTGACTTCATGTTGGCCACCCTTCTGGCCCTCTGGCTGTTTGCCCTGGTTTTTATTCTAGAACAAACAAATCTACCCAAACCCACCGCCACCACCAAAAAGCCCTCCCAAACCCAAAACTAAACAAATAAACAAAAACTACCACCTATTTTAGAATTGGCAGCATTGGGGGGGGGGGGGGGGGGCGTGATGGTGGTGGTGGTGTACTGCGTGTTTTCGTGTTAATTGAGAATCCGGTCCCCAGGAGTACTTCCTGTTTCCGAAAGAGTCTATCTCTTTCTATGAGTGGGAAAGCTCTGTATATATTTTCATTGAAGCTTTTTTTAAAATCTTGGATGGCCCTGAGACTGTTATACAGACAATTAAGCAGCAGATCATACTTACCAAACACAGAATCACTGCATCAATTAAACTAATTAATGTATCGCATTTTCTAGAATTTATTTTCATTATTATCACTTCTATTTGGAGAGTAGTTTGAGAAGGCCTCTTGAATTTACTAAAGGCATCTTTTTGTTTTGGTTTGGTTTTCCCTGAAAATGCTAAGTACAGGAGAAACCAAACAGAAAGCTAGAACACCTGTTCTACGTGGGGATGTACCATCGTAACAACAGACTGTCAAATGGAAAGAAATCCAGAAACAGTTATTTACTAAGGAAGATCTTTTTCTATTTCTTTTTATTTTTTCTTCCTGAAAAAGTTGTGGCTTTTTTTCCCCACAATGAAATATGAGAGTAAAGCCAAGAAAACAAACCCCACCTACAAGCTAAAGCTATATTGCCTATTAATGTAATTCAAACTTCAAAACCTTGTAGCCTTCAATAAAGTGATACAGTTTAAACAAAATTAGATTGGTGTCTAAACACTGAATCATTTATGAGCACATTACATAAATATATTTACATTTTGTGCTACATTTTCTGCATTTGGCCTAAAATGCAGCACTGTAGTTTGACACTTTAAATTATCCTTTCTTGAAATCAAGTCCTTTGGATAACTGAAGCTACTTTAACATAAAATGAAAGAACTCTGCAGTATTTCTAATCTCAAGATGCAATTTTATGGGGTTTATTGCTTTATTTTTAAGTAAATACTAAAAATATTTGTCAAACAATAACATTTACTCTTCAAACCTATTTTTTTTCCATGCAAACTTTACATTAAGTACCTTCAGATAGATTTAATTCTGTAAATTAAAATGAATATGTTTTATTCAGAACTACCTAAATACCTGGAGCCAGGATATGGATAAAATATGATAATACCTATCCTCTTGTCACTTGTGTCTGAGATCACATGGACTTGAAAATGGAGTTGAAATTTCTTGTCCTTCAGGTTCCAGGAAAATTATTTCTGGATTGCAGTGTAGGATCACAGTGGCTTCCCAAACTTTCTATTTAATGTAGAATTTTTTACGAAGGAGTACCTTACGTACAAAGAAGTAAATATAACTGTATAGAGAACATTGTCTTCTTGAGTTTTCAGACAAGTCAGCAGATGATTCAGAAACACAAGTTAAGATCCCACTAGAATATTTTGCAACTTGCCATGAAGTTATTAAGTTTCAAATACTGATGAACATGTATAAAACAGAAAAAAAAAAGAAAACACTTCACTGTAGCTCACTGGATCTATGATGACATGTAATTGATGGTTGTGCTGACCAATTTTATGGCTATTGTAATGAAAAGAAGGAAGCAGGATTGAAAGACACATAGACAAAACACAGGCAGAGGTCAAATACACAGAGAGAAAGATCATAAAGAGCAATTGTCCTAAGCACATGTGATGGATTCCTGAGCTGGTGAGAGCTCTGAGATGTTCATGTGTTCAGACCTACTTCCATATAGGACTCCCCATAAGGACTAAGACTTTCAAGTTCTAAAAACACAGTTTTATTTTACTATAAACCAAGACCGAGAACTTTAACAGAGAAAATTCAAAGTGACTTGGGCAAGCATAATAGGGATAAGGTTCATACCCAACGCCTCATATTTCTTTGTCAAGTTAGTTTGTTTCCAGAGTTTAGAGGAGCCCTTCTTTCTCTACTAAAACTGGCCTCCCCCTGCTCCTTTCAGTAGCCTTACAGTCTTGCTGTTTGAACTGCTGACAACCTTTCCTCTAGTTCTTCCCAGCACCCCTTGCAGTTTCTTATTTCTCCTGTATTTGACCAGGATCAGCAGTCACTGAAGGCAAGGGACAATCTCCCTTTTAAGTGGCTCTACCTGACCCAGTCTTTAAGGAATTAATATAATCTAATTATGTATAAAGAGGGAAAAGTCCAAGTATCATCTCTGCTGACACCCATCTTCTACTAAATTGTTGTATTTATAGCAAAAGGCATCAGAAATAACAAATGAGATAACAAATTGCAGTCAGATACTACCGATATCCACATTTCCCATGAATACCAAAGGAATTTCATTAACACTGGAGGATTGCATACTTTTCCATGTGTAATCCCACCCACAACCAAACTGACAATCACTTGAAATCAATCTGCAACTTCTCCATATGACATTTCACTCTTGTCAGGTCAGAAATCATGGGCGATCTACTTAAAGTAATTTTTCCACTCCCCAAAATATCTTCATAAACTCCTTTAAGCGCCACTATCACCAAGAACCATTTTTCAGTTTCCCTTAAGTCCGTTAGATGGCCTCCTTGTCTCCAAGATTCTGAAAACCAAGACATAGCTTTGTGTGATGTGAATGAACCCACAGTCAGTGCCTCTGGAATGCTATGCAAATCCAGACAGGCAATTTCCTGCCAAAATCTGTCTAATCCAGTATGTCACATTCTTACCAGTCTAAACAGTTGTACATCATGCTAAAGACAACATCAACAACAACAAAGTACAACGTTAGTAAGTTTCATGTGCAACAGAAACAGCCTGAAACTGATAAAACAATCACCTTTTTAGTTACCAAATATGCAGATTTTCTAGAGGGAATCCTGTGCCTGCTTAACATGGAGCTCAAGGACAAGCAGGTGTGTCATTGTCTTTGCAGATCCTATATGTTTCCTGATGACATTCCCGATCACATGAACTCCAGATCGGATAGGGTCTGGTAAGGGAATGGGTCACATTACAAAGTCAGGGCCTGCAACACAAGCACCGCAGTGAATGCTGATATATCCCCCCTGAGAACAACTGACTCCTTAACTTCCTCACTAATGGACACTTACAGTGCTTTAAAGAGACATAAGAGTTAACATTTCCCCACATACAGACAATTCTTTTCTAATGTATTTCCTCTGTCTGCTTGGTCAGCTCTGAGCAGACGCAGCTCCGTGGAAACTCCCCGACACCTTTTCTGAAGCTGGAGGCAGAGGAGAATGTGGTACAAACACATTAGTTATGCAAGCTTCTTCCTATCATCATTTTGACCTAGATTCAGCTGAGGACTGTGGCTTAACTTTAAGGCTGTAAGAAGTCCTACCACATTCAAAATAGGACAAATTTCACAGTTAAGATAGTCATATCTTATATACCTTACTGCAGCAGGCGACTGTGAATATCCTTCTCTGCTGTGTTTTGGTTATGGTCAAACTATTCACTGACAGTCCTGGTAGCCAAGAATGAGATTTCCTACTTATCACAGACACATTTTGTTATAAGAAGTTCTTAACCTTTCTAAACTAAATCACTAGACAATTAATTGATTTACCATTGTTGTCTGGGAGGAAACTTATTTGCTGGAAAGTGAAGATGTCAATAACATTACTTTGGGTCAGACAGCAGCTTGGCATGGGATGTGAGTGGACACATAAATTAATTCATGCACATCGAGGTAAAACACAAAATTATCTCATGGTGAAACTAAAGATAAAAACCAAATTTCTTCAAGTCTGGGATGCCACAGGGCACAGAGACATCTTGAGTTTAATTCACGGAGAAGTCTTGAGTTTAATTTATGTCCACTTCCTTCTTGCTCCATTTTCCTCTTAAATTGATACTGTTATATCTTTGGGGAAAATAATCCCTCAGAGAGAATTAAGTAATCAGGCTGTTACTTATTATTCTGCCTATAAAGTGCTTGTTTTTTTTATTGCTCATCTCTCTATCCATTAGAAAACTCTTCCAGAGCTCTGGCTGCAGCAAAACCTGTATGGTGTCCTATGGGACCCAAGTGCCCTGCTGTACGGCCTGCAGTTCCGTATTTCAACCAGGAAACATCAACCTCTTGTTGAGCTCAACAGATGTCGCTTCCTCCTTCAGTCATTTCTGCATTTCTCCTTTCATCTTGGTATTTAAATGCGTAGTTTTTCCCAGCCTTTGTAAGGAGTTTCTTGTGGTCCCCCAAACCGAACACACAGCCAGGGCAGAGCTGAGCCCCTCAGTCACGGGTGTGGTGCCCCTGGGAACATGTGTTTAAGACAGGGTAAAGTGTGCTGCACAGGAGTTGAGAGGAGTAATAAAAATGTGTGAGAAACAGCTCTACAAAGACCAAAGTGAGAGAAGGAGGAGTGGGAGAGGGTGCTCCAGGTATGTGAGCAGAGACACACCCCCGCCCCACCACCCCCCAGAGGACTATAGTGAATCAGATATCCACACTGGGGAGGACCCCACACTGAATCAGGTGGACATGAGCTGAGGGAAGCTGCAGACTGTGGGAGGGACCCATACTGAAATAGGAGAAAAGCATGGGGAGGAAGAAGCAGCAGAGATGACCTGTTATGGACTAACTATAACCCCCTTTCCCTATTGCCCTGTACCACTGTGGGGAAGGAGGTTGAGGAGACAGGAGTGAAGAGGTGAGGTTGAAGCTGGGAGGAAGGAAGGGTGGAAGGAAGGTGTTTTATTGTTTTATTTTGTTTTTCACTGACCTATTCTATTCTTCATTAGCAACAAATTAATCTTCCACAAGGTGAGTCTGTTTTACCCATCGCAGTAATCGGTAAGCAGTATCCTGTCTTTATGTCAGCCCATGAGCTTTTACATCCTATTTTCTACCCATCTTGTTTAGTAGGTGGAGTGAGATTGAAGCTAGGTGAGCATCTGGCAGTCAGCCAAGGTCAACCCACTAGCCAAAAAAATAGAAAACAACTAAAATAGGACCACCACTACATGATTCACTCTGCTTCAGTATTACAATTTTTTTCAGCCAAAGTGGGTCTTTTCTCTATGTTTCCTATTAATGGCTTCTTTGGAGGTTCAGGGAATCACTAAGGCTGTTTATAGTGGGAGCATTTGCAGAAGAGAACAGCTGCAATAGAAGACAGGAAAGAGCAAGGGAAGATCCTTATCAAGTGCATTGTCTGTAACAAGAAACCCCTTGCCATCACACTATTTTAAATTTTACCCTTGCAGAGAGCAGCATATGCAAAGATGACCAAATTCTCTGCACATATCACAGTTATAATGCTATACTTGGAGTTTTCTGCCTGCTCTGCAAGGACAGCATTCCTAACACATCTCTGTGCCCTCACACCTTGTTAGTCACCCATTTTCCTGCAGATTTCTCTACTGTGGAATATCATATGTTTTAAAGCAGCTCTTGCAGGCACTTACTCAGTTCATACACCTGATTCTGTCTCTGCAACCAAGCTCAAGAGGTCTTTGTCACACAGCCCTTAATCACAGGGCTGTGTGCTCATGTTTTGGCTCTCGTGACTTTCTGCTCATGAGAGGTGTCATGCAGAAGTCTTTGGTGGTCAATATAATGCCCAGCACAACCTTCTGAACATATCCACGCAGTAAATGATGCAGCATTTATCTGACAAGATTATTTCAGAGATTATGAAAGTAACTGGCACCCTCTGGTGGTGTGTGGCTCCCACTGCTTAAGAGCTCTGTCACTATATGTCATATGCAGTGCCAAAAGTACAGTACCAGTTTCTGACTTGATGACAAAATTACCTACAAGCCCTGGGAAAAATGCCATAGCTGTCCAAATCTGAAATCAGGCTCTATTACATTAAATTGCTTAGATTTCAACCCACCATGCTCTCCAGAATGAGAAACAATTAAGCCATTCCTCTTCTCAGTCCTAGACATTTAAAAAAATAAAACACTGAAAAAAAACCAAAAAACAAAACAAACAAAAAAAGCACAAAAAAACCCCTGAAAAAAGTCAACAGCCTAAATTTTTACCTTTTTTTGGGTTTAAGGTGCTGAAAGTTTACAAAAACACCATAGGCAATTAAAATGAAGTCAAGCAGGAAGATAACAGAGTTATGAAATTTGCAGTTGCTTTCCTACCCATGTTTCTCTTCCTACAAAAAATGTTATGGTGGAACTGAGATCTGGTTTTAATATTTTAATTTATTTTTTGTTAGGTTTTACAGTAGCAAATCACGATTTAAATGCCAGAATCAATATAATTCAGATTTCAGATTGGTTTGATTGACATGTAGGAACAATTAAGGTGGCTTTACTGGTGCCTACTCAGTCATGCAGAAGATTATGTAAGCTCCCCCAGAGCATTTATTCATAGAAAGGGCAACACACAGAACCATACACATCACATGTCATGTTACGAAGGGCAAAAAGGCAAATATTATCAGACCTGGGGCTGCAGATGCCCTCATTCTTTTCTTTTTATCAATGGAGCGTTATTGCGGACAATATTGAGAATGTCACTGCCATTACTCTGACAGCACATGAACTAGTGGGGTAGGGATGTCTGATTTTGCAAAATCCTGTCATTTGCAGGCAGCACATGACATCTGTAAAGTACAGGTGGGAGCTGAAGTATATTGAAGGCTCCCCCAACAGCCATATCAGCTTTCTGGTGATAATTGTGGTGATGTATTGAGCAGTTCACCAAACAAACCAACCAACCAACCAACCAAAAAAAAAAAAAAAAGAAAATTGCTTGTGTACTTGATAGCTTTTGTCTTAATTACCTGTTCCTCCTGAAAAAAAAGTATTTCCCCTAGTATTAACCCAGACTTGCCACTGTTTTCATGGAAATGCATTAGATCATGCTTTGCCTTTCCTCTAAAGAAAGGGAACAACTGGAGAGATCCAGTGTCAGAGATCTGCCACATTTTGGCCCCAGCTTGCTTATTTCCAGGTAGGCTGGTATTTACTACACTTTGAGTACTTTCATCATCACTGTCATTGTTCAAGTCCAACAGGCAGCTAAGTACCATGCAACTGCTTGCTCAATCTCCCTCTTTGTGGGAAGGGGAGAAGAATAGGAAAAAAGGAAAAAAAAAAAACCATGGGTTGAGATTAGAACGGTTTAATAAATGAAATAAAAGTAATAAAAGTAGTAATAATAATAATAATAATAGGAAATAGAGAGAGAAAGGAATAAATCCCACCCCACTAGAAAAAGCACAACAGATGATGCACCATACAATTGCTCACCACCCACTGACCAGTGCGGAGCTCATCACCAAGCAGCAATCAGTCCCTTCCAGGTAACACCCCCAAGTTTATATACTGAGCATGACTTGCTTTGGTATGGAATACCCCTTTGGCTATTTTGAGTCAACTGGCCTGGCTGTGCTCCCTCCTGGCTTCTTGTGCCCCTCCTCACTGGCAGAGCATGAGAGACTGAAAAAGTCCTTGATCAGTGTAAGTAAGTGCTACTGAGCAGCAACTAATACATTATTACATTGTCAGCATTATTCCCAGAATAAAGTCACAACACAGCACTGCACTAGCTACTAGGAAGAAAATTAACTCTATTTTAGCTGAAACCAATACAACCATTCTGGATGATCACCATTGTGAAGAGGAGATGACTGCTGTTTCTACCTCATACACAGCAAAACTGAAATGAAGATTTACAAGATGACTTGTGCAATGTCACATAGGTTGTCTAAGTCAAGTTCCTACAGCAAATTTATTGTCCTACCAACACAAGCATGTTTCACTAAGTTCTAGAATTTATTTTGGTAACTAAACGACAGACAGAAACACTAAAAGTAATGTTTACCACTTGGTTTTCCTAAACCCCCTATCACAGAACAAATAGAAAGTGCCTTTGAAAGGCACAGAATCGAATTCCTTGTTCAAAGCAGTGCTAACTTCAAAGGTATTTGAGGCCTCTGGTTGATCAAGATTCATCCAATTCAGCAATATATTGCAACATATTTGTAAAAGATATTCAGTGATTCATAGGAAAACATCCTTTCCTCATCATTAAAGCTCTTCCTGCTAGACAGTATTTTGTTTGACTCATATATAAAAATAAGCTATATTTAAGCATCATTTAACACTTTTGGGGGCTGGGGAGAATTCCTCAGTTTCCCCTTCTTCCTTTCTTCTAATGATGACACCCAGTAAGATACAAAATAGGCTGAAAGTGGAAGTTCCCACAAAGCAGCAGCTACAGGGTACACAGAAATACAAGTCCAGGTGAAGTCTGATGAGATGCCAGCACTACTTCCTTATGGATCTGATACATTAATATCTGATAAATGCTTCGTGAAGAATTTTAGTGGTGAGGAAGTAAAAATATTCTCTTCTCTACTATATGGCAGGGTTGAATATCCTCATTTTCACTAAACCCTGTCATCAGCTAAGCTCTCCACATTTCATTTTCAAAGATTATGTAAGCCACCCTGGTGGTTAGAAGTACAGAATTTAAACCTGAGATAGGTTTAATCTTGTTGCTTTCCACCCTGGGACAAGGAGGAAATGGAAAACTGCTTATTTATTTAGCAAGTTAATAATTCAGCTATTGATTACAACAGTTTAAGAAAGTTCATACTTTCACCACAATTCTAAAAAACACTAATTCTAATTAACGCTAATTCTAAAAAACAAATCAGTTCTCATTTAAATATCTATGTTATAATTTAACCTCTGGCAGCACAGAATACTGTTGCAATGTTCATTTTATATTTACACCAACTTTCTTTAGTCTGGAAAGCTTTCATCTGTTCCGCACTTCTGCTTACTGTGGCAGTGGTCCGAAATTGCCTCAGAAAATTAGTTTTCAGGTCTCTTCATGCAGTGTATGGTCTTTACAGTCAATTAAGTTGAGGAGGACAATTCTGGAAATGTCAGCTGACTTTCAGTGTAAATGTAGGTAATATTGTTTGCCCGTGTCTGTCACCTGTGCTCAAGTCTTCCCCCTGCTGATGAATATGGATGTTTATTTTGCTTCAACTGATAAGGGAAAATGTAATATAATGGTCATCATGTTTACTTTTCCTTTCTATTTCACATTTTTTGTTTATGCTGAATGCAGATCTCAGTTGCAGTTGCCATAGTCATTTAGAAATGAAACTCTGGTCTGTCATGTCATAATTTAGCTAACAACTTTAGTTTTGAGCATGCAAAATATAAGGACTGAAAATATAACAACCCACACATACACGACATGCAAGAGAAAACACTTGTTTTTCTCTTGTATAAATAATACATAATAAAGAAGGTTAAACTTGTCATTCATTTTTGCAGACCTCTGTATAAAGTGACCTTTCATCAAACTGACAGATCTAGAAAAGCAAAAAAGCTAATGCAAATATTTGAACATAGGGCATATATGTTTATTGTGAGACTGGTACTTACCAGGAAAAGCCTAAAATTAGCTCTGAGTTCAGCAAAAAAATTACTGGAGCAGATTCTGGTTCAGATTACAGGAGGGTATGCTTGCATGCTCTAAAGGTCACCATTACAGTACTAACGCATATGTCAGCAGAGATCTACTTGCTTTGTGTTTCTCTGGAACTGCTAATGACTCCTGGGTGTATTTAAAGCTAAGATTAGGGTTGGGAGCATTGTTCAGGTTAGCAAAGAGCTGTAAACTAAGTCAAGGGTTGTGTGTAGAGAGACTGAACAGTTCAGAATTAGTGCTGCAACCATCAAGGGCTGGAAAGCCTGGTCCAATGGTGGTGTCTGGGGCTACCAAGGGTGGCCAGCTTTGAATACACTCCCACAGCTGACACCTTTCCTAATTCATTCTGAGTCTGCCAAGGATGGCTCATTTGCTCGGACTATCAGAGCCTAGTGAGCCACAGCTGTAGCTATTTATAGGGTGGGCACTCATATAAATTTGATGCAAGCACTGCAGGGCCAACTAGCTTTGTGTTGGTCTGGCAGGGGGTGCATGGCTGTGATTAAAGCTAGAGATGAGGTTAGGATTAAGTCAATAGACACCTCTGAGCTCCGGCGGGTTTACTGCACACAGATTACTAAATCTGAAACCAAGCAATTTGTGCAGGCAAGGATCCCTGTTCAAAGTTTTATTTGAAACACTTGTTGCTTCTTGGCAAAAGTGTTTCCACATGACAACACCATTGCACTTGATAAGTTTGTATAACTTAGATTAAAAATTTATATTGGTAAACTGGAGATTTGAAGTTCATTGTAAGGAGGATGCAGTTTAAGACTTGGGAAAGCTCCTGGTCAAAACAAGCACAGAGCTTTAGACTGGGGTGGATTGGTCTACTGTCTCTCTCTTCTAAGGAGAGAGGTATAAAAAGCACATCAACCCATGAGTTGCCTCACTATGAATGTATTTTTCACTAGTAAATTCCATGATAAAGAAAATTAAAGGACTATGACATTTAAAAATTGAAACATATTTTCTATGTTAGGCCCCTTTTTTGTTTTTATAAATACTTGTTGGGTGAAGAGCTCACTTTTCTCTATGTCAGACAAAACAGGTTTGTATCTGCTGATACTAAAATTAAAAAAGAGGCAAAAAGGCACTTACATGACACAGAGTGTTTATTTGAAAAAATAATACAGGGATTAGTATGGATGAGCAAATCCAGGAAAGGTTTAGAAATACCATTTCGAACAGGAGTTGTTCAATGAGAAAGAAAATTGATTTTTAATTTCCATGCATAATTTTGATGTATGTGTGAGTGAGGCTTTTTTGACTTTTCCTACTGAGAAAGAGGAAAAAGGAAATGTGATCCTTTATTTTTCTTTAGACTTCCTTCTCTCTCTCTTTATGTGACTAGGATACAGTAGGAAAACATAGCCAGTTAACACTGAATACTTTTAAGTAGAAGATTGTCTATAGAAAGGTGATTAAAAAGAAAGATAAAGATTCTGTAACCTTTTGAAATGAACAACCTTTTAAACACTTCCTTAAATGAGCCACAAAATCTGATCATTTATCAAACCAATCTAATAGGCATGGTCAGTATTATGCTATGGCAATTAGTCTAACAAAGAAATCTAGCAAAGAATTATAGCATAACGACACAGTTTTATGGATGCCTTAGAAGATTTTATGTCTGGGGCTGGCACTTCAGGCTGCATCACAACCCTACAATACAGCCTAATTAAGGAATGTCCAGACATTTCTGGGGCGAAAAAAGAGTCCCACTTTTCTTTCATTGCTGGTACAAGTACTTTGTAATAATCTGCTAATTTTCAACCCTTTGCTCTCACTGATGCTTGAACACAGAGGATGAGACCTTGCACTCACCCTTGTTTCTCTCTTCATCAATAGCAAAAACAGAAGCAGCCAACCACGTGTTTTATTTCTCTTGTGCAGCCGAGTGTCTTAAACACACCGAAGACTGTCCCTGAACTTCTTTCTCTTATAGAGTTCAGTATGCTTTATACAAGTCTGTAACTCCACAGGATTTTTTTAAAGGTTGTAGACTGATAGTCTTCATCCTTTTCCATTCTCCCTGTTGTACCTAGGAACCACATTATTTCAACATTTCACCTCCACGTATCACTGTGATTTTGGTGAGCTCTCTGTTGATGCCAGCAGAGTAACATTTGTTTAAAGAGGCAGCTATTCCAAATGCACTGAGTTTCATGTACTGTCTGTATCTGGTTTATATGTGAATTTGAAATGCTTGTTTGAAGTTGATCTTTGCCTGCTAATGAACAAGTGGAACCTGATTGCCAGTTGTCATGTGATTTACACTTCCACCACAGGTTTAGGAAGGAGGAGACAGGTGTTGCCTTTTCAGATGTTTACTTTTCTCTGTAAGAAAATCCTCAGAACAAGCCCCTTCATATCTTCCTAACTATTTGAGTTTGTATCAAAAATCCAATTCAGTGCAGTTGTAGTTTTGACAAAGCACTATATTTTGATTGAATGGCATTTTTAAAAAGACTAAAAAATATTTTCTTTTTTAAAAGAAAAAATCATTTTTGCAATAATATTTGTACAGAAGATGAAAAAAAATTAAAGAAGAATTAATTATTTGGAGGTGAGAACATTGAATCAAAGAAATAACCAGTTAAAAGCTATCACCAACTATTGTCAAATGCATAAATTTATATTCTTTCTGTATCCATCTATACTACAACCAGACTAAAATATCAAAAGGAAAATTTTCCACATATTTCACATAACCAGGAATTTCCCTAACAGGAATGTTTTATTCTCTTTCTTTGCCATTAGGTGTCTCTGTTATCCTTTGTAAAGCACCAAAGGCGGTATGACAGTTTCCTGAACCGGGGTCAGAGAAGTCTTTATTCCTCTTTCTCATGCTGTTGTATGGAAGGGGGAACATGTGTACTGGTTGTTTTAAAGATGGTAGAATGCATCTCTCCCTGTGTTTTTAAATTTTACACAGGACAACTAACTAGGACAATTTTTGCAGTGTTGCATTCCAACAGACAGAAAAGAATTTCTTAATACTGGTTTGTCAGAGTACAAATAAAATTAAAAACAGCAATTAAAAAATCATATGAACAAGTATTTTTTTTCAGCAATTTTGTACATATCCTTGTTCAGTTTATCTCTTTCACAAGTGGAGCAAACCAGCGAGATAGATAGGTTCTTACAGCAGTAAGGCATCCATTGCTGCGTGCAATCTTACTGCCCTTACTGCTTCTATACTGTCATTTGAGTGAAGCAATTCCTGTTACTTTACATGAAAAGATGAATTAAAGCTGTGCAATCAAAATGGAAACTTTAGAAAATAGCCCTGACACAGGTGGCCATGAGTGACCAGAGTTTTTCATAATAATCTGAACTGTCTGGGCAGCAATGAAACTTCCTCTGCCAGATCAGCCAAAGACACATGATCTGCCTGAGTATTAGATGCTTCCTAAGCAAGTGCTAGCTGCAGGCTGATGAAGACTCCATTAAGCTGACAGAAATTAGAGTTTATCTGCCTGGTCTAAGAGAATGGCTGGTAATTTTCTGGTTTACATATTTTGGTCCTCCTTTTTGGTAAAACTAGAAGATCTGGGGACTGAGCTAGAATTTGTGCCTGACTGTATTACCTGAACAAAACTGGTACCTAAATCATAGACTCATAGAATCAGCTGGGTTATAAAAGACCTTTAAGATCAAATCTTCATTGCAAAGCCTCTTTCCTTTGTGGATTCTGGTAGCATTAAAACCAGCTTTATTTTCACAAACCACCCAAACTTGTAAGCAGTTGGAAAACCCAGTTTATAACTTCTAAAGAACAGATTATTTTATCCAAGAATTGAGAAACAATAAATGTGAAATCCACAAAGTATATTTCACAGAAATGCTTTTCAGAGCAGAAACAAGTTTTAATGCCAACTGAGTGCATGCTTTATGTTGAAGAAGAAACAACTTAGTGTACCATCTGTTGCTTTTAATAGCAAATGAACAACATAAGTTGTAGTTAATACTGTTGATGTAAAATATAAGAGGGATGTTATAAAACTGCTCACTGGCAGATATAAATATGTTCTGAAATATGAATGAGCTCAAGCAATTCAATATGCAACTTTTATGAGCCAGCTGTTCTAAAAGATAAGGCAACACTACAATTTTAACAAACCTTTTGCCAGGCAAATGCAAGCGCACTTCACTGGCCGACAGGATGATGGGAAAAGGCATTTCATATCTAAAGCACACAGAGTGACAGATCCATTCCATTAAAACCCTTCAATCTTAGGTGAAATAATTATGTCTTGTACAGAAGTGTCACACTTCTCACAACCTGAGAGGTGGTATGAAAATGTCAGCGTGAGTATATGTATATATATATATATACACACACACATATATATATATTTAGAAGAGACCCTTGTGACAAAGATTTTTTTTTGCAGAGGTGTCCAGAAAAATCCAAATAGCAGTTCTTCATTTTTTCTTGACATATGATGCTGCAATGAGATTAGTTATATAGGTCTTGGTCCTGTACGTGCTTATGTACTGGGGCATGCCATATGACTAACAGCCAAGCCAATCCATACTACAGCTCCTCTTGACAAACAATATTAAATTACAAAGGAGTGGATCTGTATTACTTTTCTCATTTTAAAACTTAACATTATACTCCTTCTGTAAAATATGCATTTTAAAATCCTTGGATGTTTAACACTATGATTTAAGAAGTTTGTTTAGCCTATTTTCATTAATACTTGTTGTTTTCCTTCTCCTAGATTGTATGTCATTGCTTTTATTTTCTGTGAAACATTCTTTCTTATCCTGAATGGTTTAAGAAAACAGAAAAAAGTGTATTTTGTCAGAGAACAAGTTGCTGAAACCTTTTTAATATTGTCTATTAATATTTGATCTTTCGGGGGAGGAATCTTTGGTATTTTTATTGGTTCATCTACAACACAACTAGGTGCTTTTTGTCTTCACTAATTTTAAATAATAAAACAGGAAATCACTAAGGCAAGTTATTTTTCAAAGCCTTTTTGGATTTCATTGAAAACATGCAAGTTATGAATCATACGGGCTTCAATTCAGTGTCCTGTTGTATTTCTCAGCAGTGATGAATTATATTCTAGTTAACTAGAACTAGAGTAACTTCTGGCCTAGGTACCAGCCCAGACATTCTCAAATTCTATGAAACTTCTCTTCACTATAGTGCTATAAAAGGTGTAAATTCTAATCCTTTAGATTACAGGAGCGTCAGCATGTGGTTCAGGTAAGCTTCCCGCAATACTTCCCGCTCTACCGATCATCCCTTGAGGCTGCTCAGCAGAATGTTCGGATCTGCAGCGATCCAGCCTGGCCAAGCAATCCTTCAATAAGGAAAAGGGACCTTGTTACTGGAGGACTGACCTCGCCGACCCTTAACACTTCAGTGACAGCACCGCTCAAGGTGCTTAAAGTGCCTTATTTTTAGCCTCACTGTTAAACTGTAGATCTTATGTAAGTTTTGCTCACTTGACTCTATTATATCAGTTTCTTTCCTCCTACCAGGCACGGCGTGAGCCGGGGCCTTGGCTCAACTAAGCAGGCTGAGTTGCTGAGTTGCTAAGCAGACAATTCTACATCGAAGGCAATTTCTGATTTGTCTTAATGTTGACTGTAAGACATGCAACACTGCAGAACCTTTTGTTGTTGGAACAGGGACATGGATCTGAGGAGTTTGTTGGAATGTGTTGTAGAGTCTCTGATTATACTAATTCGATGTACGTACAGCTGAGAACCCTGGCTCAGCTTACCCAGCAATAGTAAATGAGCAATATCCTAAGAATAACTAGATGGTTGTCTTCACGGGGCATTACAGGTTGAGTCAAACACTGTTGTTTGAAGTATTGCACTTATGTATCATTGTTAGGTTAATCATCGTAGCTATTAGACTTGTTTATAGTTGTGTGATAAAACAGGTGAACAGAATAACCCATAATGCCTTGCTTGCACAAAGAAAAAGGGGGGAATTGTTGCAGAATGACTCTAAGAGCAGGACCATAGAGTTCTGGAGGACTGTGCAAGCAAGGCAGGGGGTGGCCCCCGCAGGTGGCCGGAGACCAGACCTGGGAGGAGAATGTGGAGGAAGCTGTGGGGGCTAACCAATACTGTTATGCCAAGAAGGAGTGGCTGAATACCACTCCTATATATGTGTGAACTGCGTCACAAATAAAGTAGAAGTTGCTTATCACCCATATTGGGTTGGCCTGTCTGCTTCTCCTCGCCGCTTACACTTCTCAACACCTACACTGAACATTGGTCAATAATAGGTGGAAACTAATTGTTTGAGTTGATTTAGACCAAAATTACTACAGAATTGTCAGAAAAAAATGGTGAGATCATCTCACAGAATTTTAGTCATCCAGAATGTGTGTCGCCTAAGCTGGTCTTTTTGATTCCTTATATAATATTTGCCTTGTTTTTGTTTTTAATCTTGTTTGCATGTGTGAGTATAAATGAATAAATTAGGTCAATGATGGTAGTAGTAGATTTATTTACATGTGGTGCTTGAATTTATTTATCTTGGAGTAGGGTGTTAAGAGGTTTATGACAGTCTTAGTGCACATAAATTTATCTAATTCAATCTACCTCACACATTTCCTGCATTTAGCCTATAAATTTACACATATGAAGATATATATCTCAAGAGAACTGTTCTTGAAACTTCAGCTTTTTCTATTTCATGTGATGTGTGCTTTGTCCTGCTTTGCCTTATTTTTATAGAGCTCTGAAATCCTTTAGTATTGATCAAATTGACATTTCCTTGAAAGCATTCCAGGGAGCCCTGCAATGTCCTTGGTGATTCTGCCACTAAAAAATTGTTTCCTTTCAGATGGCAAGGGCTATCTTAAAATCCTTGGTGGGAGGCATAACAAGACAAGTATTAAAGTGGGTTTTAATAATGTAGTTCAGTATTGCATGTTACCATCATGGAGATGATACCTTCAAATGATTGACAATAGGGAGGTTTATTGATGCACAGATGTCTTTTAAAATCTTTCCCTCAAGATGACAATAAACACACTGCATTAACTCCTTGCAGTTTTTGATTACTCTAGCATGAACACATAATATCAAAAAGAAAACAAATAACTTTAAAGGAAGCCAACCTGCCCAGGATTCTATTACCTGTATTCCATGTTTGTTTTAATTCAAGTATGTGGATTCCTTTCAGTAATTGTTGCTTTAGGTTACAAAAAGTTTGCTCATGATGTTTCAGATCTCAATCCATTTATTTAGTTGATAACTGTGGATGATTTTTTAAATTCCAGTTTTACACAGCTGCAATTCATTATGTGTAAGTGAATTCAGAATAGTACTTTTGGTGTGTTCACTGTGTTCAATAAGCTTTTTAAAATTATACTGAAAGGACTTTCCATAAATTCAGTTAGCAGGTATGTACAGGGTTTTCTTGGTCTTCTCTCCAGACCACAGAATTGTACCCAGACATGTATCTCATTGAAGAAGTAACTATGACAATGACAACAAAGAACTTCTGTAACTATGCACATACATACATATTAAATTCTGCTGAGAAATGACTCCTTAAACAAGTGAAATCGTTCTTCAGGTTTGAAAGAGGTTTTGGATTTAGTGAATAATGTTATAAAGCAAAAAGATTTATTCTTTCAATTATATAAGACAGTAGCAATTGCTTTTGATGCAAAACAAGTCCAGAAGAAAATGGTACCTGAATGAATAAATGGCTTAGCCTGTGGTCTGCTGTTGGTTAATTTACACACCAGTCATACCCTTTTATACTTCATATAGCTACACAGTTCTTTCTTTAGTATAGAAAAATGTATGATATTGTTCCACTGGTTAGCAGAAATTGCCAAAATTTGCAAAAGACTGGCTGATGAATAGGAAAAGCTGGTAACGGAAAAAAACAAATTCAAGTAGGCTGACATAATAAAAATTAAATTAATAGCTTCAGATTATACCACTGCACTACTAGCTTGATTCAAAACAGAAAAATATGTCTAGTGGGTATTTTTCTTTTTAATATATGTTTGAGATTAAAGGATTAAAGAATGGCAGGCATTTTATTAGCAAAGATATGTAGATGAATGGCATATCAGGCAAATACATTTTAAACCAAAAAAGTCTAATTTATAGAAAGCAGACATGGCAGGAAGCTTGCTATTTAGTAAATTTTTGCAAATGCTCAATGGATTTAGCTATCTCAAAATACCTTTGTTGCTCTCACAATTTGCCCCTGTCTCTTTCTAGGAAAGAAAGTATCAATGAAGATTATAAAACCAAAACTGAATTTTCCTGCCTTAAAAGTGAGAGGCTGAGCATGAAAAGGGCTGAAGAGTAGTAAAGGCCCTGTAGATCCAAGCTTGCTGCTCAGAAGAGTATGGGACAGCATCCAAGATCTATTGCTGCTGCTCTCAACCCCAACAGTAATTGCCCAACTCCTGATATTTCGCTCTTTTTCAACAAAATAGCTGCTTTGATATACAGCGCTGTGACCCAGGTGTCAGGATCACAGACCCAGAAATCATTTCACTCATGGTACAAGCTTGGTACAGTCTTGTACCAAGCACGAATTTTTTCCTTCCTTGATTGTAATTCATCTCATTCATAGGTCTTCCCTAACTGGGAAATAGCTTTCCCTACTTATCCCACTTTGCCCAGAGTATAGCAAAAATTGATATATTGCATTCTTCAAGTATATTACTCTTGCCCTGGTGGGATACAAACTCTTGACTCTGTTATTTCTGTGTACATCAGCTAAACATAAGCCTAGCCAAAACCTTTTTCAAACACCTAAAATTTAGTCCAGTTTGAGAATTTTCATGGTGATTGTACCACTTCTTCAATAGTCATATTCAGAAGTAATGACTGTAATGCATTTCCTTGGTTTAATTTAGTATCAATGCTAAGTAGTACCAAGAATGCCTTTTTTTTACTGTTTTTAAATTGCAAATCTACTCTTTATCCAGTTACTTTATCAGGATTTTCAGTTCCTTACATTTTCTGCTATGGATAAGAGGCAAAATATCATACAGTACTTGGTGATCTATAAATCTGTGCCTGCTACAGTCACATTATTTAAAAAACATTTGACGTCTCAAAAATGTTTGGTATGTATTGGTTCTTTTCATCACAATCTATGCTACTATTTTGTAATATTTTTTTCTGTGGTGAGATAAATTTATATAAAACTATCAAAAGTTAAAGCATTAAAAAGGTTGAAAGTAAAGCTGAGATAACAACCATTCTCTTCCATTAATTTGATATTTCTTTTAACCTTTAAAGAGAAAATTGCTTTTTATATTTTTTGACTCTAAGGAGGGTTGGAAATAGATGATCTTTAAGATCACTTCCAGCCCTAACCATTCTATGATTCTGTGATAATTAAGCTAACCATGGAGGTTCTGTTAACATTTAGTGTGTTGTTGATCCTTACCAGGTAACTCTCAAAACTCTACAAAATTTATAAATATTAAACTAACAGCTCAGGCAGTGTGGAATGAACTAATTGTCTGGGGAAAAAAACAACCAACCAAACCCCACAAAAACACCAAACGAAATCAACCAATCAATCAACCAACCAACCAACCTCCCCCCCGCCCCCAGATGGTAGATTTCTGTTCTCGCCTAGGCAATTTGGGGTGAAGGTCAAGACTTAGTTTTGGTAAAGATTTCTCAGGAGAAGTCTGGGGAGTTTCCCAGATATGCTTTACAGCCTTCAAAATATAGAAGCAAACATTCCTGTACAGATTTTCAGGTATCTCCATTGCCTACAGCAGGAAGCAAATCTAACACCTGGAAAGGATTGTTTCATTCAGTTCTTTTTCATCAGGACAACTCCAGTGAATACATTTCTTTGCTTGAATTTCCCAAGAGATGAGCTGCTTTGCTGCCCTGAATGCCCCCTAAGCACCCAGTCCTGCCAAAGGTGCATGTAGCTGAATGGCAGACACTAAGCTTGCATTGTTGGACTTTCCTGATGTGGAACCTGGATCTGGGGGTCTACAGTTGCCTTCCTTTTCTCTATTTACTCACTATATATATTCAGTACCTACTAGATCGTTTTCTCCTTTCCCTGGGCAGGGCAATTTGCAATACCAATAGCACTTGAAATTAAATGTAGCCTTTACAGATTCTGACATTATTTATTCAAGTCAGGATCAATTTCAAATATTTCTTACTGCAGCATTGTTGCGAAAGTATATATCCCTAAAGGTAGCCATCACAATAGTGATTTCAAAATTAGTTTTTTATTAGAACCAAGTGAGTCATACCAATATGTTGGGTAAACAATCTCTTTACGTAGGTTCTTAGATCTGTTCAATTCCCAGACAGCAGGGAGGGATAATGCCTGCTTTTATATTCCTCCAGCAATATAGAGCATATGCCTGCCCAGTTTGGCTGTCAGACACCAATGGAGTTCTGCCCTCAATACTTCCTGTTTATACAGATGGCTTTAAAAATGCTACTGGAAGAGAAAACAACCTGCACTGTAGGAATCACCATATATAGGATACAAGAATTAACAAGGAAAACTGTTTTCATCCTTCTCTCCTGCTCAGCTAGAAAACTTGAGCATAACTTGGCTGTGGGTCTTGAAACCACATTTAGACTTATTTTTGTCTGTTATATTTAATCATGTTAAGATTTTCAACATGGTATTTTGAAGATCCCATTTAAAAGATTCATTACAGATTTGGATATCTGACTTCCCTGTATTAGTCATGTTTTTCATTCCCCTCCAAATGCATGGATGGGAATAATTCAGGTGAATCACCCATCACATACTTCACACTTGACTTTGGATGTAATGAATCACTCTCTAGAGAGGCCTATGCCTTCCAGCTGACTGCAAGGGGAACCGAGCAAAACAAGATGTAGATAAACTATAGGTAGAGACAGCATTTCATTCGAGAATCATACTGAAGTCAGAGAAAAAATTCCTACCACTCTCAGTTGTCATCAGGCCTCCATCCTTTTTAATGTGAACTGCCATCTGTAGGACTACTGCCACCAGTTATATAATAATAATGTGCCTCAGCAAAGTTACATATTTCTTTTAAAAGTGTGGGTGGTGAAAATTCTAGCAGCTGGTTTTCCTGATCCAGAATATGATTAATGCTCAGTCAGGCAGAAAAAGAGTCCCATCCTAACTGCCTGCAGTCACATCTGGTGAATTTTGCCCTATCTCTTTCAAACAGAGCGATGCAGGTGAGCTGCCACTAACTTTTAATTTAGTCACTAACTTGGTTTACAGTGAGTGTAAATATCAGAGGTGAAATGTGGCCTGTTCTGCTCAGTAAACCTTCTAACATTGACTTCAGTGGGACTAAGGTGGCAGAAAAGCTCCTCTTTTTGTGGACTAAATCCCTAACCTACAAAAAGTGCAAAAAGTAACTCAATATATTTTGTGCAAGCAACTAACAGCCCATTTTACATTTCCTTTAACACCAGTATGTGCTCACCTCATCTGACAGTTCACAAAACCCATGTATAATACGTGTCGCTGCATTAGATTTGATATGATGACAGTACGGCACTGCTGTTTGCTGACATCGCAATTGTTCTACAGCAACAATATGTAAGCCTGCTATAGCAATATAGATAGATACTTTGGTCTATCACTGAAACAGAAATTAAAAAGAAAGAGCTTGCAGAAGTTAATAGTGTATGCCATTAGTTGGTATAATGGAACTATAAGGAGTTAGTGGTTTTCTTATTTTTATGGATTCTAAGTAGAAAATCAAATAATTTTAAAAATCTTACAGTAAATTTGTAAACAAAGGAAATTGCTGTACCTGGAAAAAATCTAAGGATTGCCTCTAAATGAATATGATGGAGATAGAGTCACATAATCTCTTAATAGCCACCTTATCACATTCATTAAATTAGAGAAATCAGAAAAAAATTCTCTTTGGCCGTTTGATCTTAGAATAGTCAAATCCAGAAGCATATTCTTTAAAAAATATTCAAAGAAAAGTTTCTGAATTTCAGTGATCAGCAGTGTACAAGTTTGGGGATTACGCAGTTGTTGCCTAAACTTTGAAATATATATATTTTTATGTAACACACATTCTCCAAATAAATTTTTGCCAACACAGGATTCACAAGCAACACAGCAAAGCTCTTGCCTTTGAAGCAAAGTGCAGGTTTTGTACAATCTATTCTATGAAGTTAATCTGCACTAAATAGAATTTATATTTGAACCAAAGTTCAGTCAATTTTAGATGAAATGCAATAATGACTCTGCCTTGGCAGTACTATGATGAAAGCTTTATATAAAGAAATGGATTTTTTTTCTTTGTTCTAAGTAAAATGAGGTTTTTTGTCACAGTACCTGTAGTACTTGGAAGCAATTCATTTTACTTCATTGCATTCAATACTGTATTAGCCCTGGGAAAATTATAATGAAAGAGTTGAAAGAGTCTGTCATGTTAAAGATAGAGGTTTTTAATGGTGTGTATGTGTGTGTGGGGGGACCCTGTTCTGAAGAATGAAGTAAAAGGTAGCTAGTCATTAGGCAACAGCCACATACACTTACCCAATCTGAAATGTTCATTTTCTATACAGACCGCAGGCTAGTGGCTACTTCAGTAAAGCTACTGTATAGCACTGGACTATACAATTGTATCCCTACTAACATCATATTGTGAAGCTATTAGGTACATCTGAGAGCCATTTAAATGCAAATAGGATGTGAGTTTGTCAGTAACTAAAACAGTCTTCCAGGCAATGGCCTTAGTAATTAGAAACCATCTGGTATTGTGAAAGCATACAATATTTTCAACATTTCCAGAAGCCAAAAGGATGCATTTTTTCTCCTACAACAATAGGAACACCTATTCTTTATTCTATGCTCTGGCAATTAACATGCAATATCAGATCCATCTTGCTTTTTTTCCTCAGGGTTACTCCTGGAATATAAATAAATCAGAAACCTGGAAGAGATAGTGCCATAAAGTACAAAAACAAAATTTAAGAACACACACACAAACGGATGAGTACCTGACAAAATAAAGGAATCTTGTTGAAAACTGTATGTCCTTTTAACCTGATAAGTTTATGAAAGACAGAAAGCAAAATATGTTTGATAGTCCACCTGTGAGATTTCCTTACAAATTTATGTTCTGTATTTTCAGTGTGTTATGTAGAAGTGAATTCAAAATAAAGTAATTAATCTAAAATCTCTCTCTTCTCTAAACATTAGAAGCTCAGGATTTAGAATTTTAATGCTGCACAGACTGAAAAGAAAATATTCTAGTCTGTCACTAAAGCTAAACTACTCTACATAATTTTTGTTTCAAAGCTAATATAGCCTAAAAAAATATAAGGGCAGGGTATTCTCTACAAAAAAAAAAAAAAAGAAAAGAAAAAAACACACCAAAAAAAAATAAATCAAAAAGTGAAACCAAAACCCAAACCAAAAATAATGTCACCACCTTCAGTGCTAGTCTGGGAGATTAAGCGATAGTCGAATACCGACACAAGATCATTTGAAATTTAAATTAATAGTTGCAGTTATTGTCTGTTTATATGACATTTATAATTTTCAGCTTCATTTGGCGGTTTGTAGTAGTTGCGAACAATGCAGAACTTAAGCTCCAGAATTTATAAGTAAGTGATAGCAATTTATAAAAGATATGGAAGAAAGGAATTATAAAATATTTCATTTGGTGAGTTTCACTAGTTACAGGAATAATAGGAGAGGCCCACCACAGCTGTGCAAAGGATGTGGGTTTTATGCATGGTGAAACTGATGAAACATACAGGTCTGTGTGCCTATCAAAATAGAGGTAGTGGCTGATCCACTGTAGTTCTTATCAGCTTGTATGGGTAAGATTTAACAGGGCCAGCAGTGCCAGGCTGAATAGACATCTTCTACAGATAATCTTAGAGCCTTTACCATCACAGAAATGTGTTTTTGGGACTGCAGGATAAAGAAACTGAAGCTATTTCTGCATCTTACTTTTACACATACCAAAATCAGATCTCTATTTGATATTCACATAATTCATGGAACATCTTTCAAAAATTTTTCTGAGAAATGAAACAGACCAGAAGTACTGAAACTGAGTCGTCAAAACAGTGAATAGCAAATAGTTCAAATGTGTGTAAAAGAGAACGAGTGTGTGTCTGCGTGTAGCACATTTCCACAGCTCACTTAGGAAACAGCAATTTTTTCCTTGCATAGGTGAGTATGGAAAGTGAGACTTTCTTTCAAGCTCTCAAAACTCAAGATTTCTACATGCTAGTACTCTGGGATATACCAACTCTAAGCAATGAAACTAATTTCCAGTGACATAAATCTATTTGAGAATATCAATCAGCTGTGAATCAAAATGCTTATTTTGCTTTCTGTGTGTAAAATCTTAGGTTAAGAGGCCTTGATATGGTTTCTCTCTTAACATACATTGCTTCTGTACAAAATCAACATTATTACACTCGAGGACTCATAAAAGATGTCTCTCCATGGTAATAGATTGTTTTATATCCTTATTTCAATCATTAGATGCAGTACAAAGTAATCAGTACTGTTTGCCAACGTTTCACTCAATATCCCTATGTGTAATACCTATTTAAGTAATTAATTTTCATATCAGCACCCACTTGTTTTCTTTTTGTATATGAGAGGATGAATTATTTTTATGTATGCTTTTGAGTTATTATCATAAATAAACCTTAATCAATGAGAAAACAAACCTGTATAGACTTTCAGTTCCCCATAATTTTTGATTAATTTTCTTAATTAAATAGCAATAAGATATTCCTGATGTATTTGAGACAGTGATAATTTCATAGATATCTACACAGCTAACATAATGTAAACGATTTTAAAGGTAAGACGGCAGAAACTCTTAGTTGGTCTGTAGACAACATGAAGTTCCAGAGGTGACATATTAGTTTCTGCAGAACACACTGTCTGAGCTGGGACAATATGCAATTTACCACAGCACAGTGGCATACTTGAACATACTTGAACATTCATGAACATTTGCATTTCATATTTCTGTGTTATTTCAAAGAAGAAGAAAAGGAAAAAAAAATAGGTAGACAAAAGGAAGTTTATTGACATCCCTGTAATTTGGTCACTTTGAATTATCACACATATGCAGATTCCTTTTCAAGCTGAAGATGTAACTCATCATCATAAAACTAAATACAGTCCTTCTTTTGTAACATCAGTCACTCACACTCCTGATCCTCCAAATCCCATTCATCCCTGCACACATATTTTCCTTGTATGCCTTTTCTTGCCAAAGCTGTTGAAAGGTTTATAGTGTGCGCCCTTCACAGTTTGTTAACTCATCTGTACTGAATTAAAATCTAATAACATAGATGACAGAAGTAATTTACACAATATGAAGGAAAAAAATTCCAAAACTTTTCAGTAGTATTATCGTAGGATTTTTTTTAAGAATATAAAGACGCATATCACCAACATTCTCTTGCAAGTGAGGAAAAAAAGATTCATTAGAGCAGGTAATATATTTGAGGAAAAAAAGATTCATTAGAGCAGGTAATATATTAACAGTTTTAATTAATGTTCCTGCATGAAGTCTAAGAACTAGTAATATGAAAATAATAAACTGAAAAGACTATAAAAGAACAAGTGAGTGCAACATTTATTAGGAAACTATACAACACAAGTGCAACCTTCAGAAACTGGTAGCCCAAAGTCAATCTCAAGACCATATTTCCATTTTACATATTCAGATTTACAGTTTGGTTGCATTACAAACTATAGTCATACCAATCTGTCCCACAAAATATAACTTTCAAAACTTAATAATGTACCTTTCCAGTGTTGAAAGATAATTTTTGACCTATACAACATTGTAAACTGCCTAAATGGTGTCAAAAAAGGTCACACCAATCGAGACATGAACTATGACAAGAGTCATCTAAAAATAAATGTAACATTTTCCTAAGAAGACAGATTATCAGGTGAAACAATGATCCAAATTACAATGCATTGACTGTAAATTTTCCTATAAAATTTGTCTTAACTAACAAGACTAATGAATTCAATTTGTAATGGGAAAAGAAATTTGGATTAGATGTAAAAGCAAGAATTCTTAAGAAGTTCCACTATATCATTATATTTCCAGAAAAGATTTTTTCAAGCAGCTCCATTTCCATTTAAGCTTAGATGCCGTGAGACAGGTGACTGTACCTTTATGGAATTATTGTAGAGGATGGAACAGCCTCAGAAGCACCAACAGCCTGCCCCATACTATTTTTTCACTAGAGATTATTATATTTGTCAAATATTATGCACATACTACAGGTAAGTCTCTGCATACATTCCAGGTAAAACAAAATTTTCAGAGACATTTCATTTCTCTCTATGCATCTTATTATGCCTAAGAAAGGAGGACAGAACTCTCTGTTAAAAATATGACAATTTTTGACTGAAACTTTAGGCTGCCAGCCAGAAATGGAAGATACAAACACCCTCACATGGAAAGAGAAAAAATAGAAGGTATCAGGAGTGTCTGGACTTGAGATGTCTCTGAACATCTGACAGAAATCTTTCAGGCTCCCTCTTCTTTCCTTTGCAAATAATTTGGTTTAGAGATGTGGAATTTGCAATTGTCTGTGTCCAGTTCCTCTCAATGTTGCAATAAGGATTTCTAGAAGTCAAAAGGCTTCTAGCCTTGACTGCAGGCTTTCTGTTAGTCCTGATCACAAGGTTTTTAAGGTTCTTAGTTTGCATCTGAAGGGATGCAGAAGCAACTCATACGTGCGAATGTATACATGTTTTGAGTTGTCATATTTATTCCTCTCATAATGAGTGGAGAGATAGAGGCAGTTTTGAGGCATAGTTTGTCAGACAGACTTCAAACAACTGCATGAGCATAATAAGATTTCTGCTATAAAGTTGCTATCTGTAAAGGAAATCTTGAGCAGCTAGCTCAGGCAGAGACAGTCCTGCAGATGTCTATGTGCCTACATAACGTAACTTATCAAGCCTATGAACCCAAAAGCCTTGAAGTCATTGCTCAGACTATGGTTTCAGGCCTTCAGGATTTCAGACTTTTACATGACTTGAAATAGAACTTCTCCTTGGAAAGTACACAAGTTCAACAGGTAGGGAAGGATTTAAATTTCTTCTACCTGCTCTTTAGCTTAAAAAAATTATTTAAACTTATTCAGGAAAAACAACAACAACAAAACAGGAACTCTGTAACCCCCTACTATTTGTTCTTTTTAAAGAAATCCTTTAATTTCTTTCCATTTTGTAGCACATTTAGATCCCTTTTATAGAAATAAAACTTTTTAAAATGCTCACTCCAATAGAAAAATCAATGACTTTGTGTTGCTACTATTAGTTTTCATTACAGCCATTGTCACACAAAATGAAGTCTCTAGTGATACTGTTTTTTATTTCTGAATTTTAAGGATTCACACGCTTGACTTCTGGGAGTTTTAAAATTAAATTCTCCCTTTCCCCTTGGGAACTAAGACATATTCAGAAATTTATCGACATTGTTTCTCATAATTTATCAATATGAATATGAAGCCATGCTTGCTAGACAAACTATTTTGAATGTGACTGGTAATTCTTAGACTTTAAATGGTTTTTTACTTTTAAGATACGCTGGGGATTCCCCATGGGAAATGAGCCATACACATAACCATACTCATGAGCAAAGTATGAGTATACCGGTCTCTTCAGCATCTTCTAAGATCTCAGGAAAGGATGCCACTTGCTTATAGCAGACTTCCTCTGGGACTCAATTCATTTTAGGAAGTAAAGGCCTGATCCAAACCCCGCTGAAGTCAATGGAAAAAGACTCCCATTGACTACAATGGGCTCTGGATCATGCCCTAAATCCAATGTCTTCATAAATGCAGGGTTAATAATAAGATGTCCTTCCAGTAGCCTGGAGTACCTAAGTTCCCGTCAATTTCAGCAGAAGAATTTCACTTTAGATTGCTGTCCACTGGATTTTGAAAGGTGAAGCCAAGGTCTTGTTCAGTGACAAGAAAACCTTGACTGGGAACATTTCCGATTCCTAGTTATGTTCATTCCCACCAGTTCAGTCAAAATCCTTAAGCATCCTAATGAGAAAACAGCAAGAACAAGAGAAACCAAAGAAATACATGTTGTTCAGTGCACGCTTCAAAAACACAGGGTAGGCTCTGAATTGATCAATCAAAAAATTATAGTGCAGTTAACTATATTAGGGTTTTGGTTGTACTTTGAAACTAACAAACAGACAAGATAAGATACAAGGTTTCTCATAGTGTTTTCTCAGTTTGCACAACAAAGCACAATCAGTTCATAAACAATGAAAAGTGGCAAATATTAACATTACATATAATAACAGCTTTAAATTTTCAGAAATTGCAGATATGAAGTGTGAATGTTATATTAGCACAAGATTTGACAGAGAGACAGAAAATGGATAGAATTACTACAGTATAATTAAAATCGGATTAAAAAATATCTGTATTATGATCAGATTTACAATAAAAATTTGTAACAAATACAGTTTGTGCTTGTACTGTTTAAAATTTGTATTTCTGATAAACCACTGGACAGATCAGCCATTTCATAAGAGCTCTAGTGTTATTCTTTGTTCACATGTCATTAAATTGCTATTAGTAGCACTTACTATTTTATCTTGGTCATTCATACTGACAAGAATGGCTCAAAAGTAGAAGCAATTTCCTTTTGTAATTGATTACTATTTGTTTCACTAAAAAATAGTAGGTTGGCATGCACTTTATAATAAAAATCTTTCCAAGGTATACTGTAGATTTTAATAAATAATCAGTTTAAGTTTATCATAATTTCAATAGGATTTACTATTAACAGATCAGCACATTCACTGTAATGTTTGCAGACATGTTACTACCCTACCACTAAGCCAGTGAAATATATCAATTTAAACTAAGTTTTGAGCTGAAGAAGAACTGGGTTTGCCTTCGCTTTTACTTGAGATATTTTATCAGAGCCATTTCTGAAATACTGTTTGACTGCTACTATTTAGCTTAAAGCAACTCCAAAACCTGCTGCTAACATTTAGAATAATTAATTTAGAAATAAAGGAAGCAGATCCTAAATCTGCACAGAAAAAATGTGCCAGTTTTCCAGAGGAATGGATTTATTTTATATGTGCACAAATATAAACTTGGTCATTCAAGGACACTCCCCAAATACAGAAAAAACAGTTTGTATGCATAATATGAATCACCTTAGGCTCATGTACTTCTCTTCAAAATACCTGAATATTATAATAAATTGGGGGGTTTTGGATCTCTATCTTTTCCTTGTTGAATTTAAAAACAAAAACAAACAAACAAGAAAAAACAAACAAACAGAAACCCACATGGTTTTGTGTTTTGGTTTTGGCTTTTTTTTTCTGTAAAATAAACAGATCATCTTACAACTTTTCCTGTTTCTGGCAAAGGAAAATTTGCCTTGATCTGCAGCATCTTTAATAACACCTAAAACTCACATAGTCATGAGTGACATCAAGGAGCACCTGATTTGAGATAAATGTCTGTGACATTGATTTCTTCTTCACTGAACAAGTTCTATGATTCTAAGTTCTGCCCAGATACACTACTTCAGCTTAGAATTTAATATTTAGTAACACAAAACCTAATTCGATTGCAAGCCTGTTAAACAGATGAAGTACAAGGCTTTTTTTTCAGTTTGACTCAGTACCTTTATCCATCTCTTCATTCTTGTTTAAATTGATATCTAAACAGTACTTTTCCATTCTAATCACAGTCTCTTAAACTTAACGGAAAAAAATGAAAGCCTCCCATCACCTAGATCATTTGAAAAAAGAAGAAAATTTATGTAGGTCATCTGTAGCTGGCTGAAGCCAATACAGACAAAATAAAAGCTTCCCTTTTTTTTTAATAACTTTTTTTTTTTAAATAAAAAGCACTAATTTGCTTTGATATGGTTTTAAATTTATCCAAGGATGTCCATTTACCACTTTCTAGATGAAAGGCATAGCTATGATCAGCAGTATCAATAAGCAAGGTTCAGCAACTTCTTGCTCAAGTCATATAGAGTTGGGCTACTAAAATTAGCCAGGGTCACTGGATTGCAAATAATATCTTGTTCTATGGCTCCCATTTCATTAAACTAACCAAATGTTAAATTCTTGCCCCTAGAGTGACAATGGCCAAAAATACAAACCCTGAAATTTGTCCAAGATGTACAGTGCATAGAAAATGTTCCCTGTTGATTTTCAGACAGAAGAAGTATCAGTATGATAAAATGATTTGCTGGAGAAGATTTCACAGAACAATACTGTATTGAGAAAAATTCTTTTTTTTCCTTACTTCATCTACAGAAAGAAAAAGGAAAATGCTCAAACACCTTTATTAGAGGGAAAAGTTAATGCTATGATAGCATCCGATATATTGTTTAAGCTAGTTTTTGTGATCAATTACACAAAGGTGTTTGTCAGTTCTAAATCTCTCAATATTCATTTCAGACAGAAGTTTCAGATCAGTCTGCAATGTTGCCTGGAGACCTAGAGAGATCAATAAACAAGGCCATGATGAATTCACAGGACATTTTTGCCATTAGAAAAACTTGCAAGCAGACAACAGTTTAATTCTTACAAGGAGCAGGAATCACTGTCATGCATCTAACACCCTAGACAGTGTAATTTAGGTTTTTACAAAAAAAAAAAAAAAGTTAGTTGACTTAATTACATTGAACATAGTTAGAAATAACTTACTGACTTAGCAAGTCAGTAGAGTGGGTGGGATTTTATTTTCTGCTTTCTATCCCCCTACAGATATTAACTCCAAGTAAACATCTTATTTATATGTATTTTTCAGATGCCTAACAAAGATCACCAGCTATCATCTTGCTGTGTGTACCTGCACAGAAGAGAGATAATTAATATCTTTTTCACCTTGCACATACAGCCTAAGCCAGTAATTGTAGTGCAAAAACTTTGCTTAGACCAAAGTTATGATTTTCAAATATCTACCTGAAAGGAAAAAAATATACATCTGTTCAAGTAGCAGCCAGGCTATGTACCTACTTCAAGCCAAATTATTCCCTTTCTCTTTCCTATCCTCTCTCCACCACTAAAGTAAATATCTTCTTTCTATATATAAGAACATACTAGCATTATAGCATGTTTCTAGAGGTGCTGCTTTGCCCACATCTCTTCCTTCACTCTTACGTGAATCTGTAGTCCCTGGTATCACATTCTTTTCACCTGCATTGCCAGGCACACAACCAATGCCACAAACTGGATCAAAAGGGATTACTTTTAGTTGCCACTGATGTAAAATAATAAGCACCGGCCTGACAGCTTTGAAAAGAATGAATGGATATGAATGCAATGAGGTTTCAGGAATAAAACCAACAATCGGTAGTATTAATCTTGTTTTCACAATGGGCGTTTTGTGAAATAGGAGGTTTATTTTCTCTGGAGAACCTTGATGAGAACCAAATTCTTATTAATCAAATGATTTTTTTTTTTTTTTAATTAAAAGAGGAGAGTGCATGCTTGCTCTCATATCCCTTATTCGTCACCTCATTTCCCAATTCATCCTCAGGCAAGCACATTTGGTAGATTAAGCCTCCACTAGAAAAAAAAAAAGTTCATATTTTTTCTCTTTTTAGAAACCATCAAAAACTGAATCTTTTCTCTAAAGTTTTAAAATAAAACAGCCCCCCTTTTACCTACACACAAAGGAACTCTTAATTAAAACTTAATGAAAGGCAGAAGAAAAAGTGATAACACAATATCAAGGGACAGGTAGATGAGAAGGAAGCATTCACCCTGAGATATTTAATATTTTAATTGGTTATCTGGGAGAAAGAAGAAACTGGGTTATGCGTCTGATTCTAACCTTATTAAAGTCTGTGGCAAAAAGCCCAGGAAGTTCATTTGGGCTGAGATGAAGCTCTAATTGAATTAAGAACTGATTTCAGATAAAATATGTTACATTCTTCCCTTCATCTTCCCATTTTAGCAGACAGAAATAAGAAAGATTTATCGATATCTGTCACAGACAGAGGTAGTTGAGTTTGTTTTTACCTGAATCAAAAATAAGTAAGTACTCATGAGGAAAATAACTTTGACTATGAATTCATTGAAATAACAACACTGGACACCTAGTCTTTTCAGAGAAATTGACTGCCCTACTGAAGCATCTAAATCCTGTCCTACACTAAGACCTGAGGTATCAAAACAGAATTAGTTGAGGAAAAAAGATACACCCCCTTGTGCTTGCAGTCCCCTACGCTACTCAGTGCCTGCCGTAAGTTTACGGAAGGTGCAAGTTCATATAAGGAGGAGCTACCCAAAGAAACCTTCAGTCCCTTTTACTGGGTGCAAGATGACTTATCAGTTGTTAGTGGTGAAAGAGCACTAACAGTAGATCAGGAAAAGACCTCCATTTCCCCTTGCCAACAACAGCACCTCAGGGGGTCACATTCCTCCAGCTGCTACTGGTTGCTGCCACTTCATTGACTTTGGTCATCTGTGACAGTGCCTGAGCTGGGACCAGGGAGATTGGCTTCAGAAGTAGAGACCAATTCTATTTCAAGAAGACCAATGCAGATGAACGATCACCCAGTAATAAATTAGAAGAAAATCAGACAGCTTGAATCTCCCTCATATTCTTTTTGATGACAGCAAAAGAAGTACATACACAGAAGAGTGACTTAATTTACAGTGCTTTGGTTTCTGATGTACAATAGGTTTAAGGAGAACAACAAACCTCTAGAAGTTTTTCAGACAAGGCTATTTCCTTCCCAACTCTCCCTGCAATGGCACAGGCCTGGGGAAATATCAAGTACCCATCGTTCCCCTTGGCTCCTTCTGTATTTATCCCAGTAAGTGTCCAACCCATCTAAGATCTTCTGAAAGCAAATTTGGCTTTGAAACCCTAAGTTCCCCTGACTAACAGCTTTTAACATTCATCAAGAATGATTGGAAGACATAAAAAACAATTACAAAACAAAGTGAGGTTGGAGTTTCTTTAGTCATAATCTGTTAGAACAGATGTTTTCTAAGCATCATGACATTTTAGCTGTATGGTTTTTTTTTCCCCAGAATAAAACAGTACCAGCAAACTGACAAATCTTTTTAATTTATGTTCATCATCATAACAATTAAAATACATTTTGTAATGCCAAGCATGAAATAATCTGGAAATGGATGAATGCCTTCCTTTGTATTTCTCTGTCCAACTTCCTCATGCAATATCAGTCCAAATACTTGCAGCATTATCTTGGGCACATTTGCAGTTTTTCAGCAATCCAATGACTGGTTATTGCTGTCTGGGGACATATAAGCTGTGTGTTCATAATGGAGCACCCACGTTCCTGGGAGATATGCAAATTAAGTGATGGAAAACTTGCCATGTTAGAAAATTGTATGCATATGTCAGCATTTTTACAAATTAGTCTGTGTTAAATTCCACTATATGCATGACTAGGGATAGGGGAGAGATTCATGACTGTTGTTCAAAATTGAGCTTCCTGCAAATTTTTAATCTAGAATATATTTCCTGTTGAAAACAGCAAAGGCAAAATGCTGTAATATTCTCAAATCATGTTTATTGGATTTATGAATTTTATGAAACTTCAATAACAAGCTTTGGGTAGGCATCAGCACTTCATGTTATGACCGAAATCCTGTATCAGCACAGAATTGTTCCCAAACAATACATACCAGAGCAGTAGATGTAGAGATAAGCATTAACATGAAAGAAAAAAATCTGGATTATGCTTTTCTTCTTCCTTTCTCCTTCACAATGCTTATCATTTTAGACATCAGAATTTGAAAAAGGACAAATGCAAGCTCCTCAGAAATAACTCTGCACTGCCTTTTCTCTAAAAGGCCCTTTTTTCAGGGTTCTGTGGATTTGGAACTTGAATGTAACCTTATATTACCTCACTGCATTTTTTCCCCCTATTTTTCAAACAATACTAGGCTTAACAAGACTTCCATACCACAGTTCCTGTTCCTGAATAATCTATAAAATGTGTAGAGAAGAGGTGTTGGAACTGTCTGGCTAACAGCTTTCAAAAGTATTTAGGCATGTAGAAAGTTCATAATTCATAGAACTTGCTTCATATATGAAGCAACCATAAATAACATTTTAGCAGACAATACCTGATCCATGTCTAAAAACCTCCCAAAACATAAACTTATTAGAGGATCTGAAAATTGTCTAAAAGGAACAGAAGCTGCTGCACTCCATTGTATACTGTACATTAACTTTATGCACAAGTGTACAGTGATTTATTTACTTACCACTGTTGAGGTTTTGGATGTTTTGGTTTTTTTTTTCTCAGCAGCCTCCTTTGCATTCCGCTTTCTCTTGTATGCACTTTGAGGATAATAAAGACTGTTTTCACATACTGAAAATACAACCATGGCATAAACTTAGCTAGCTGAAACTTTAGGTTTTGTTTCTACCCTAGCAGTAGAAGGATCCATGTGGCTATAGTATTCAGATTCTTCTTTACATTGAGAAAATCTATTAGTAATCTTCAGATGCAAAGATTTTCATCTTCCTTGTGAACCAGCTGGTACTCACCACCAACAAAAGTCAGCTCCCAACAGAGTAATAGTTCTTGAAGGGATTGGAGAGCTTTAAAACATTACATAAATGTTGGGGTGGGCGTGGTGAGATACAAAAATTTTGATCTTCAGAGTTTCATGCTCAAGCTAAATGTCATTTGAGCCACGTTCAACAAGAAATACTTCAGATGGGTGTTTATCAGTGAACAGGTCTCAAGAATGCCAAAGAAAATCCAGAGTGATTTAAAATTAAATTTACTACCCTATTATATCTGCTTTGACTGCTGAAGTGTAGAGATAGATCCAGATAATACAGACGTATAGTTAAACTAGGCCAAGTTCTCCATCACCCACTAACCTGTTACTACTGTCACAGGTGAAGGTGGGATTTGCAGTGCTAGCAAAAATTACAACAGGTCTGTCACAAAGAGCATTGCCTCTGAATAATCAGCCCATTTAGTGTCATCGGCAACAAGGGATGGTGAACCCACCCTCACAGATTGGATGACAAGATTCCAATTCAGGAGCTAGACTGGAGCCTCAGTAAGAAAAGAAGTTTCCTTGTGACTTCATTGGATATTACCCTTTCATATGTATCAGCTTGAGACCTTATAGTACGGAAATCAGAGGGAGATGCTAAGTTTTTCAGAATTTCAGGCTACTATTTACTAGGTTCAGAATTACACACCATACTTATAAGCTTTTTCACTACCATGATCTACCTCTGTTGCTTCTCAAATACTGCATTTCTTACCTCATTTTTAAATGTCTGCTTCATCATGGTGCACAGATTCTATGGAAAGGAGCCTGCGCCAAAAGTATTTCATTCTGAGAAAAGAACCATTTTCTCAAACCATTAAAAAGTTTCTAAATGTTCCTTTTCTTTTCCCTAGATCCTCCAAACAGATGCGCGTTTAAAACCTTATGCTACATAAATGTTATGTTCTTGTTGAGATTTCCATAAAAGTGCATGCCTGTTGAGATTTCTGTCTTTTGATCAAAGCCAGTTGACTAATTAAATCTTAGAGAACTAAAATCATGCAAAGTTTCCAGAGTACTTTCCTTTTTTTATTTTTACTCATCTTGGATCTAATCATTTTCCAGCAGCACATTAAGTGATTCAGCTGAACTCTTATGACATCTGATAGCCTTTTGTAAAAAAAGCTGTATAACTTATCACAGCAAATTTTTTTTGAGTCCCCACCAAGATAGGCTACTGAATTGCAAAAGACATGTTAATCCAATACATGTATAAAGAGTAGAAAGTTTGCATTACAAAAGGAGGAGGAGGCATAAAACTAAGAATTCTAGTTTTAAGGAGAAGAATCACAGATCTGAAACCCCTAGCATACATAATAGTAATGTCACATTGTCTTTGCTCCCTTCTGCTATGAACTGAAAGTTTCCAATATTAATATTACGCTTTTTCAATCACCAATGTGATGGCAATAATAAAAAATGGAGCTGACATTCATATTATTTCTAATAATTTTACGTTATTACTAGCTAATTCTCAATGCCTAAATTGGTGTAGACTTTCCACCAACACACTGAAAGTTAGCAAGCTTCTTTATGTCACTAAAGTGACTCTCAAATGACAGCAGAAATCTCTGGTCCTGCATCTTTGCCATGCAACTTAAAATTGAAGAAATTTGCTGGCAGAGCTTTAATGTACTGTTTCATTGCTAAAGAGCTGCCAGATATACTCAGAATATCAAACAAAATCACCCCATGGGTGTTTTCTGCACCAAAACAGTCAGTAGAATGTGTGAATGAAAAAGTTAGAAAGGAATTAAAAATCTCTTCTATTTGGCAAGGAAAACTCAAAATGCAGAGACTCAACGCCAAACAAAAAAAAAAGAGTAATTCTTTGGGGCCAGCAAAATCATTTATACTTAAAATGTCTGTCCCCCCCCAAAAGGGTATTTAAAACAAAGGCCCTTTGTTACAGATTTTTAAATATTAGATTTATAATTGCAAACTGGTAAACAAATACAAAATAATTTATATTCCTCAGTTGAGCTCAATTTTATGATAACACAAAATTTGTTACAAAATGGGATTAGGATTTGGTTTGTGTAGCAACCAAGTATTCAGTTTATGGTCTTCTAACTGTTAAAAATATTATTGCTGCATTGATCACTGGGAAAACATGATTACTTTAGATTTCTGGCATTCTCTTTTATTGTTTTACTTCCTTTTCTCACTTACATGGGTCAATTAAGTATAGAGCATTGAATCATTGATTTGTCAAACCAAAGGAAAGAACAGCTCACCTTTATTTTCACTGATGCTGAAAGATTCTCTAGCACTAAGCAAGAAATGAGGACTGAAGCTTTCCTTCCCCAAAATTGTGTTCTGTGCTTCACTAAAGATGGTGAAAGCTATTTGCTTTTAACAAACTGATTTTTCCTAATTTAAATTTTTGTTCAACCCAGGAAAAAGCAGGATCTAGATGGATAATGTGAGCAGAGCATGAATCATGCCCTGCAGTTTAGTTAGAAAAATCTCAGATGGAAGGTGTCTTCATTTACAGGTGAAGTTAATGCAGCTGAATGATTCATTTAACCAGATACATGTATCTAGGACCAGTGCAACCCCCCCCCCCAGTTATTATTACTATTTTTACAGTATCTGCAGCAAGTACCATGGATGCCTTTCACATCCAACTAAATTATATGCCAAGTAATCACTTTCAAATGAAACCACCCTTTTAGATATAGCTGAGTGCTTTTAATATGTCCCTCAGTGGAGCTGAGAACAGAATAAAGAATGGCAAACTTAAAAGCTCTGAGCAACTAGATATTGCAGAGCTGTCCACTGCATGTGGACAGCTGCCCTGTAAGCCCTTGTCTGCCTACACTTATGCAAACAGCTGTAAGTCCTTCCAGAGCCCTGAACAGAATCAGTACTCGCAGTTATGGTATCCTGCTTCCTGGGATAAAGTAGTATTGCACTTCGGTCTTCACTTTTCTGAGGATTGAGAGGTGAAATGCTGCTGCACGGTGTTGGTCAGGCCCGTTTGGTGATGAAATCTGAGAAAGCTTGTTTCAGTTTTTCATCATGGGCTGCTCAGATTGTTTTTCTACTTCTAGCTACGGTTTGCTGTTGAAGGGGATGGCAGCTTCCCTTTTTTCCGACAGTGACCTTGTTGGGAGATTGCAGACCAGCATGACTCCTTTTCCTGGGAAAAAAAAATGGAGGGAAGCAGCAACTCCTGCTTCTCCTGTTAGTTGATGTTCTTACCTTGCTGATGATAGCCCTGACATGCTACTGACTGATGTTTGCCAGGCTGTGCAGCTTAAATGTGTTTTATTAGGCATGTGAAGGAGGCTAGGAGAGTGATTTATGTTGTGTGAAGGGATGTACTAATATAAATATAGCCTAGGAGGAAAAATGAAAGTGCTTGAAACAAAATTTGGCTTGACAATGATGCAGCTGTCACTGGTAGAAGAAAAGGAGTGGAGGTGAGTTCTCTTTGTGGCACACCAAGGTACAATTATAGCAGGAGCAGGCACGCCATCCCAGAGGTAGATGGCCCAGACAACAATGAAGCACAGGCATTAAAACACAAATCTGGTGTCCCTAATAGGCCCATGCTCCAGTCCGTTCCCATGTATCTTCATAGCTTTTGTTGTCCTGCATAAATTAAAGGTAATTAAGATACGCTGCAATCACATGTTTTCATTTTGCTGTTTATAAGTAAGGTAAGGTTAAGATGGCTCTGAAGTGATAGATGGGAATGAGCCAGGTGGATGCAAAGATAACACACGGTCAGTGAGCTAGTAAAATTTCAGCATTTTCCATGAATTTGGAGGGAACAGAACTAAATTCACTGTGACAGAAATGAAAAACAGCAGTGATAAATACGTAAAGTGATCCTCAAAAAGAAAAGAGATGATGCTAAGGTAATGACGAAGAAGAGCAATGAGACCATGAGTCCGTGACTTCACATCAAATGTTGAGTCAGGAAAGAGGAGATAGGACACTTCTAGATCAGATATGGCTTTTTGTATTAAAGAGTTTTGAATGGTTCAGATTTCATCCTTTATATCACTTAAGTTTTTCAGCTGTGCTCCCTCAGCTGGCTCAGCTGGAATATCTTTGTGTTAACAGGGAGATTGCACATGAAGTGGAAGACAAGAAAACACAAAAGGGACAACTTCTTGTTTGAAGGACATTGTTCTCTAAAGCACAGGTATTACAACTATCTTTTGGAGTTGTACATAGGTAGTTGGACATTTTTATTTTGTGCCTAAGGAATCTGTCCTAAATGTGTCTGCGAATTTGTTAGTGGGAGCAACAACCCTTCCTTCTTGTAATTACCATACCTTTATCTGTTTCTCTGTTTCTTTTCTTTGTCTGGCCTTATTTTTTATTTTTTTTCTTTTTTTTGAGCAGGAAACATTTCTACTTTTTCTGTTCTTTCCCATTGGTTACATCATTGCTAGGCTCAGGAGAGTAACTCCATCATAAAAATGGAGAAAAATAAAGGATAAGGTACTAACATTACTCAGACCTTTTTTTTTTTTTTCCCCAAGGGGTTTTTTAGAATTAAAAGGATAATAAAGGATAGTAAATTTACACTGGAATGTTTTACAAAATGGATTTCCTGAGATTTTTAAATGATGATGCAGAAAAGACTTCACGAACTGAAAAGTCCTTATTTCATAGAGCAGAGGCAAATGTTTGGGAGTGGTTGTGCACACTATCATCCTAAAAGAAAAATGAATACATAACACTATACCCATGAGAAAAGGAAAAAAACAAACTCAAACAAAGCAAACAAACAAACAAACCAAACAAAAAACCAAACTCCACCACCCCAAAACTATGAATAATATGGTAATGAGCTGTGATAACAAAAAACCTTTAAAAAATATATGAGAAATAAGCATACTGTCAACATAGCTAGACATCACACACACACATTGCACCAGTCAAACCAAAATGATCTAGTAAATATCATTCTTAGGTTTAGCTTAAGGCAAACATCAGGTAAAATGCATGAAGCTAATACCAGCTCAGCTAATCCACACTAATTTACTAAATTGTTACACAGAACACATGTAGCTGTGTTAATCAGCCAAACTTTCTTCCCATAAAATGAAAAAGGTGTAATAGAATAGATTAAACCTTGCTTACAGTATGTAGTCAAATACCAGGTTTTAGCATTCTCTTTATAGCTAATTGAACTTGCATAAACTTGAAGTTGCTTAAACCACCTTGTCTGTTTGAACCAGCTTGCTTGAACTGCTTCCTGTTTTTAAGAGTGGCTGTATAATAATAAAAAATACTCATAGGAAAGGCAAAATATTTACTTTAAGAAACAACCCCTTTTAATATTTTGAGTTTTACAGATCACATTGAGATATTCTGCTATTGTGTGATACCCAATAAAAGTTATCTATCTTTACTGTTTGCAGTATAGTGGACTTGGCTAATATTTACACTGACTATATACAGAATAAAATTAATTGAAATTAAATATTTCAGTTATAACATTTTAATTGTATTTGAATTCATTTTTGTTTATTTTTAATAGAAAAATTTATAATTTGACCCTGTTCCCCTAATATATGCATCTTTTGTCACTTACGATACTGGTTTTGTTTAAGGTTATACCTAGCTATTAAACAACTTGTTTCTAAAGGAGTTTCCAAGATCAAGTAAGCATTACCATCCTCACTTTGTTTGGCCTGCTCTGTTTATACAGGTTAACACTTCACTGGAAAAATCATTGCATTTCATTGTGTGCTTCTCCAGGAGGGACTAGACCCTGTGTTTCAGTGGGATTTAGGCACTTACATATAGCAACTTTAAAATCCAAGGCTTCAGCACCTCCCTCGGTGACAAATAAAATTAATTCAAATCTGAATTCACATATTTAGATTTCTCCTTATATATTTATTTATATGCTATCTCCATTAGCAAATGCTTATAAATATACATAAATGTGTGTGCATGTTTATGTATTTCCTTCAGGAAGTCTTTCATTCTTCCTTGATTTTATAATGGATGCATGGATGTGGCAAAAAATATACTTAAGAAAGGATCATGAGAGAGGTCTTGGAAAGATTAAAGAAAAAAAACAGTTATAAAGTATATGAACTTGGTAAGAGATATTGATTCGTAAATGAGCTACTTAAACATGCTAAAAAATCCATACAATTGAAAGATGACTCAATGACTCTCAATGACTGCAGCTAAGGGAGGACTGCTTTTTGCAGCTAACGTGATAACAAACAAATTAATCAAGCTAAAATCAAATTATGTAAAATACATTACAAATACATGAAACAAAAAAAAAGCAAATACCTGAAACCCTTGTTCTTCTCATGTCATTTATAAATCATATTTCTAGAAACTGTTTTGTATAAATCAGATTACTTGTATTTTTAATTACGCAAATTATTTATCATATATTTAAATAGGTGATATAGATCACCTTATTTTTTGTGTCAATATTTTTCAATCTCTTCTCAGCTACTTATGCTTTAGGAAGATCCATGGAATTCTTCCTACTTTTCCAATAAAACTAGAAATTTCTTTATGTAGAAAACCTAACAACCATGAATGACACAGTACGTTTAAGAAGGGACTGGGATTTGTTTTGAAACAGAATTTGGAAGACAACAGTTTAAACAGTAATAAAACTATAATTTTAGCATATTGACTCCTTAAATGAGAGGGTTTTCAACTTTACATAATTGTGGCTTTTCAATCTCCAAAAATTCCTTAATAACGTAACCTCTTAAGTTTGATTTTGTTGTTGGTTACTAATGTTTATAGCATGAATTATGAATTTGAGTTTATCGTGCATAAGGAAATTTTTTATATTTGCAACACTTAAACTGGAGCCCAGCCATAACATTTGTATGACTGATAAAAATCTCTGCTGCACTGAAGGAAACCTCCTACTAATTGCCATGGAAATAAATTAGTTAAGAGTACAGAACTGAATACAAAGGTTACCAGGAACCTTTTAACTGAAATTAGGCAATCATCAACTTTATGTATGATGAATTCATTTAAATAATTAAAAAAAAAATGCATTTTGCTTTATGAGAGACAGTTGATTCTTCAATGTACCCGTGTTTCAAGTTCCTAGAAGCTACATTTTGAACTTAATCCTCTGAATTACACAAGATTTGTATATTTGGTAAAAGAAAACATTGCCATTAAACTCAAGGTAAGAAATTATTATACATTGTTTTATGTATTTTTATATAAAAAGTTACAAGTAGCAAGCATATGACACAGAAATGGAACAGTAACAGCAATAATTGTGAATGCATGCTTTTTACAATGTATCTAATAAAGGGTTTTTTGCCAACTCAAATATTCAGTAAACATACATGCAGATTATTTTCTCAATGTCAAATTCAGTCATATTGCTAGATGCTTATCCAACAAACATTTCTATTGAGGAGATTATGAATGGCTAAATACCTGATTTCAATAAATTGTTCCTGAAATTGGGAATTTAACTTGCAACAAAAAGAAGAGAGAAAAAGAGAAATGACTGATAAGCATAATAACCAAAGTCTTATTGCCTTCTAGTAATTTTACTCAACACTGTTGAATTTTGTCATGATATGAGAATAGCTGGTCAGAGAGTCCATAAAACCTCTAGCTGGTGTTTCCAAGGACGAGTTTCACATTTCATTGTAGCATGTTCAAAATCACCCAGGAGCGCACTATTCTCAAGCAGTCTATATAATGAAAACAATGTACATATAACAAAAGTTCAATGAAAATCTTCTCCTACATACCACGCAACATACAAGTAAACCACAGACATAAAACATATCAAATAAAATTAAAAAAAAAAAAGGGCAGATCTCAGGAGCTAATTTCTTCTTCAGGCTTGCAGCAAATCTCCAAATGTATTTAAAAACTAAGGAGCACTTGGTGGCCAGCAGCCCAATTAGAAAATAATATATTATTGTGCAATGGGAATATCTTGCTAAGGAAGTGGAATATGTCTGTACTTCTTGGGTTTGGACAAAGGCAATGAAATGAAATTAGAAACATGTCCACTCTCAGAAATTGAAACAATTCACTGTAGATTTTTCCATTCAGAATTTGAAAGACTGCATGAGTAGTTGTCTGAAAGCAAAACAAAGTTAAAATATGTTCTACCTGTGAGGAAAAATACAGAAAAAATATTTACCTAATCTAGAAGCAGTAAAAGCATTAACAGATTCTTTCCCAGTAAAATTGCTGTATAAATATATACATATAAACATGTATACACACATATCTAAGTTTATATACATATATACACATATACATTTATAAATTGACAAACTAGGAGCTATCTACAACTCCATTATAAATATCTGAGATTATATTTATTAAGTGTTGATAACAACTTACAAAAGAAAATAGGAAAAGACTCAAAAAAGGAAGTTTAATTTGCAAACATTAACATTACTGCTACAGAGTACCTAAACTTCTCAGTACTACCACATACCCTTCCCCCAACACCTCAACAGGCTGGATTAATAACAAGAACTGAAACTAGATAGTTCCATATCTTCCTGTCTTGGGTTAGATTACCAGGTTTTACATGCTATTTTGTCTGCTGGGACTCTAAATTTTATTTTCATAAATAAAAAAAATAAACCACCAGAACCATGCAAAGCATCTGCATTTATAAAGTGTTTGGAATTCTTATATTTAGCTAGGGGATGACTATAATGCTTTCAAGAATAAGGAATTAACAGATTTTGCTTTGTTTACAATGTTAGTGGTCATCTGTCTTTCAATTTTCTCACTATTCAAATATTGGCTCTCTCCAAACAAGGTGACACGTAATTGGAGAACTAACATGCATTTTAGTAATATAGCAAATACAATGGCAAGCAACATAATTGTTCAGTTGTTGAAAAGGTATGTTTACTTACCTCAGTATTGTCTCTTAGACCCTAGTTGTGTTGTACTCAGACTCATGTTTGCTTAGAGACCCAATGAGGCAGAACCTGGAATGTTATGGCTATTTCATTCAAAATAATAATGTTTGCATAGCAAAAAAATATATACTTATAGATATTTAACAGTACAACTTGATAATCTGATCAATATTAATGGAAAAATTTACATTGGCATGCAATTAGATTAAAATAATCACTTTTTTTAAGAGACAGAAATGTATTAATATGCAAAGAAAATATGGAGGGCATGTAAACAGTACAAGAACTACATAAATAATGCTTTTATGAAAAATACAAATATATATAAAAAGTTTCTGGTGCTGGTGGGGTTTTTTTCAAATAAATTGCTCATAAATGCTTTTGCATCTGCTTTTCTTTTTCTTGACTTATAAACTTTTAATCGTTCATATTTACAGTCTTTAAAAGTGCAATATACAGTAGAAATAGTTCTTTTGTTAAAAATATGCTTGATTTTTTTAAATTTGTCAAATATTTGACAATTTTTTTATTGATTAGAAAGATTCTTATGCATAAATATATGAGTTTTCTTTATTCACTATGTTGTCTCATGTTCTAGTCTATCTATCTATATATATGTTACTATGACAAACCAAGACACTGTGATTAATAATGGAACAGTAGCTACAGTAAAGTTTGGAAATACTGAAATTCATTACATGAAAAATAATTTTTCATGGGAAAAGGAGTTTCTTTACCCCAGAATTATGTTTCTCATTATTGGCCATGCATCAAAATGAATATATGTATGTTTTTATTTATTCATGTATTGATTTAGAGATATTAGACCGATAGTGGATGATACTCAAGGCCACCTCAGTTAAAAGGAAGCCACATGTATGTGGCTCTTATAAAAATGAGATTCACACAGAATCTTTAGTTTTTAAAAATTATACCTGTTCTCTGTTGACTTCTGTATGTATGCATGTGAGTATGTGTAAAATGGTGAAAGAAAAAGAAAGCTATAAAGTAGAAATGTAAAACTGAGATACAGGGTCCTTCAGGAAACAGGAACAGAGATGAGAGAAAGAGAGACAGAAAGAGATAATATAATGGTATGTGCTATCAGGAAACAGAAATTTAAACAATAAATAAAGAAGAAATATGTCTTTACTGAATAAAGAGTGAATATGTTTGGGCAATCAAGTCCTTACACAATAGTCTTCATCAAAAATCTATTGATACTGACCGCTGAACAGCTTTATCATGTCTGGACAGCCTGTGACTTGTGGTTGGTACCTCTTCAATTTCGTCTATCTCGCACGCATCTGCAGCATCTTGTGAGTAGCTATGCTTCATGACAAGGATATTTCTCCTGTTCATGGGCTGAATGAGTGGTTTTACAGGCTGGGGTTGTATTTCTGTCAAGACAGAAGCATCTCTTGTGCTGAGGTTACTACGGCTGCCCTTAATGCTAGACACTTGTGATCCACAGTGATGGTCATGAATGCATTTTGAAGAGGATCTCCGCAGTTTATGATAATTTTCAAAGTCATCTGCAACATCAGCAAGGTCAGCTGTAGGCCCTGTCCCTCTGAGGGTGCATAACTCATAATGAGGAGGCTCAAATACCTCTTGAAACACTGTTTGATCAAAGTCTGTTTTCCTTTGGACAAATTTTTTACGAGGCTGCTTGATCTGTACTATAACAGAGATAACAATGAGGATGATCACAATGCAAGAAGTCACTCCAATTATAGTCCCACTGGTATTTGTAAATTGGTCCAACAGGTTAGCTTTTCTTTTTTCTGTGTGACAGAAGAAAAAAAAAAAAAGGCACAGCATTAATTGCAGTCTGAGACACTCGAGGACTTTCTGAGTCCCATGCTCTGCCAGTGAGGAGGGGTATAAGAAACCGTGAGGGAGCGAGTCAGGACACCTGATCCAAACTAGCCAAAGGGGTATTCCATACCACAGCACGTCATGCCCATCATATAAACTGGGGGCAGTTACCCAGAAGGGGTAGATCACTGCTTGGGTCAGGCTGGGTATTGGTCGGCAGGCGGTGAGCGGTTGTATTCTCCTCCATTGCTATTTCCCTTATCACTATTATTATTGGTGGTAGCAGCAGTGGTTTGTGTTATACCTCAGTTACTGGACTGCTCTTATCTCAACCCATGGGAGTTACATCTTTCGATTCTCTTCCTCATCTCTCTGGGAGCAGGGGGAGATAGAAGAGGGGCGAGTGAGCAAATGGCTGCGTGCTTCTGAGTTAGTGGCTGGGCTTAAACCATGACAGTTCTTTGTGGCGCCCAAAGTGGCACCACAGTATTTCTCTGTGATTTGCTTTCATATGGCTGCAGACACATGAGATGGTGACTGAGGCTTGTAGAACTGCTACATGTCAAAAAGCATTCACATAAGCCTCCCATAGGAACAGCAAGACTGAACAACAATGATTAGGTTGCAACACCCAGTTTAGTGTAATTTTTCTTGACAATTTAAGTGTATCAAAGGGCTTAATAAAAAGCCTTTGAAATTAAAGTTATTGGCACCAAAGCAATAACATCCATCTCTTCATAATTTCCTAGATAACAAAAATTAACTTTTCAGTACTCCCCATTGCCTGCTTTTGTAGAGTCACCTGGGGTTTCTCTGACTGACGCAGGCTCTGGGGAAGTAGCAGAATTAGAAAAAGCAACACAGCAACAAGCAACTTTTTTGTTGGAATCAGTCAGAAAATAAGAGAGGATAAGCTCACAAGGCCCAATAGAAAGGTACTTGACAAATTAAAGGTGAAAATAATTTTGTAAATTAAAGAGTGAGGAAGTTTTTCTGTTTTCCTCTGTGGTGAATAAATAAAGAACAGATAATTATTTCTCATTTGTATGTTTAGTTTCTTTAAAGAACATTATGCCATACCACAGTTTTACTGTGCTCTTTTGAAGTACTTTTTCATTTGTGTTTTACCCTGTCGCACTGCTTGTCAGGATTTTACAGGCTTCAGCAGACTTATGGCCTGACTGCTAATCCACCTCATTCTGAATTTTTTTTCTTGATTGGTTCCTAAATTTGGCATATCCCATGTTTCCAGGAACAAATCTGCAGCAGACGGAGGGCAGGGTGGGAGGGAAGTGAACTGTCTCCCTAGCTTTCAAAGTTAGATCATTAAGCTCTTTTCCCTGAAGACAACACAGATGCTGAATTATTTTTTTTGTTTTTGTTTTTGTTTTTTTTTTCCCAGAAAGACAGAGCAATATTCAGAAACTGTTCTCAGCACCTGGTTAAGAACATCAGTTCCCACCTATGAGAGATATTATTCTTAATTTCCTGTGTTTATACCTTGCTCTTCAATTATAGGTAGATTTGGTTGCTTTCTTACAGTATCAATTACACTTCACCTTGGATTTTTAGCCCACCTGGGCTGTTACGGGCATGAAATGTAACTAGAAGACACCTGCTACCCGTATGTTACTCCACTACAAAGGGAACTATGAAAAACAAACCAAAATATGACTTCTAATTACATTTTAGAGTGTATGAGAAACAGAGACCCAGTGATCAGAAAGCTTTCCAGAAGGACATAACCAACCAGGAGGACATAACCAACACAAAACACCAAGCAAAACAAATGCAGACACTAAAAAGAAAACCCATCCGTAATTTTACCTCTATTTTCTCAGTTGCTTGACGTATGCTCTCCCTAAATTGTTCTTCCTGAGCTTTGACCCATCTGGCACATACTTAACAAGAAGCTAAGGATAATATGCTGTATCCCATGCAGGCAAAATGACTTGACATTTCCAGTTCTGCACATTACCTTTGCAGTGGTTTTCATCCCAAGGATATACACAATTCTGGAGTCCATTGCAGACCAATGTATTATTAATACACATATTACTGTGGCAAAAGAATGCGTTGGCTTCACAAGGGGCTAAAAACAAGAAAGAAAAAGCTGATATTAAGCAGTAAATCATTCAGCTCTCTGTGACAAACACATCTAGGAGTGATCATGAAATCTGTGATAGAAAAAAGCTATGCAACACAGGTGTCTTGAGCTTATTCAATAGTTGACATGCAGCACTGAGAGCACACATATCATAAACTAGTTATTGTTCTGTGGCAAAAGATTTTCAGTTCTGAAACAGATGGACTTTCCTACAATCTGACTCTCATGGCTGTAGTAGGTTGGCCCCCTGTACATTGTTATGGAGTCATTGATGTGTTACCAACAGTTTTAGCCACAGATCCAAAACAAAATTAACTCTATCCCAGCCATACTTAGTGTATGAAAAATAATCTGTATTGAAGTTTGTTGCTAAAACTCCAGTTTTATATGAAAACTTATGACTCAAAGAAGACACGTACTTAGTCCTCATACCAACTGTGCCTGGAAATTTATACACAGAGAAAATAAATTTATTTTTAAAACATTTTGGTCATAGAAAGGCTACAGTTTAAAAAGTACCCTTCTGAGCACAAATATGAAGATTGGAAAAAAGCAACAGTCCTCTGCATCCCTGAAGCCTAGGAGAATCTAGGTCTAGGAGAATTATGCAGATTAAAACTGCAGGATGATGGCTTTACTGATGTCCATTTACTATTACTGTGAAGAAGCAGCTTGGAAGCTATGGGAGGAATTGTAAACATCAGAAGGAACTGTGCTACTTACTCAAGTTTTGGGACATCATTATGTGTTAGTATTGTAAAGATGTACTCCAGAATTATGAAACTGAGTAAAGTTAAATTACTCCTTTTATTTATTTTTTAAAAACCAAACCAGAAGGTATTCCTCCATTTAGAAAAAGAGCTACAAATTTTATAAGTGTTAAATCTGGAAAAATGAACTGTTTATGAATTTTTTTTAAAAGTCAAACAAACCACAAGCGTTATTATAATTATTTTTAAAGCAAAGTTAAAAAATAGCGTAAGACCCATAAGTAATCAGAAAGGAGATACTCATATTGTTAATACTTAGAATTTGATGCTTCATGGCAGTTTTTCTCCTCTGCAACTTTAAAAGCAGTTCCTATGACAACATATATGCATACTGCAGAGGCTGGCTCAGAGCAGATGACTGCTTCAGTGGTTTGCCAACTAAGGGCTGTACAGAAGATTTATATTGTAGAACTTAATGACTCTATATATCATGTCAAGAAATCCACTTTTCAAGAAGTGCTTAAGTTCAGATATCCATAACTGACTATAATGTCTTCTTTAGAGCAGTTATGGTCTGTTAAACAAATAGTAAATGACATGAAAACTTGTACACACTCCAAAACACTCAACTATCTGCTCAGATACAACCATATATATATGCTGTATCTTTTAGCCAATGCAGAAAAATGATGAGCCAGACTGGTTTTGCCCCTGGTTCAATTTTTGAAAACATCTAGTATACCATCCCCTAAGTTGAAGTGACCCTGGTCAGGTGTTAAGGAAGGATTTTACTTTAAACTGGACAGAAAGAACAGAAGAGCACATATTTGTGGATTCCCCAGCACTGGATACTTTTACGATTCAGCTGGACAGTGTGATGGGACATCTAGTCTTGGTCATGCTTTGCCTAGAAAGGTTGCACCAGATGATCCCTGAGGTCCCTTCCAACCTGGTATTCTATGATTCTATGATACAGGTGTATTAGCAAGGAGTGTGCTTTGGGGAAGTGCTTATAATTCTGTTCTTCTCATTTGGGGACAGTGAAGGCTGAGTGTGGAAGATATTTTATAACATCATGATGTGATACATCATATAAGGAACCCAGCAGAGGCACTATTATCCTTTTGCACTGTAGCTGCAGTCCCTGCTTCCAGGTAAGACAAGGATCTTTGGGAACTAGTTCTTTCCAACACACAGACAGGATCACACTGCCTGCTCTAAGCAAAAAAGTGAAATGGAGAGAGAGAGAGAATTTATGAAGGGGAAACCAAAGAAGACCTATGTAGCCACTCATTCAAGTTGCATGTTAGTAAGTAGGAAGTACGCAAGAAAGGAAGACCTACATGGCAAATGGAGAAAGCACAAGGAGTGACAAGGGAATGAAAAAAAAAAGAAACAGGATTAGGAAAGTATATGTTAATAAAGCCACAAAGAAGGAAAAAAAACAAAAAAGAAGTGAACTACTAAAGACGGAGTATTGTATCTGAGCAGGTAGAACCCATGCTTTTGCTGCTTTAAAATCTGATTTAATCTTGAATGTAATAACAACAACAACAAAAGAATTAATAGTGGAAAAACAACTCCCAGGAGAATAGACAGCAATTTAAGGGAAAGAAGGACAGTTGTGCAAGGGTGAAATACAGGAATTTAGAAGCATGGTGGTGGTAAGTAGGAAAGAACTAGAAGAAAGTAGTAAAGGAATTGAAAGGAAGAAAAAGAAAGAGAAAAAAACTGCATAGCAGACATAGAGGACACTTAAGACATTCTGTACAGAAAGAAATGATGAGATTTTATATAGAATGAAAAATATTAGGAAATGTTTCAGAAATTAGAGAGAAAAATAAGAGCAGATTTAAGAAGGGATAATTATGCAAACTGATGGCAGGGAGATCGGGAAATGAAAGACAAGAGAAAAGAAGAAAAAAGAAAGAAAAATTCAGTTCCTCTAAATTGTGTTGTTGAACTCTGGAGGAAAGACATGGTATGTGAATAAATGTCAAAACTAGATTAATAGTGAAGCAAAGCAATTTCAGATTAAATGCAACATACTTAGCATGAGAATGAACCAAATCTAAGATTCCTGAACCTAATGACAAACAACTCCCTTTTTTTTGTTCATAATTACAAAATTAGTATAGTCAGGCCCTCTCTATGGTGTCTTGAACTTGGAGTGATTAAGCTGGACAAAAAAAATCAATATATTCTCCACACTCTAATGAAGGTTTTCTGTTGGAATGAATGAAAGCATCAAGGGAAGCTGAAAACTTGTCTGTCCCATTGTACTCTGGAGGAATTAAGGAGCTTGCCCTTGAAGAGGCAGAACAGAGGGGTCTTGGGATGCTGCACCAAGGACATTCTAGTAATAGCAAAAAGATACATGAACTGGTAGTGAACAGGATTCTTTTACATCAAGATCAATCTGGTCCTGATGCTTCCCTGCAGCTGTTACAGAACACTGGATGAGAATGGAATCAAGCAGACAAAGCATGTGGTAGCAACACTTGATGGCTTAACCTAAGTCTTGAACATCATTTATGTGTGTAAACACTTAAATCTGAAGAAAGGTTGTGGATGCTTTCACAAAAAGAAGCTACTACTATCCTTAGCTTCAACTAAACAAAGCAACACAAACCTCTTCACCCAGCAAACCCCCTACTCTATCAATCAGTGGTCTTCCCCACAACTATATAATGCCCTTTATATGAGATAGCAGCAGGAATTCACAGAGCTATGCCTTGAGTCGAGCAAGGATTCAAGTGAAAGTTTTTGGTTCAGGGTTAGTAGCCAGCCCAGTGTTGGCCCACAGCCACTGATACTGTAGTTGGTGTCTGTCTGCTAAAAGCTACCCAATCAGGGACGAGAAGTAGATGAAACCTTCTTCAGAGATCTAGAAGAAGCCTTATATTTGCAGGTCCTGATCTTTATGGGGAATTTTAACCCCTTAATATATGTGGAAGACAATACAGCAGGGCACAATAAATCCAGGAGGTTTCCAGAGTTCATTGATGATAACTTCCTGACACAGGTAATAGAATCATAGACTATTTAGGGTTGGAACGGACCTTAAGATCATCTAGTTCCAACCTCCCTGCCATAGGCAGGGACACCTCACACTAAACCATGCCACCCAAGGCTCTGTCCAACTTTGCCTTGAACACTGCCATGGATGGAGCATTCACAACTTCCCTGGGCAACCCATTTCAGTGCCTCACCACCCTTACAGTAAAGAACTTCTTCCTTATATCTAATCTAAACTTCCCCTGTTTAAGTGTTAACCCATTACCCCTCGTCCTATCACTACACTCCCTAATGAAGAGTCAGGCTGATAAGGGGAGCTCTGCTAGGCATCATACTTTTACAAACAAGGAAGAACTAGCCAGGGATGTGAATGTCAGGTGCAGCCCTGCTGCAGTGATCATGAGATGGTGAAGTTGCTGCAAAGAGGGAATAAGGCAAAAAGCAGGATCATGACTCTGATCCTTGGGAAGGAAAAAAATCACTGTTGAGGGGTCTGCTTGGAAGAATGCCATGGGAGGTGGTTCTGGAAAGACAGGGGTTCCTGGAGAGTTTGTTGACTCTGTAAGATCACCTCCTCCAAGCTCAATAGTTGTCTGCCTGGAGAAGCAGAAAATCAAGAGAAGGTGGCAGCCTGCAAATGAACAGTGAGCTCCTGACTAAACTCAAACATAAAAAGGACACATAGAAGTGATAGCAGCAGGACTGTAGAGGGCAGCAAACAGGACTTCTGTGGGTATGTCATCTGCTAAAGCAAGATGGGGTAAATGTGTGTGTGATGATAAATAGGGCAGGGGACCTGGTGACAAATGACATGGAAAAGGGGTACTGTATGCCTTCTTGAGATGAAGGAGAAAGCCTGGAGCAAGGAAGAGGACCAGGTTAGTGAATATTTAAACAAACTGGACAGACATGAGCCCATGGGCTCTCATGCAATACCCCTAGTAGTTGCCTAATGTAGTTGTGAAATCACTCTTGATTGTCTCTGAAAGATCATGGTGATTGGAGGCAATTTCTGAGGACCAGAAGAAAGGAAATGTCCCCCCATCTCTGAGAAAATCAAGGAGGAGAATGCTGAGAGCATTCAATCAGTCAGTCTCAACTTGATCTCTGGGAAGGTGACAAAGCAAATAATCCTGAAAACCATTTCCAAACACATGAAGGACAAGAATTTTGTCTGGATGATCTATGAAAAGGAAATCACGTTTGACATGACTGCTATGATTGGCTTGGTGAATGAGGGGAGAGCAGTGAATGTTGTGTTTCTCTACTTAAAAGCTTTCAACCCACAAGTTTCAGGCAGTGCAAAAATGGAAGGACTGGTTGATAGACAAAGTGGTTGGGTGGCTGTATAGATGGGCAAAGAAGGCCACCAGTATCCTGGGCTGCATTAGAAAGAGCATGGGCAGTAGGCTGAGAAACGTGAGCCTTCCCCTCTTCTCTGCACTGGCAAGGCTACATCTGCAGTGAGTGTGTACATAGTCTCTTGGCCACAAGAGAGGTATGGATATACTGGAGTACATCCAACTAAGGCCACAAAGACCATCAAAGGCTTGGTTCATCTGGTGTATGAGCTGAGGCTAAGAGAGCTGTGCCTTTTCAGCCTGGGGAAGGCTCAGGCAGATCTGATCAACATGTACAAACACCTGATGGGAAGAAACAAAGGAGACAGAGCCAGGCTCTTCTCAGCAGTGCCCAGTGACATGACAAGAAGCAATCAGCACTGAATGAAATACAGGAAATTCCCCTTAAATGCAACAAACTTTTGGAGGCTGGTCAAACACTGTGCTGGAGCTGGTTTCCCAGAGAAGTTGTGGAGACTCCATCACTGAAGATATTCAAACCCCAACTGGATACAGCCAGCCCTAAGCAACTTGCTGTAGCTGACTGCTTTAAGCAGGAGGATTGGACTAGGCCATATCCTGTAGCCCATTCCAAGCTCAACCCTTCTATGACTTTCTGAAAAGATGGCTTCATAATTAGATTAAAAGTAACATCTGGGAACACACAGTTATGTTACTTCTCCTGTGTCCTAAAGCTGCCTTGAGTCAAGCTCTGCCAAGATACTGGCCTAGAAATAAGTAAGATAGCATATTCAGCACAATGAACAATTCATAATACCACCAGTGAGCAAATTAGAACTATACATATAATTCAACCTGATGTATTTTAATAACTTTGAGTCTTTTAATCTTTTTTTTAATTATTTTTTCTGCATGAAAACACTATAAACTAGTTATAAAATCCAGTTTGAATTTGAACCAATAATTATTTTTATGTAAAATTACATTTTATATAAATAATATAAATAAAAGAAAAAACCTTCAAGCACTTTCATTCTACATTATTTTTAATGTGAATATTTTGGTTTTAAGAATTTTTGTGACATATAGGGATATCTTGTATTGTAACATATAAAAAGATTTTATAGTTATTGAAATAATTATAATGTAACATCCTCTGCTTTGCAACAATTATTTATACTGAACACAAGATGGTGCACTTAACCTAGAAGATATACAAGCAAAGTATTTTGTGAGTTAACAGGAATAGACATCCCAGAATCTTCTTCAGGTTTAGGAAACCTATACTTTAAAAATCCTACGATAATAGCAACCCTATTTCTGTTACCTGGCATGTAAATAGATTTTTTTTCCAGTACAAGTTAGGAGATTGTTATAATGATTATCTTTCAAGAAGGTTACCACCACAGTATTCAAAAAAAGCCTGAACTCAGTATTTGAAGGTAACTGCTTTCAAAATTCATAAAAATTGAGGCAATGGAGTTGTTTGTATTTTCTTGCTTTTGGAAGGTTTTGGGAATGCATATGGAGCCAATAATCTACACTTTTTAGTTTATTAATGTAAAACGATGATAAGTTCTTTGAATCCTGAGTAGCCCTAAGGCATAAAGAGCATTAATAGTTCTTCCATATGTCATTTTTACAAAGTAACATGGAATAAAAGCAGTCATATTTTATATATTTAAAAAAAAAGACTGCTTTCACTGAAACAACAAAATAAATATTCACAAGTAATGCATGCACAGTTATACAATAAAATGCCAATTTATATCAAGAACTATAGCAATTATATATTCTGAGTGTTATACTATTCTGATGTTATGACATTAATAACAAAACACATTATCTCTGTGTGTTGAGCATCATTTCTGGGGGCAAATTTTATACCTTTATAAATGCGAACACAGCCAGGTCAAAATATTTTTTACAAGATGAAGCTAAAAGCTAACTTGTTATGGACCTGATGTGAAGTCTGGCAGTTCCACTTGAGTGGAGTGCTTTTCTCAGTGTATTTACACTGTTTCTCAGCACCATGCAGTTAAGTGCAACTCCTTTCCTTTCCTGAGCAAGCTGGCTTCGGTGTCTATGTCATAGTTCATTGAACAGTGTGGATTTACCCTTTGAGTCTGTTTCAAGACAGGGATTTCAGTCAGGACTCCTAATCTTAAATGAATGCACTACCTTACTTGCTATTTTTAGGCTTCTGTCTTTCCCTGCCCCCTTTCCCTTCTTATCATAACATTTTTGAGAGGTCTTGCTTTCTCCTGAGGGTGAATGGGAAGTTTCTGAAATCTGAAGAATGGTTAGAGAAATATTTTACACTGAACTCAGACATTTCACACCTACTCTTCACGTAGTCAGGATTGCTCACTGCATTATGCTCTGCACATGAATTCTTTAGGTAGAGGTAATTTGGATTTTTGCACTCTTCATTGCTGAAATATAGAGCTTTCTTTCTTTAATGAGAGAAAGACAAATTCTTCAGATGTTTCTTGAATCACCCTTGAACAGAAGTTTTCTTTTGCCTCTCCAAAGAGCAGTCCATCACTCAGGCTGAGAGACTGTTTCACTTACTTTGTGAAAATTATTAAATTATCAAAATGGTTTTAGTACTATACACCACAAGTATATTACCTAAAGTAAAATTACTTCTATTTTCATTTGCCACTAATGAAAAAAAAAAAACAAACCAAAAACCAACATATTAAAATATAGCCATTAGACACTTGAAATGTGCTTAATATTGAACTTTTCTTCACAGTCACCATCAGGCAGCTCTGTTCAAGATAAATGTAACTTTTATGGATAGTCAATGCCAGATACACATTGATAATCTAGTCTTTAAAAAACACTTCTATGTGATTTCATGATTGTTTTTTTTTTTTGAGATACAAAGCAAACAAAGAATGGCAGCTCAGGAGCATATGCTCAGAGCTCCAGTCTGTGTTCAGTTTATACAAACAGTTATTTTGTTCAGGGTCAGAGAGCTATTGAGATGCTTAGCAAGTGAAGAGATAGATATTCACTAGAATGAGCTGCAAACAGCACAGAGGAGAAAATCACAGGTGAGTCCGCACCACTAAGGTGGCAATCCTGATCGTTTCTTTTTTATGTATTAGTGTGGGGAGCAAAACCACCAAAACTGCAATCTATTTACATTCCTAAAAGGAGAGCAAAGGGAAACCATCTCTCCACTTGTGTTGCACTTATCACTTTGCTGTTACCTATTTCAGTAGTTTCTTTTGCATTACCACAATAAACACAGTCATTAATACTGCATACCTGCAGTGCCTTTTCCCCATTAGAGAACTGACCATGCTGGGATGATCATCTTCAAGGATTATGGCTGTAAACAAGGATTTAAGCACTGTTTCTCAGTAAGACTGTTCACTGCTCTTCCAAACATGGCCCTAGGTTTCTATCCAAATATCGGTTTTGTTAATAAAAAGAAAACTGAAACGACAGAACTTGTGCTCAGTTAGGAAAGCCACATGTGACAGGGCTTTACAAGCAGGCTTAGAGCTCAAAGGGGAAACAAAATAGAAGAAGGAATGACATTTTTCTCATCTGGGATTTGTGATACAGGGCTATGGACAGAGGAGGAAGCAGTGCAACCAAATAGCAGTGAGAAGCAAGAGAATGAACATCTTGCCTGCTGTGCATACAGAGGGATTTTCTCTTATCCCATATGCCCTGGTTCTACAAATCTGCTTTTAGGTTAAAGTGTAGGTGTGTCTGCTCAGCAGCAGCTCCTTGAAGAAGCTGTAGGTGTAGAATGTCTGTCATTAATCAGGCTGGTGATTACTCTCATAGTCATGGAAAATGAAACGAACAGTTAGTTGGTGGATGAAAAAACAAAGCCACATTTTTCAAGTCTTCTTACCAGATGAAGAGACACCTTTTGATGATACCAGATTTCTTGTTTTCCTTTTTCTGATTCTTAAACTAATTTCTTGGAAATTTAAAATCTATTGTAGACGTAACTACCATACACACGCAAAAAAAAATTAGATATGTATGCTTTAGAAGATATGTTAAAGACTATAAAGGTAAAGGCACCAGCAGACAAACCCCAAAATGATAGTTGGAATATCTCATAATACTGATTGCAAATTATCAGATCATCACTTTAAATTATCAGCTATTAAGAATTATTAAGTTTTTATTAAGGTTATTAAGCATTACTTAGAGATCTACTACTATTTTGATCATGTAAGAATCATTACTGATTTTCTGGAATAGAAAATTTAACTTCCTGCATTATATGCTTTTCCTTCAGAAAAAGGAAATTTATTGCATTGCTGCTCTGCTAGAGATTTGGAAACTTGTAAGACTACATTTTAGATGCCTCTCTCCCCAACCTCACATATTTATTTCAAATGTAACTGGAATACACAAATCAAACTCTATGAAAATAATCATATAAGAGAACTCTTTTCTACATAGCTGTCAAGTCCCCAAGAAAATGCCAGTGCACAGTGCCTTGTGTAAGGGAGCTCAGTCTCCACACTAAGGAGAGGGACTTGGGGAGCTACAGATCCTAACACCTCAGTCCCACAGCAACAGGAAATACAGGAATTTACTTTGTCACTCTTTCCCATGCACACAACCACAACATAAATGTCATCTTCCTTTTTTTTCTTTTTTCTTTCTCATCTCTAGGTGAACAAAATAGCTTTTCTTCTTCCTTCTTTGGCCCTGAGTAGAAACACAGGTGTCTGTTCCCTGATGTGCATCTCCCTGAATGAGGTCTGACATTCCTTCTCTTCCATGCAGATGATCTAATTATTCCCACACACTGCTGAAAGGCATCACAGTTTACATGCTACAAGATGTGCTTTGCAGCACATATACCAGCATCTGCTCTGACTCCTGACAGCCAGCACCAGTCTGCAGCATAGGGCAGCACTTACAGACAACTGACATGGCACAGAAAGCACCATCTGCATCACCTTTAAATCATTAAAGTCAGCTTCCAGCATTAAAACCACAGATGCAGTTTCTTCTACTATTTATGAGTAGGCTACATATATGTATCTCAGAGCACATTTTAACTCTTAATAAATTTTTCAGCTTTTAGTGTGCAGTGACTGATCAGAATAAATTTACAGAAAAAAACATCATGTTAATATTTTAAACTTCCCAGTAAGAATACCATGAAGTTAGTTTATTCTAACTGCAGTCTGTTTACAAGAATGAAGTGGCTCACGTAAACATATTGGGAATATTATAAGACCAAAAAAAAAAAAAAATCCTTACTTTCATTTAGAATATGAAAACACACACTTATTCAAACCTTCATTTCAAGTTAGTCATCACAGAGTTTCACTCCCCAGTTCTTTAAATGCTGTGAACCTCCAGTGTCTATGCAGTTGTTTCTAAGGTAACAGATCAGGATGCCTTGTGAAAAAATGAATCAGATCTTGAATATTCAAGACATCTCCAGTTGCAGATATGAGAAAAAGGCAGTACCATCTCAGCTGAGGGTTCTCAGTATCTTTTAGACCCTGGACTGATTTACAGACAAGAAAAATGTAATCCACCCTAAAGCTGCACTGTGAAAGTACAGTGGCGTATGCAGTTTCAGGCATGTAGACTGTCAGAAATTTCTAATCAGAGCCATAATTAAGGAATTACAGAGGCTGTTCTCACCAGTCTCATTGCCTTATTGCAGGGTATACACACACAGAATACAGATGAAGAATGTGCTTGGTAGGGTTGTGCTTCATTCCAATCACTGACAGCCACACAGAAACCTTTGTGTCAGACACGTGATGCACAAGCCAAAAAATGCATTAAAAATGAACATGAATCAGCATGTGAAAATCAATGAGTATACTTCTTCCTCAAGGGACCAGATATGCATTATGTTCATAAAAGAAAACAAATTGAAATTTTTCACAGGTGGTAACCTGTGCCAATCTTTTTCAGTGAATAGGATTATTGGGTTTTCTTGAGGGGTTTTTGTGATTTGTTTGTTTGTTTGTTTTAAACTAGCTAGAACTACCTTTTGTTTCTTTCAAAGGCTGTTTTGCTGAGTCCAGAAATCATAAACATATGAATGCAAGCAAGGCACATAGAGAATGTTAACCAAAACATCATGTAAGACTTTAGAAAAGTGGTATTACCACAAAAAACTAATTAAATTCTCTGCTTAATGATATCATACACATACATTTATTGTTATATATGCATTTTGGAACATGCACATATACACCCACCACTTGTGATAAAGTAATCATAAAGTATTTTTCAAATGCCTGTCATAATGAGATCTAAAAATCAAATTCACAGAAAAAGTTCAGGCTTGATAAAAACTTTCAGAACTGTATTATTTTCCACGTTGTGTAAGGGAAAACTGAGACATAGCAGCCAGTAGCTTGTGGATCAGATAAAACTTGTGGTCATACAACTGGACAGGTCATACTACTTGCACCTTTCTTTCTGTCTCTGAAACCAGTGCTCTATCTGCTGTGTTACAAATTATTACATACTACAAATTCTTGGAATAAAACCTGTTCTGAATATTTGCATAGATTGTTTGGAAACATTCCTCAGTGACTAGTCTGCATGAAGAAAACTTCAACAGTTTTGGGGACTTGTATCATTTATCAAACTGATAAGTGGATGCATTGATTAGGAGCTTACGTTCTTGGAAGGATGTGAAGAGCATCTGGAATCGGCTGCTTCGACTGCCTTCGTCTGCCCACATGCGGATTACACCGAGACCTGTCCGCAGCATTACATCATTAGCAACAGTGCTGCAAAACTTTGCTTTCAAATCCTCCACAGAGCTGCTTCCATCATAGACAGCTACAAAATTCCTTTTGCATTCGTTGGAATTCTGCATTTCATAGTCCAAGAATCGCAAATAGATCTATGAAATAAAAAAAACAAAAAAAGCAACATGTACAGACACTTGAGAACGACTAAAAAAAAAATAAAATACCTTTGTTTTACCTTGTGGGAGAAAGACCACACAAAGCTACCATCACAGTAACTTTTCTGGAGATGGTGAATCATAGTCACCTCCTTGCAAGGGCATTAGTATGGAAACTGAGTGGTGTTTATAGTTCTTGGCATTTTGTCTTGCTTCAAAGTAGAATCTAGAGGGACACCTCAATATTTTTGTTCTTCTTTGCAGTGAGGTCCTAGTTTCCATATATATACCTGACTCTGAGAAGTATGCACAATGGTCCTTCAAGCTGAAGGACAGATAAGCTAGAAATTTCTTCTTTCGCTGGCTGGCACAGTATTGCTCTATTACATGCCTGACATGGAATATAATAAGGCAAATAATTGCTGCTCCCTCCCCACAGTCAATATGTGTCATCCTTATGATATGTCTCAGCTACACTGATTCAGGAAGTGAGAATGTGGGAGCCAGGCAGAACTCGATCATTAATATTTTCATGTTTCTTCCAGCAATCTGGCCACCATCTCAGCTTTTCTAAACAAAGCCTTATGGTACATATTTTCATAATTTAACAGGGTTGAAATCAGGCGTATTTTGTGGAAACTGATAGAAACCTAGAAAGCTTTTTGGGTTTTGGGTTTTTTTTTGGAAATGTCTCTTGCATGCAAGCTAAGCTCTCTCATAAAAGTAATAGATGTATTGGCCTTTGCAAAGAACTCTTTAAATTTAACCTAAAAGAAGCAGAGTTGAGGAGAAAATGCTATTATTTGATATTCAACTCAATACAGACTTTAATAGGGAAAACCACTCATTTTAAAAGCAATAATACAAGCAATATAGAACATTCCAGTAACAGAGAGGACGGGTAATATTTTCAGAAGGCACATGATACATAATCAAACTGCCAAGCCTACCCAGGAAATTTCAGAAGAATGATACAGAAAGGTGAAAGGCAAAGTAGGGCACAAATAGCATAAAAAGCCAGTAAGCATATACAGCATCCAGCTTCACTTGCAAAAACAACCAAAAAGAAACTCCACTGTATTAGACATCAGATACACTTCTTTACAAACAATCTTACCAACTTCAGGCAGTTGTTTTGCATGCACAGAACAATTGCTTAAAAAGCTTCTCTGGATTTGCATAAAGTATATAAACATAGTATATCCTTGTAGCAGCAGAGCTCACCACTTCACCTCAATAATATATTAAGTCTGTTATGGTTTGAGAACCGTGTATTATTAAGCAGTCTGCCACTGTTTAGTAATAGCCCAGATATTTAAATGATCCTTTTCAGGTAGTATATTATGTTACATTTTCATTCCTTGTTATGCTTTGCAATTGGTCTCTCTCAAAAGAATATTTGTAAAAAAATTTTTGCTAGCATACGAAATTTTGTATACTACGTTTCATTTTGCTTGTTTCACCTTTTTCTGGTATGTTATTCCTTACAGTAATCTTTACAATGTTCCAGCATTCCCATCCTCCAGAAGAACTCAGAAGAATCTATTTCAATTAAATTGCAGTTAAGTAAATTCTACTTTCACCATGTATCCTGGTTCTTAAAAACTATAAATTAAGGAAGATGCCTGTATTAATCTCTACAAAATGGAACAGTTAACAGCAAAACACAATTCAGATGGCAGTATCTTATATCAATGAATACTTTTCATAGTGTTTTTAATTTCATTTACTGGTTGCTGCACCCCTGTAAGTGGAATGAAAAAATATTAGTTTGGTCACCCAGAATTGCTGAAATTTTCTCACACTAGCCACTACTTTTTATGTGTGTTGTATTGAAATGTCCTGCCATTTCCTCTCCTACTGGGGAACGTGAAGTTTACATTCCTGTTAAAACAGGCCACAGACTTCCTTGGAAGAGTCATACTTAAAAATTTGTTTTGAATTCTGAAGATTTGTTCAGTGCAGAAAATGAATTTCTGAAGTTCCTCTGCATTGGTTACATCCTTTTAAAAGTCTTTCATTCTTTAGCCTCTTCCTCCTTTCCCCAGCTGCTTAGGCACCTGACCCTTCATGACTCCTCATGCTCCAAATCCTTGCTCTTGGTGTTCTCCAGCTATTTAGAGCATTTCTGTCTTACTGATATCTGACTACTTTAGCCCCTCAAGTACATCTCATCTTCAGTGTGTTTCCTCCTCTTTTCTGCTTACATATCATCAGCCACTTCCATGGCCACCAGGCATATGGCTGACCTTCGCTGCCAGCTGCTTCCTAAAAATCATTACACCTCTGATAGGAAGTATATGAAAATGTGCAGAAATTAACTGGAGCCAAGCAAAAATAACCAGCAAAAGTCCAGTGAGAGAATTGCAGAGAAGATTTTTGGACCAGTCATTGACTCAAACACAGCCACGAAGAACTGGGCTCTTACTCTTCACTCTCATAGCTTGATAAGATCCTCTTTCATTAGTGGCTCCTGGGGTCCACCTGGTGCAGGGTCTCTGTTGTCCCGCCAGAGCAAGATTATATGTGATGGTGGGAGGTATGGGAAAAGACAGAGCTGTGACATCCACACCAAAAAACTGGCCATAGCTAGAACACACCAGAGAGCTGCTTCTGTGTCCTAGAGACCATTTGCTCCTGCTCAAACAAGACCATAACAGGTGTTGTGAAAGTCTGGTACACAAACTCTCTTGTGAAGCTGCTGAGGTAGTCCACAGTCCATCTCTGCATAAAGTTTCACTTAGAATGAGAAGTTAAATGTGCACCTTGCTTCCTTTCCTCTGCTAACAGAAGCAGCCTGCCTCTGATGGGTACTTGAGTGCTAGCCAGCTTTGTCACAGGTAGTGCAATACAAATATGCAAAATGACTGCTTTCCAGGAAGCAAGGCATGTCATATAAATGTCTCACAGAGAAACACAGATGGCTTCCAGCATATTATATTCATGCACCATTATTTTTATGCTATATATGCCTATGATGTGTATGCCATCTATACCTTACAATATGCCATATAAAGATAAGATATACTGTAGAGATATAATGTAATGTACATATATCACATTTCACTTTTAAGGAAAGCCTTTACCTACTCCAACTGCAGTTAGTCCAACTGCAGAACAACAGTAAAATTATACTTTACCTAATGGTGCAAAAACCTCTTACGCTTGCTCACTTGTTATCTATTTCTACCCTGCTGCTTTGTATATATGTATATACATTTATATGTACGTATGTATGTGTGTATGTATGAGCAAACATATATCTTGCATAGGTTATCCCATTTCAATATTGCGATGTAATTTATGTCTGGTTTTATTCTTATAGGAAATGTGTGCTAATCCTTACAGTGGTTATAAAATACCAGCTCTCACAGCAATTTCCAGCATTCATCAATTATTTCTGATCTCTTCAAACAGATCGTTCATAGAACAGTACAGCCAAAGTCTTATATCTATGGACTTATCATTTGACATTCTCTACTTTCTGGTGGCAGACTAGCCTTATAAAATAGTAAAATATTTCTCAGAGTAGCAGTTATAAGTGCTGAGAAGGAATCAGGAGAACAATAACTTAGCATTTCTCTTTGAGTCTTTTAGTGAAGAAGCCATAATTTTTACTTCTTCCCAAGCCTTAGTTCTGCTGTCAGTCATGCAAGCTCGTCCTGTATGTGATAAATTCAGCTAAGATCGTAACACATATAGACCTGGTAGATACCGGAACCACTGGAAAGAAAAATTTGACTTAGAAATTTATGTCTGTCCTTTAGAAGAAAGATGGAACCTTCTCCAATGGTATAAAGTTTCATAAAATAGAGAAAATAAATTCCTGATATTCTGAAGTGAGTTGGAATTTTATTCTCACCATCTCCTTTGGAGATGACTATTCCCAGAACTTTATATAAAGTAATGAGGACTTGATACAAGGCACACTAAAATCTGTGGGTATCTTTCTATCTACTTATTTGGATGGGACCTATGGATTAAGACTGCAGGCATTTAAAAAAAAAACTTGGAAACTGATTACACAAACTGACAACCTGATATTGGATCAGATTCTATTTTAAAGAGCCGGAATAATTTAATTGCATCTGCACACCTCTGCCAATTTTTATGGATTTATTACTGTATTTTTGCCATTGTTCCTGTCACCGGCTGTAAGACCCACACTGGCAGAAGAAAATGAATAATAGAGTTCCCCAGGGAAAGAATAAACCTAATGATATGATATACTGTTATCTAAAGCAAAATGTTCATGCACATAGTTTTTTGAAATCAGTGGCAATATTCTCATTACTTTCACTGGTATGTGGATCTCACTAAAAGAAATTAAGCAGAAAGTGAGAGAAAATTATCATTAATATTTCAGGTTATCTAATTTACTGAGATCTTAGTTATTATTTCTACCAGCAGGACAATGGATAAGAAAATTTTATCCCCCTCAAAAAACAAATTAAAAACAAAAAGATCAAAACCTCAAATGCCACCATCTGCCTTCATTAAGCATTTCTTTTCTTCAGTGATGCCAATAAGAACTTTTGGAATGAACATTTCTGTCGATACCGACACACTATATTAACACAATTGGGGCATTCCTGTTGAAGACGTCTTATTTGAAAGAAGCAGCATAACTGTCAAATCTTCTTCTTTCACATTTCTGTGTCAAGTTTTAATAAGATACTTCCCTGAAATCATCAGCTCCACATTACTTAGAAGAACAGGCTGCTAGTGCACAAGTATTAGCTTTTACTGAGTTTTGAGATGTGGCTGCAAATACCAATGCCATTAGCAACAAAACTCAGAAAGCCACACTGCAACTGTGGAAAATCTATTTATACACTGTCAAACATTTCAAATAACTGTCTTGTCACCTTTAAGGCTGTATTGTCAACATAATACTAAAAGTGATTGGAAGTGATGGATAAGTTTTACTATTTTTTTAATTAAATTTGAAAACAGATCTCTGACTGCATACATAAAAAAAAATAATTATTTTAAACTATAGATAATATATCACCTCAGTAAAATGGTCAGATTATAATCTCTTCATAGTGAACTTTTGATGAGTTCTACTTTTTAATCAATCACTTAAGTTTAGGGCTGACAACATGATTGATCAGGCCAGTCAGGAAAAAGCTTCAAACCATATCCCAGCTTATCAAACTTACTATATATGCACAGACATTCAGTCTCTTCAAACCAAACAAAAAGCCATCATTCACCTGCCAAAAGTAATTTAGGTGTAAGTCAAAAACCTCCTCTTCGTCAGGGACTAACATCCAGATTTTACATATTCAGCTTCTAGTTACAGTCAATGCTTTTGTAAGCACAGGACCGGGTTAAATAGCCCATCTTTCCACATTGCAGTGATCAGTCGCAGTGCCTGCTTTATTCTGCGCCTTGTTCAGGTCTATGTGATTAGACACATGGCTGTGGTAGAGTTAGATTTCTTCATAGTAGCTAGTATGGGGCTACGTTTTGGATTCATACTGGAAACAGTGTTGATATTCAGGGACGTTTTCATTGTTGCTGAGCACTGATTACACAGAGCCAAGGCCTTTTCTGCTCCTCACATGACCTCACCAGCAAGTAGGTTGGGTGCGCACAAGAGGCTGGGAGGGGACACAACTGGAACAGCTGACCCTAACTAACCGAAGGGATATCCCATACCATATGACATCATGCTCAACATATAAAGCTGGGGTAAGGAGGAGGAAAGGGTGGACATTTGGAGTGATGTTTTTTTGTCTTTCCAAGTACACATGAGGGACTCCTGTTTTCCTGGCTTTCCTGGAGATGCCTGAACACCTGCCTGCCCATGGGAAGCAATTAATTTCTTGCTTTGCTTGTGTGCATGGCTTTTGCTTTGCCTATTAAACTGTCTTTATCTCAACCCACAAGTTTTCTCTTTTTCACTCTTCCAGTCCACTGCCCCATCCCACTGGAGGCAGGAGTGGGAGATCCGCTGTGTGGTGCTTAGTTGCGAGCTGGGGTTAAACCACAACAGTCCTATTTCATGCCCAACATGGGCTCAAAGGGTTTGAGATAACAACAGGTTTGATTGGAATGTCTTAGATCAAATTTGTGAACTGTTATTGCCATTCACCTATTAATTGGCAGGCTCCTCTGCTCACCACGGGCTTGCTTGCCTAGCTGTTATATTAAAGTCTAGTGCTCGCTACTGGGTGCTGTTCACTTTTGCTGCTCGCTGCAGCACTGCACTGCTGATCACCTTACTGCTGTGCCTGGGAGCGTTCTGGTAACAGCAATGGCCCTGCGCCTGGGATGGCAGGAGGCCAGGGCATGGCTGCTGTTTCTGTGCTGCTGGCTGGACAGGCTGGAACTCGAGTCAAAGGGACTGTGTCCTGTGGATAAGTCCATGCAGGAGCAGGACACCTTGAGGTGTCTCTGTGGCTGTGGATAAGACCATGCCAAGGCAGGTACATCTCAAAGTGTCTATGCATCTGGTTATGTCCGTGCCAAAGGAGGTATACCTCTGAAGAGATTGTGGCCCAAGAATAAATCCACAGCGGAGAAGTTATACCTCAAAGCATTTGTGGCTGTGAGGTCCATGCAGGCACAGGTACACCTTGAAGCACTGGTGGTTGTGCAAGAGGTAATGCTGGAGTACCTCAAAGCATGTGGCAACAGAAAAGCCCACAGGAAAGCAGGTACACCCCAGAAGGGACTGCAGCCACGGGTAAGGCCATGTTGGAGCAGGTTTACTTCTGAAGGATGTGTGGCTGTGCCTAAGGCCATGCTGGAGCAGGTATCTCTCTGAAGTCACTGTGGCGCATGAAGAAGGCCACACTGGAACAGATGTACCTCGAAGTGACTGTGGCTGTGGATAAGTCTATGGCACAGCAGCTACACCCTGAAGAGACTGTGGATACTTGGAACAGGTACACCTAGAAGAACTACAGTCTGTGGGTTAAGTGCAAGCCAGTGGAAGGGCAAGAGGAGGAGCTCATTGCATTCCTTACAACCTGGCCCAATGGGACTGAGATAGAGATTGTAATGGAAATACTTCTAAAATTGTTATGACCCATGATTTGAGTTGCATGTGACAGGAATTACTATATGAAACAGTGAAGGATAATCCTTACAAGAAACTGTAAGTGCAGGAGTGACCCAACCTGAGCTGTTTTCTATCCGCCATCCCACTGGGGAAGAATGAGCAAGCAGCTGTGTGGTGCTTAGTTACCAGCTAGGGTTAAACCACAACATAAGGCAAGAAGGCTAGAAACATATCAAGCTAAAATACATATTACTAACAATGTTTGGATTTGTCTTCTAAAATAGCCTGACCTATTGTTTGGATCCTGGAGTTTTGGTTTTTTTGGTTTTTTGTTGTTTTTTTGTTTGTTTTGTTGGTTTGTTTTTTTTCTTGTTTGTTGTTGTTGTTGTTGTGGGGTTTTTTTTTGGTGGTTTTTTTTTTTTTTAATCCACTTTACTTCAGCCTGAAAGTATTAACAGGACATGTTCTGTTTGGTTTTCTGTTTGGGTGTGAGGGTTTTTTTTTTTTGACATTTTGGGACCTGCTGTTACTAGTCTGGAACCATACTGTGCAAACAGATAACTCCATACCTCATATTTTCCTCTCAGCTGGGGCTTGGAGAATACTGTCCATCAAAGGTGACAACCTTATACGGTACTTCTAACACCCTGTGATTCACAGCTAGGATCAGACATCAAAATACTGTTTTCCTGGACAAATGAAGCTCTTTGGATTTCTTTGTTTTGTCCTATTTGCTTCTTCAGACTTTTATGAGCCCCCAGTAACTGCCATTTATTCTGTCATTTTTCTCTCATACAGGGGCAGAATGCCTGCAAGTGACAACCTTTACAGCTCCTTGGTGCTGTTCTGCTTTTTAACACTGAAAACTGTAGAGCACATCCTGATTCTGCTGTCCTCTTTGGCAGATGTTTTATTAATCAGTAGCTTTTTTATCACATTTCCTAACAATTATTTGGTTTGAGGTTGCTTAGGTTGGTTATTTTTCTATACTTGAATGAAATATTCATCATGCTAACTCAAAATGGGTTTTGTCAGTGCTACTCTGGCTTGTGTATACCATGCCTGCTAGAAGACATTCTACAAACGTGATTCTACACATGCACTTGTCTTGCATCTTCGTCTAACAAAAACTGTTTCAAAGAAGTATTTTTAATAATTTAACACAGGTAAACAGTATTTTCTACTTCTTTAAACATCATTTGTTCACCTTGTTCCACAGTTGCAGTATAAATGTATTGGGTTTTCTTCATTCATAATATCATTTGCTTATCATATGTTAGCAAGCTTCAGACTTTCTTCAGAGATAGAGCTCATCTGAGGCCTGTAAAAGTGTCAATGGATATTAGGGTTTTCATCCCCTATATTCTGTGTTTCTGCAATATTTCATGAATCATCACTCAAACGACTTCCATTAAATTTTAGTGTATTACTTAAAGCTCTTCTTCTACACCTGATAAAGAAACCTCCAAAAATCAGGGATAAGTTAGCCTGCCAGTGCTGGAAGCTTAAACTGTCTTTCTTTCAGGTCTCACCCAATAGCACAAGTTTCTACTTCACATTTGAGAACAGAAAACGTTTTGGTTTAGTCAGATTGGTTCATATAGACCTGTAGATTTGCAATTTGCTTTACTTCATGTTGCCTCTTAATTGCCTAAGAAATGCATGTGCAACAACCCAGCCTCTCCAGACTATATATTCAATCTTAAATCAGGCACCTGGAACAAAAGTAATGTCTATTTCATCAAGCACCTGGATACAAGGTCCACTGTGAAAACAGTAACAGGTCATTTAGAGCCTCTACCAGGTAGTAATACCTACTTTTTGTAAATATGCAAGTGTCTTAGTACCACTTGGGACTTTTGTCCCACACTTGGCCTCACTTCTCACTATCCCAGCCTTGTGCATTGTTAAGCTGCTGCCTGGCTTGAGCTGGGGCCATGCGCAAACCCAGCCACCACCACAACTTAGCTGCCATGGCCAGGCCCACCTGGTTCTTCCTGTTGGTCATGTCCTGCCCCTGTGGCCACCCTCACCCTTGCCCCCTCCCCTGTGCTGTGCATCCCCCTCCCACTGCAGGGTACTGCAGTGATTTGTCAAAACAAGATACTCATTAGTTAATCCTTTCAGTTGCTTGAGCTTTTTGTTAAGTCTTGCATCCTACAATTCGTAAAGATATTTTGTTTGCCTAGTAGCATGCTTAGGTGGGGCAGGAGAATTAGGCATCACTTTTCCTAACTCGCTTCCATTAATTTTATTTCTCGTGGTGTACATACAGAGGTCACTATTTGTTCATTCCTTTTGAATAGATGACTTCAACTGGACCGGATTCAAATTCATATTTGTCTGTCCGTAGTTAGGATGCCCTTGCCCAAGCTGCCCAGAGGTTCTGATTATAAGCACTGCTTACTGTTTTTTTTTCCCAGCATCAGGACTTCATCTTTGTGAATGTTTTATTACTATTACTGTCCAATTGTGCTGAATGTTTTTTCCCCCCCTAAAGAATCTCTTAAGGAACAAGCAAGACACCATGGTACCTTGCTGGGAAAGCTGCCCACAAAAGGGAGTGCTACCTGAGCAGAAACTTGAGTTCTGTCTTCTGGGGGGTGCTTGTAAAACTGCTGACACATCCAATATAGAAAAACAGTTGTCATTGATATTCTCCTCCAACATTGCACCCTTAACAGAAAGTGAGAAATATACTATCATTCTTTTCATTTTCTTATTTTCTATTCATAAATAGAGATTCTTTGCTTATCCACTGCTGTAGCCAATGATATGTCTGAAGTTTTTCAAAAACTAGTACAATAAGCTTATCCACTTCCTCCTTTGGGCTTTGTTCTAGACAGAAGAATTTTGGGATGAGGAGGTTTCTCCAGCTCTTTACCATTCTGGGTGGGTTGGCATAGTCAGTCAGCACCTCCCTCTTTCATTTTCCATTTTTGCTCTGACTAGTGATAGAAGTCAGCTTCTAGACAAAGTGCAGAACCTCCAGGATTTCTAAACTCCAGATTCACAGCTACCTTACTCAGCAGGAACTGACTTCAAGTGATTACAAGAAACATGCACTTTGCAACAAGTCACTGTCAAATATAAGGCTCCAGGTCTTTGTATAGACTGAAGTAATGTTTATACCGCCTTCTGCTGTCTTGTGCACTTTAAGAAAGTTTCAGTTCTGCACACATATTCGGTATTTTATTCTTTGTGCTATAAGGTAATCAGCGGTGGCTCTGTTTTAAGCGTGTGCAAGAAATTTGCTATTCTCTGTCCTATTCCAGCTTGCTGAGGATAGCAACAATGTTACACTCAGACTGTCAGTTTGAAGCTCAGGCTCAGAGAACTCAAGTTCATACTCCCTGACTGATCTCATTGCTCATATATTTTGCTCAGACTTGGCTTGAATCTAGAATTGGAAAGCAAGGAAAGAACTTACTTCTGCAGTTTAGATTGGATGAGTTTAAGCCAAATGAAATTGCAAGCAGCCCACATTCTGGCACAGTTTAATTAAGAAACTCAAGATGCAAAGATCCAACACAAACTATATCTGAGAAACTCTGGCCTTTTAGGCATAATTCCCAGTAACAGACTGTGCAGCCCAGAGTACAGGAACATGTGGATTTGAAGACCTTTCCTGAGTTCTTATTGTTATTAGCAGAAAAGACTGTTTTCATAGATGCAAACTACCATAAGTTAGAATGATGTCACAAAATTACTGCACTGAATATGTCATTAGTTCAAGGTCAGATAAGCACAAAGGAAGTTGACTGTAAAATATGGACAATACAATCCAGTTCAATTGACCAATCTACTAATAAATCTTACTGCATACAAGCTTGTTTTTTTTTTATTTTATCCACTATTTTATTCCATGATGTCTAAAAATTGCTCAACCTGTCCCAGTATGATGATACCATAACCATATGCATGTGTGCATGTGTGTAGAGATCTGTGTGTGTATGTGAAAATCACACCAAGAAAGTTTAAGTCCTAAATTGGACTTACCCCTTTGATAGGAATCTAGGCTTGAAAACCATTGTTTTTTTTTTCCTAGCTTGCTGAAAAAGCTTTCAACTCCAAATGCTTGGAAACACTGATTTATGTGCTTTTATACTGCCCTATCTCTCTACCAGGAGAATTCTGTAAGAAGGGAGCAGCAAGATTCATCAAGAGATGACCCAGCACGAGCTCCTTCCTAAAGGCAGGATTAGTAATGTTTCTCTCATTTTTCATAGACTGTCACCTAATCTGCACTTGCAATGCTGGCTAAACAAACTTCCTTAACCAGTCATTTATAATCCTCTCCCTGATGTTAGAAATTTTCTTCCCTAGTATCTAACCTGAATCTTTTAGAGTGCAGGGCCATGACTTATCACACAGACATGGACATCAGAGTATTCCTTCCTTGTCGTTAAAGCTTTTTATTCACAAAACCTTCTAGATGACCTTAAATAACTCTCAGTGTTTCCTCAGGTTTTCTAGAACGCACTCATCACTCTCCCTTCCAGTTGATCTTCTACTGGTACACACTTTTTGAAGTGCAACGCAACTAAATACAGGTACAGAAGTTAATGAAAAACTAAATAATCTTTAATCCTCTATTAACAGTGGTAAGGGGGCATTCTTCTGTCACACAGTTTATGGTTATGTACCTACACAATTTGTATTTTTACATCAGGACTGAAGTGTTCCACTTGCAGATACGCAAATACGGGATTTCTAGAAGGCTCTGAATCATATGGAATGTTAATGTTAGATCAAATAAGAATATCACAATGACATCTGACCAAACAAACATAAACTGGAATTAAGACTACAGGAAAATTTTATTAGCTTATTTAATTGTGCTGGTTCTAATAAATACACACAACTCTAATTTGGTGTTTACCTGTTTTCTTTCTACTAATACCTAAATATGTAACATATGCAATAATAATTGGTCAGGCCTGTCATTAGACTGTAGCTACTTACTGTAGCAAAGTGGGAACCTCATCTACTTAATTAAAAACCTCTATGAATACTGAATTTATCCAAAAGATAGAAAAAATAAAAATTTAAGTATATTCTGGAAATGATTTATCTGTAGTCTTTATGAGCCAACTACCCAATTCCTCAACTTTCACTATAGAAAAATGCTGACATTCATAACTTTGTCTCTTCTGCAAATCCTTTCTCTGCTCTTTCGATACCAAATGCTGAAACAGATATATTCAGTACAATCCATTCTGAGATTATACTAAAATAACCCTTATCTGTTTAAAGATAGCAGATATTAGTAGATATGTAAATTCTACCTTGTAAAACCTTTTCTGTCCATAAAACACGGCTTGAAAAAATACAATGTGAAGTTGCCCTTAACATTGTGAATGAAAATAGATGAGAGGCACAAAGCTGTTCCAATTGCAAAGAAAGGAGAAATGGTAGCATAGCCAGCAACAATTAATCCATATAACAACTGATAAACCATGGGTAAGAGAGGAATTCAGAATCCAAGAAAATAATTGTGAAATTCATTGCAGCCCTTTCTTGCTTGTCACAAAGGCACAGCTTGCTGACTGTGGTGGAAGAGAAATGAGGATATTATCTTCTTTTGTCTGTGGCTCTGAACCAGAACAACTAAAGTTCTCATACAGAAGAAGGTGAATTTACTTTGGCTCTGTTTTCAAGGTTCCCAGATGAGAAACAATGATGATCTTAGGTAGCCAGCAGTGTTCACTTAGTAGTTTCAATATTAGTTATTTGAAATATATTGAAAGTTAAGTGACAAGATTACCTCCCACTTAAAAAAAACACACTGATTCTTTTAAAATATGAGAAAAAATAAAGATTAATTGAAGAAAATTACTTATGGAGCAAAAAGTCTGCTAACACTGCCTGCATCATTATTTATAGAGAAAGTAAGTTATTTCTGCTAAAGTGACAAACTACCCTTGAACAGCAAAAGGAAAAAAATAGTTTATAAGTTCAAGCAGTAAAGTTATTAAACAAGATCTAAGTGTACTAAGAAACACACAACATATTAGAAAAGTCAATTTCTTAAATTAAACCACAAAACAGCAAGTGGACAAAGGACTGACCTTGGATCGGGGTGGTGCTCGGATGAACCATTTACAGTCTACTGCTTCAGTTTCAGAAGCTTTTCCTTCTTTGACAATTTGCACAGATTCCACAATTCCTTCAGGTCCTCCCATCTCAAACTCACAAACTAAATAACAAAATACCAGAAAAAATGATGCCTGAACAGCAAACAAAAATATTTTCTACAGAAGAGTGCAAAGGCTTCCAAGTTAAAAAAAACACAAAACAACATACCAACCTGGCAACGGTTTCAAAACACCAAGGTCCTTAAAATCTGGATCTTAAAAATTGAGAAAGAGAAAATTAATTTCGTTCAGTATCTTGGCTATAATGTCTATGTGGTAAAATTTGACAATGCACTTCATAATATAATTATGCTTATATTTCTCAGAAATAAGAAATGTTTCAAAACTATAGCAACACATTAATTAGTAATGCAGAAATTAATGATACTATTAGACCAAGATTGTGTTTTTTTTTTCTGTTATGAAATGCTGGTTTTGCCTCTCTGTCTCTGAAGAGTTCAAAAATATTTCTGCTCACAGTAGAAAGCAAGAACGTCACACAGCTAACCACACAATATTTTAATACATCAGCCTAATGAAAGAGGATATATTTACCGATCCACTCAGAATCCTTTTGCCTATTTTACATTTTGCAGTATGACACTCAGCTTAGCTACAGAAATCTGAACTCCATTCTGTGTTTATGTATACTTTGCCATCCCTACTGCCAAAAAGGAAACTCTTTGTCAGAAGCATCCATTTGGTCTTCCCGGAATAGATACCACAAGGGTTTGCCATGGAATTCATATGCTAGCAAGGTAGGAAGTCTAATACATGCGGTATTTTTAATCTGATAAATATGATCATATTTACTGTCTAAGACTCTTTGTATCATGTTTTTATAGCCAGTTATAACACATAGATAAAATGAGTTTTATCTTAAACCTATGCATCAATAGACAATTATCCATTGAAAAATCATTTCACAAAATTTGTCCCAGTTTGAAGATACTATCCAAACCCAGAAATGTAAAAGAGGCTGAGGTATTTCAAGAGAAAATGACTTCTTCAGAGTACACTAGTCTTGTCTGGGAGATTTTAACCATTTACGCTTCTTTTGTACCTAAAATTAATATTCTGTACAGAGGAAAATAAACAAGTAAACCAAAAATTAAAAAAAAAAAAAAATAAAAAAACCACAACAATAAACCAAACAACCAAACACAGACTCAAAAAAAAAAAAAAATCCACTGGCCTTTATTCTTTTTTTTTTTTTTTTTTTCTGGAGAGTTGATAGGATCTGGCCATCTGAAATCAGTGATAAATACTTTCATACAAACACTCTGCATTAAGCTGCTCCTGAGCCACATACATAGTGCCCAGGCCTCAAAAGAATTGCACAAGAGGAAAGCTAGGGTTCAGTTTGGGCCATGAGTCTATTCATGGAACTGATCTTACTGTTTCAGAATTGTGTCAGTGCAGAAAAAGCTATAAATAAAACAATGAAGAAAAAGTTTGGAAGTAGGAAATACATGAAGTGAAAAAAAAAAACAACCAACCCACCACCAAAACTGCTGTTCCTCTAGCCTTAGTCAAGTCAGGACAGCAAGAATCATAACCAAACAATATCCTGAAAAAAGTCTAGTGCTCTATAAGCAAGATCAGTCATTTTAACCTGAACAATCAGAATGTCTTGACTTCAAAAACTAGAGTTGTAAGATCACTTTTTTAAACTGTTGTTCTATAACCAGGCTGCTTTTGTTTTTCCCAGTTATCTTTTTCAGTTGCACAATATAAATCATGAGTAAATACTCATGAACTTAAGGGACTGAAAATATGACTAAGTAGGTAATTAGCATTAATTGTTAAGCAGTTCTATGGATCAGTAGATAGATATGCTAACCAACAACACTACATGTACTGAGATATTTGAGTTAATGTCCTCAGATGTTGATATATAGTGCTGAAAGCAATATACTAAAAGGAAACCTACTTTGACTGTTGGTTCAAATTACCATCCAAACCATTACATTTCTTCATTTTGCTAAATTTGCAAGGATCACTCTGATTTACTGAAAACACTCCAACATTAGCAAAGTACAGAGGAAGAAAGAAGAAAAAGGTATTGACAGGATTTCTCCCATATGAAGAAGTTTTCATATAAAGGAGTGCAAGCAGCAAGAATCCAGGCTGAAATGTAATCTAGACCAGGAAATTTGACCCATAAAACAATTCTGAATGTAAGTTCTTATTTGTTAACAACACAGTAACATTGGTAACAATGAACACTAAAGTCTGCAATCTGTTAGAATTCTAGAAATATGGTAGATCTTGCTCAGATTAAAAAAAAAAGTCTTTTTGCAACCTTTCAACATCTCAAGAGTGTTAGTGAAATAGAATCTATGACACCTGAGGCGATACACTTCATTAAGCATTGATAGTATACCAAAATTCTTATAATGAAACAAGAACCTGTAAATAAAGCAGTATCAGAGTTGATGAAAATTAAACCATGTTTAATTATGTTTAAGCATATTTAACCAGCAAATGCTTGTTGTTGGTGATTTGTTGTTTTTTTTTTAATAGTCTACCATTAAACAGGTTATACTTTAGCAGCTCTTCTGTATGTAATTCAATCAAGTTGTTATTATTAGTCTGGCTGAGTCAGAACCCTTTTAATGATATCTAAACAGTGACTGGCTATATCTTCCAACAGACAGATAGTCTTAATGAAAATCATGCTCCCATTAGGAAAACCTCCCAAGACAGATTTTTTTTTCCCTTAAAAATAAGATTAATCACCTGTAATAAAAAAGAAAAATGGGAGGCAATAAGCTTTGAGGGGAATGCAATATACGGAATTTTTTTATGGGATCTTAATGGAGGAAACATGTAAAAAGAAACACATGAATTTTCATAAGAAATGTGAAAATGTGTAAATGTTATATAAATTGAAGATCTTGCATCCAAAAGAATATCTGTGGCTCTTTCTGAAGCATTGGATGTCTTTTTTAAAAACCAAACAAAGCCAACAAAATAAAGGTTATCCAGAAATCTCCTTTGGTGATATACTGCAACTGATTCCACAAATAATGGATTCCTGCAATGTTTAGTTACTGTAATCTTTTCTGTAAAACCTCTGTGAAGCATTGAACTACACTTGAAACTTTTTATAAGGTGTAAAATCAGTGCCAGGTTATTTAGATTTACTGGCAAACAAGCAGAATGAGAAACTTTAAAGTAAATAAAGAAGAAAATGGTGCTAATCTGTAATTTCCTTTATCAGTAAAAAAAAATACTGTGGATGAGCAGACAGTGGGCTGAACTGGAAACTAGTTGAACAACCAGGCACGTGATGGTGGGAATCAGCATCATAAAGTCTAGTTGGAGGCCAGCAATCAGTAGTGTACCCAAGGGGTCAGTACTTGGTCCAATCCTGTTTGACGTCTTCATTAATGATCTAGGCGATAAGGCAGAGTGTACCCTCAGCAAGTTTGCTGATAACAAAACTGGGAGGAGTGCAGGGTCATGCTGCCATCCACAGGTTGGAGTAATGGGCTGACGGACCTTATGAAGTTCAACAGGCAGAAGCACAGATACCTTCACCTGGGGAAGAACAACCTCATATACCAATATATGCTGGGTCCATTCAGATAGAAAGCGGCTTTGCATAAAAAGCTCTTGGGAATCCTGACAGACACCAAGTGGAACATGAACCCATAGTGGTGGCCTTGGGGCAAATAAGGCCACCACTATCCTGGGCTGCATTAGGAGTGCTGCCAAAAGGCTAAGGGAGGTGATCCTTCCCCTCTACTCAGCACTGGTAGTGCTGTGTCCAGTTCTGAGCTCCCAGTACAAAAGCTGCTGGAGACAGTCCAGCAAAGGATCATAAAGCTGATTAAGGGACTGAAGCAACTCTCATTTGACGAAAGGCTGAGAGAGCTGGGACTGTTCAGCCTGGAGAAGGGTCAGAGGTAATCCTACTAAAGTGTGTAAATTCCAGAATGGAGGGTGCAAAGACCATGGAGCCAGGCTCTTTTCAGTGGTATCCAGTGACAGAAAAACATGCAATGGGCACACAGAAGGTTTTGTCTGAACATCAGGAAACACTTTTCCACTGTGAGATCTTCTGATCACTGACACAGGTTGGCCAGAGAGGTTGTGGAGTCTCCATCCTCAGAGATATTCAAAAGCTGTCTAGACATGGTCCTGGGCAAGGAGCTCTGTTAAGACCCTGCTTGAAAAGAGGGGTTTACAGAAGAACTCCAGGGGTGCCTTCTAACTCCAGCCATTTTGTGATCCTGTGATTCTATAATAAATAAACACTGGAATGGATTAATATTGAAAAAAAAAAACTAGCCAAAAGACAAATCTCAGATATTAGCAGAGGTTAGACAAATCATAGAATGGCTAGAGTTGGAAAGGATCCTAAGATCATCTACTTCCAGCCCCTACCATGAGTAGGGACACTTTGTACTAGACCAGGTTGCTCAAGGCCCTGTCCACCTTGTCCTTGAACACTTCCAGGGATGGCGAATCCAAAACTCTAGCCAATCTCTTCCAATGTCTTTATTTAAAAACATTAAATTTGAATAAAAAATCCATTATCAAAACTGTTCAACTTGTCTTCAAAAACAGATTTGTGAGGCTTTTAAAAGCAATTTTAAGTAACACGAAAAAAATTACAGTATTTTCTTTCTTACAGAAGCACAAATTTGTGAGTAAACCTCTCACATTTTATTCATCAGTTTCTTTATCTTTTCATCCAAAGTTCATTTGGACACTTTCTCATAGTGTCAACATCAAACCTGTTGCTTGTCCTGATAGAAATAACAGATATCTCACTCTTGGAAGTCAAATTATTGAGGTCTACAGAATTTTCAATATTTCTTTTTTTATAAAGGAATATTGAGCTGGTATGTTCCATAGCATAGCTTGGCTAGAATATACTTCATTGCACACAATTATACACACAATTACTGAAGTACAGTAGATACAGCAAAGAATACAAGCAATTACTGTATGGTCAGAAGTTAAGATGCAGGAAATGTGTGCCACAGAATCCTGGTGAAGGTACGAAATCTGACTGTGATTAACTTTTGTGGCATTTTTCTTTCTTCTATAAATGAGAAATGAAGGAATTATTTGATCAAACTATACACCACAAAGGGTTGATGTCTGAAACGTAAAAGGACTTTTTCTGTTTGTGAATAAAAATAAAACCTCCCTTTTTTCAATAGTTATATACACAAAATAGACACAATACGTAGAAAACATTTCCTAATGATAACTATGGAAATTGACTATTTTTACTCATTGAAGAGATAGATGTAGCTATGTCTTTTCATTTTCTAGTCTCTAACAGACTAGAAATAGGCATTCAACTTCTACCTGTCAATATTTAAGAGATTTTAACAAATGCATATGGCTCTTTTACAGACCTGATTTTACATGCAAATGCTCATGGAAAAGAGAATTGCACTGTTCAGCAAGCCGCCAGTTACTTATTTTCAAGTTTTTGAAGTCAAGTTCTTTTACAATGATTTCTGGGAGCTTAAACTAGCTTTGCCATCTTGAGGAGTGAAATATAATTCTCTGCAAAAGCGGAGCTTGCCAAACTCAATACAGAACAGCAAGATTATTCTACAGTATTTTATGTGGTTGCTTCCTAGTATTTGATGATACAGCAAAAATACTGGAAGATGATGACCAAAAAAATTTAAAAGCTTACAAATCTGCTCAAAGAATCACTAGAACAATTTTAAAATAGAAAAACATTTCTATAAGTAAACATCTCCTGTGAGCTGGACAAAGGGGGCTTAGCTTTTCTGCTGGACAGAGTAATGGAAATGTACTTAGCATAAACAATACTAAGTGAAATAGATGTGCAAAAATGTACAAATTATTGTCTTGTTAGCTGAAAATGAAATTTGTCCTGATGAATGTTTTCAGCTCTGTAGTCTTTCTGAAACTTCCACTTCTGGGATTTTGGTACATATATCAGATAATCCAAACACTGTTTGAGACCTATGCTCTTGTGAGTTCTTTCTTTATAACATGGTTCCCACCCATACAAAGTTTAAACTGGAGACAGACCCTATTCTAGACAGTTTACAGAGTAGACAAGAGAGGCAAGCAGGCTAAAATGTCAAAGCCTGCCTTTGTGTTCATGAAAAGAGAAAGCTAGGTGCGACCTCTTCAATCACGTGTCTGTTACAATAGAGTTCACTCAGGCACTTTTTGTCTGCTCGGTTCAATTTGTCTTAGCAAGAAGTTATGCAAAGACATAGATTTTCATTTTCTGGTGATACCGCCTTTTCATTTCCAAATATATGTTGAAGAAACAAGAATTAACTTCTGGTATACAAATGCCTAGCTACTGCTCTGCTACTGTCTAGCTACTGTCTAGTTGCAGTGTATCTCATATTAATGAGGTCACTATAGCTGTGCAGTTTGCAAACCAATCTAATATATTAATTACACTATAAAGATACTTTGTGAGTTTAACTGAGGTTAGTAAATGTGACAAAAGAAAAAACTAAAACAAAACAAACTAATTTGGAAATCAAACTTCTGCACAGCAGTTTGTGTTATTTCAATATAAGGAATCTGGTTAAAATAACTAGAGCAGGTTGGTTGTATTTTTCTAAATATGATTATAGTTCATATAATCATATGCAGCACTGCATATGATTGCAATGCTGCAGAATCCATTTAGAGACGTTATTCCTAAGACAAATAGTAGCTTTAGTGTACTTTATTGTGAGTCAGATCAGCAAAGGCAAGACAAAAATCTCCTTATGGAGGTACTTCCTCAAAAACAGTATTTCTCAAAATTCTCCAGAGTACAAAACTTTTTGGCTTATTTGTCTTCTTATGACTTCTTGCTCATCTAATAGCAGGTAGAACTTCAAGGTGAAATAGCAAAAGTCATATTCACATCTGCTTTTGCACTTACCACCTTTGAGTTCTTTCATGTGAAATTGTTGCAGTTCTTGTGGGAAAGGAGAGTAAGAATGGGCGGGCAACAGTGTCATTCTCAGGCTTGATGATATGTGTGGGATTATTTGGTGGATCATTTCTACTCTGTTATGTATTTCTAGTGGCTGAGTGCTCCAATTAGACATCATATTATCCTTATGCAGTACCCTGTGTGGGGAAACACAGGGAAAAATGATCTTACGACAATATTTCAGGGACTGCATATGCCTTTATCTACTAGATGCCTGGGACTGTGTGAAACAAGACTTGAATGAGCAATGCAGACTTGTTGCAACAGTGCAGCTGACAATGCCAGGACTGACTATCAGTCAATGCATCTCCCCAAGATAATATCCCAGTGGCTTTCTGTGATTGACTAATGGTCTCTGAACTTGACTAGGAAGACTGATGTACAACATAAAAGTGCTATGGAGCTTTTCCTGAATGATGTTAAACAAAAAGCATAGCTTAGTCATGCAATTTAGCACAGTACTAGTAAGGCTTCGGATTTGTCTCATTGGTTTGTTATAAATGACTACTAGACCAGCCCAAGAAATAACATTTTAAGTTCATGGCAGAAGAATAGGGAAAAATGATCCAGAGGGCTTAGCCACAACTGGTTGCTAGGAATTACTTCTTAAGATTTAATCAATTTATACACAGTAATTGCTAGCTGTCACTGAGTGCTAAATCTGCATATTCTTTTCAGAGAGGCCATCAGTCCATGGAGTGGATTTCTCAGGACAGAGGGAGCTTGTGGGAATAACTTTCTGTTGTGGTTTAAGTCCAGCCAGTAACTCAGAACCAAGCAGCTGTTAGCTCATTTCCTCTCCCCCCCCCCCCCCTCCAGGCAGTATAGGGAGTAGAACTGAAAGAATGTAAATCTCACAGCTTGCAATTAGAACAGTCCAGTAACTAAGGTATAATACAAAACTACTACTACTACTAAGAATGATAAGGGAAATAACGAGAGGACATAAAGCTAAAAAGGGAAAAGAAAAAACCCAATAAACACAAGTGATGTAAAATGCAATTGCTCATCACCTGAGCAGCAATCTGGGCCTTCCAGGTAACTCCCCCAAGTTTATATACTGGGCATGACGTGCTATGGTATGGAATACCCCTGTGGCTAGTTTGGGTCAGCTGTCCTGTCTCTGTTCCCCCCTTGGCTTCTTGTGCCCCTCCTCACTGCAGAGCACGAGAAGCCACAAAGTCCTTGATCAGGGTAAACATTACTTAGCTACAACTAAAAACATTGATGTGCTATCAGCATTGTTCGCAGAATAAAGCTGAAACACAGCACTGCTACTAGGAAGGAAAATAACTGTTACAGCGGAACCCTGGACACTTGGTGATATAAAGTAACCTTTGTTATTTTATTGTAGCAAAAATATTTCCTCCTACTTTTACCCCAAAACATTCAATAGAATGAATGCATTCATTGCAATGTTCCGGACACTTTTGAAGAAGTGTCTTTTTCAGCTATTATAGCCAACAGAATATATTACTTGTGTTACTTCAAATAATACTGCGTAACCTGTAGTTGACCACACATTAAGATACATTTCCACTAAAAACAGAATTATCAGCATAGTGTTTACACCTACTAACATTCTGCTGCTGTAGCTGGCCACACCAGTCAAGGCATGTATGCTATAGGAATCTTTTTGAAGAAAACTGCATCTCACATGAGAAATACAAATACCTCCTCTAGTTTTCATGTGTGAATAGTTTACTGTCCACCAAGAGATTCCTTGCACTGTCTCCAGTATTTTTCTATTACAGCCTAGCAAAGTATGAGGTGGGCTTTCACTAAAATGAAAAACTGTGTCAGAGAGTACTGGAAGGAAGATGAGTTGTGTTTGTAAAAACAACAGATTGCTTAATCATCTGACCATGTAAAATGCCAAAAAGAGATGAACCAGACACAATACTCCAGAAAATATGATCTTAAAATGGAAACAAGAGCCATAGACAAAAAAGCTATTCATTAGTTTACTGTACAACTGTTAGATTTTTTAAAGTTATTGGCTAAATTATGTTGCAGTGCTCTCCTATAAAAGTCTTTGTATGATTCTAAAAGCCAGTGTTACAGGATGTTTTTAAAATATATTCAATATCCAGAGTATAAATCTGACGGTGTTCAGGATCAAGAGGAGAATTCTAGGTTTTCATCCCCACTGGAGCCTGAATGCTCTCTTTCTAAAGCAAGAATAAAAAAAAATAAAAAACAACCAAAACTAGAACATATCAAAGGAAGAGTGAAATCCATTCATTAAGCAAAACTGTCAACACTAATTGTAATTTTATGTGCCCACCACAGATATTTTCAGTGATCAAAAAGAGGAACTCTAAAAGCCACATAGTCAATGAATTGCTGGGGAAGGCATATCAACACCATGTCCTAGAAACAACTGCGGGAAAAATAAGTCTTCTGTTCTGTCCTTTTTAGCATCCATAGTAGTATAGCTGTCAGTGACATCAGCGCTTTCCTTTTTGTTCTGCTACTTTTAGATTCTATGCCTAGAAATTGTGCTTTCAGGGAGCTATACAGAATACTGTGGAGTTTTCTTGGAGATAATCTTGCACTTTCTTTTCTTCAACTTTGTAACAGCATAGGGTACCAGCTTTTTCTGAGGAACTGTTTCAGGAGGAAGATAACTCTGTGTCTTAAGCTGTGAATTCCTATTTAATTTACCAACAAACTTACAAATCTTATTTTTTTTATACAAGATAACATTCAAATATTAAAAGGATTTAAAAACTATATGGAAAGGGACCAATAGTCCCTCCACTCTTTCCAGTATTATGAAATCGAACCTCTCCTGAGGTTATGTGAGGAAAATATTTTCATAAATTCTTGGTTAAGAAAGGCTTTACAGCTAGGTTTTTGGCCTTGCAGTTCATCTGTTTCCTGTTGGTTACAGCTTCATGAGAGTGACATTCCCTTTTGTTCAAACAGATCATTCTTCTTCAATTTCATGCAATTTAAAGTGCCAGAGAACACTCCAGACTATGATTACTTGCTAATAGTGACCTAACATAGGCATAATCTGTTAGAAAAAAGACACCAGGTCAACTGGGACTTCAACTATTTTGATGAAAGCCCTACTGTATGCTTTACTATGCATTTAACTAAAACAAACACAATTCCTACCAACCCTAGCCCAAAATGGTTTCCACTTAGTGACTAAAGATTCATCAGTAACAGGAAGCTGTTTTGGCATATGCCCATGTGAAAAAAACAATCAACAAGATGATAAATTCTAAATCAAAGGGTATCGTTTTCAACCTTTTAGACTTTTTCTTTAAACAAGATCCTTCTAACAGATTTTCAGTGCTCTGTGTTCACTAAAAAATTCTCAAACTGGTTTGTCATGAACATAAGCAAACAAATGGGTCTGGGATAATTAGAGATCTGTTGAGTTTGAATAGTTATATTTGTGTCTATAAAAACTGTTACTGCTGACTTTTCCTCAACCCAGAGCCTAGTGAGCCAACTATCTCTAAACAGTGATTGTATCCAGTATAGATTAGTGATTTTTTAATTCTATTATCCTAATTTGTAAATTTATGTTAAAAAATTGTAATTTCCATGGAATTAAACACATTTTCAGTTTTCCCTCTCTATTCAAAAGCTACCAGTCTGAATCAACAATCTGATTTCTACTGGATTTACTTACAATCTTAATATTGATTATAACAGAAGCAGATTCAGGCCCACAGTCTAAGCTGAATTTAGCAATTGGTTTATTGGGTGCTACACTGATTGACTGGCTCAACCTCATATAGAGAACAAAAATTGTCCTTCTGCATTACAATCACCATGAAAAAGGCATTGTGATTCACTGAATCACACTCTGAAAGAGCAGTGTTCATAAGTCCTTATGTCTACTTCATACAATATCCAATATTGCCATTAACTGGCTGAAGAGACTGGGAAAAGAACAGCAGAGTGGGTACTGATTAGAGATTGGCCAGTTCTTCTTCTGATGTGGCAATATTCAGAAGAAATGAGTTATCAGGCATTTTTCACTTTCAGCAGCAGGAGGACAAACATGCCGGTCAGTCACAGCACTCAGGATTGTTAAGTACGGGTCAGCTGCTTATTCAACAAGAACACAATAATTAAATTTCATTTGACCAGATCAAGTTTTTGACTGCCAAACAGCAGGATTTTTCTTAGCTTTATTTGAAAGAGTCATTTAAAGCTTTAGCAATTAAAATAAAAAAATAAAAAAAAAAATAGATAAATAAATAGACCCTTTAATTTAAAAGTGCTATAAAATCATTATCTATATGTGTATACAAAATGCTCTGGAATACAAACCATATTAATACCACAAATGATTCCTTGGGGGGAGAGGACATGCAAATACAGAGATTCAAATTACCCAAATCTGATTTTTAAACTACTAAGACAGTATGTATTTTATTAAAAAATCCACAACCTATAAACTTATTTTATATAACTTCAGTATGGACTTCATAGTTGGCAGCAGTTAGTAACCACCTGCCTAATCCACATAATGAAATCAGCATTAAAGAAAACAATATTTTTAAACAGGTTTTTCTGCATTCTCTTTTAATATTAATTTTCACACAGAGTTGAGAAATAAGATACAGGAATAAAAATAAGGGAAAAAAAATCAGGAGAAAACAAGAAATGGTATCATACAATCTTTTATTAACCCACATACTGCAACCAGCAGATTTGATAACATTGTCTCTTGAGCTTCAACTATCAGATAACATCTGGCAAATGATGTTTGTAAGTCCGGTTACACAACATCTTTTGCCTTCTCAGAGTCATCTAGGGGACTGATATGTGACTAGAATAGCACATTTCACACTGCCTGCTTCTGTCATGCTATTACACATTTTTAATACTGGATGTGCTACAGACATCAGTTTATTTAAAACTGAATTCTCAGAAAATATTTGGCAATTCTGTTCCCATCATCTTACTAATGACACTAATGACACTTTCTTAACACAAACTGCCGGGTATTAGATATAGTCTTTTGACATCAAAGTATCCAAATAAACTTTCTGCTTCTCTAGTGTGGAATGATCTCTGAAGCAATATTTTTTCAATGTTGATCAAAAGCACTTGCTTAATTATTTTGCAATGAATTCATTCTCTTTGATGGCATTTAATTGCTTGGTAAATTACATCACCCTAAACTTCACCAAAAAAATAAATTAATCTATAGTCCATTTTAGATTGTGCACCACAGACCAAAACATTTTGTCTCACTGAAGTTAAATTCTCCTCTAGAAATCTACTTGAGGAAATACTTATGTCAGACAGTCATTCACCTAAGCAGTTGCAGACTATGCTATGATCAAGTAAACAATGTGCATTTGGCATAGTAAAGTCTTTAGAACAAGATAATTTGAGGGCACTGGATCTCTCGATATCAAAGAAAATATTTTTATACTTACATATTTGTGGTATTTATTATATCATTAATTTTTAATAAGAAACAAAATATCTGTCTTGAAAATTGCTAAGGGCAGAAATAATTTTGCTCACAGGAATGCGACCTGATCTGATTATGAATAACTAACATATTTTTAATGAAGGGTTTTCAATTAGACTGTATGTCCACACGATTTCAAACCACTATTAAATCAGATGGAATATATCATGGCAGACAAGAATACAAGCCTAGATCCAACTTGCCTGCCTATGAATCCAAGTACAACGGTATTAATAGAAATCTCAGTCTTAAACCAGAGAAGAATTTGTTCTTTTCAGATGAGGTTTGGTTTTTGTTTTTTTTTTATTGCATGACGTTGTAGATAATGCTTTTATGCATCATATTATACTAGCTAAATGAACACTGCACTGCAGTGAAAACTAGGAAGAGAAGAAGGGTTAAGGAATCCTGTAGTTTTCATTCAATAATTATGAATGAAAGTATTGAAAGTAGCTTTAAATATTTACATATAAAAATAAAATTAAAAAAAAATCTCATTAGCATTTAATATCTAGCAACAATCAAGTTTTCTATTTTTTTTTTTTTTTTTGCCTTTTTAGTTAAAGGGAAAAGAAACAGCAGACAATACAACTGTGAAAAAAATAACTGAAAGATAACAAAGTGACAGGTTCACAATGAAAATAAACTGAAATTTGAATCTTCCTGAATGCAGCTCTTTTGCTTAAATGATTGCTTATTTCAACAGATGTTTCACCATCTAAATGTCTTCATGCTTGGTTCTAAACGAATTAAGAAAGTAAATGAACAGAGAATATAGGTGCTTTAAATGTCTGCAGATTGCTGAATAAATGAGTAAACAGTAAATAAACTACTGATAAATAGTCATAGCTGTCAACAACATGTAGCATGGAAGACAGACCCCATTCTTTGAAAGACCTGCAGCTGAACTAGCTCAGGCTCAGGAGATCTGAGTTTCCTCATTATTGGAAAGGTGTGCAATAAAGGCAACTACTCCTCAGTCCTGACATCTAAGTTCCTAAATCAGCAAGTGAAGAGATGAGATTTTTTTCAGAAAAAGCAAAATACTAAAGATCATCTTGGCTTTCCATAGGTATCTCCTGTTTGTGGAGATTTTTATGTGGGACTTTAGCCTCCAGTTTCAGAGAAACATAACAAAAAAAAAAAAAAACAAACAAAAAACCCAACAAAACCAAACAACCACAGGCCTCTATAATTGTCCCTCTCAAAAAAAGCTGTCCTTAAGTACAGAGCCATTTTTATTTTAAAAAGATGATTTGGCAATTATGCACTATCTCAAGTTTAAGTAGTGGGAATGTAGTAAAAAATCAAATGAAAACTTTATGCTTAAATTTAAAATCTGAGTGGAACCAGTACTCAATAAAGAAGTTTGCAGAACTAGTATCATTTCATTTGACAATTTGTGTACCTGACTGAAATACTGAGTTGGATGGAAAAAAAAATAATGGATTCTGTTCTAAGCATGGTTTAAGAAAAACACATTTTTACATAGAGAAAATAACTTTTTTTTTCAGAAAATTCTGACTAGATTTTTTAGGGACAAGACTATCTAGAGGAAGAATAGCAGGAAGACAAATTACTAATCATGATGTTCTAACCAGCAAAAACACAGCTTACTATGTACTATGTGACAGAATATGAAAAGAAATGAAAATTGGGGGTTAGTGAGCCTACTTAAGCCTGTATTAGTGTGATACTGATCAAAACCACAAACACTGAATTGATATAAATGTATCTACTACATAACTTGTGTAAAGGTAGAACACTAGTTTTTAACTCATTAGAAGAGTTTAAGAAATAGTAGTTCAGCCATCCAAAATAAACAAATATTTCATTTTGACTTAGCTCAATAGATAAAAATGTAGAAGACAGTATTTAAATGTACTTTAAGTACCCACGCTGAGAGATTGCCTTGATTTAGGAACATGCTTAAATGTAGGTTTCCTGAAGTTCTTTGCTAAATTGGGACTAGATTTAGTGGCTTGTCAGTGCAGCATTTGAGTATAGTAAGCTTAAGCAACTGCTCTTTGGAATTATCCTTGGGCATATCAGAAAGTAATTTCAGAGATTTTTGATGGATTACAGTGTTAAATTATAGTAGCTGTTATTCCTATTTGGCCTGAAGGCCTTGGGGAAATGAACAGGTTTTGCAGAGAAAAAAAAAACAAAAAAAAACTAACATTTGGACTTGCTACAAAAAAAAAACAAAAAAACCCCCAAACAAACAAACAAAAAACAAACAAATAAAAAAAAACCAAACAAAAAAAGCATAATTTGAAAATATCTAGGCATTGAACAGAAATGATCATCAGCAAAATCTCTACAGAATCTCTCCAAAGTCGCTGAGAAACTTACAGACAACAGTGTTGCCAGGATGAGGCCCCAGCTCAATCAGCCAGAAGTGCATCCCAGTAACAGCTATTAGAAAATATCCCAAATAAGGAAGTCAGATGATCTGGAACAACTTTGAAGAGTGTTCAAAATCTCCTTACTTTACATGAGGCATGAAGTTTCTCATTTTTTCCCCTGAAGAAATAGGTGTTAAAATGTTTAAATGAGCACTACCAATTAAGATGCTTAAAAACAGGGTTTGGAAGTGCTACTCTGAATATGCATGTTACTAGTGAAAATTCTCACTGTAAACAGGTTGTTTCCAAGCACTTGTGGAAGGTGGCCACTCAAGTTTCACCATTTCCATACTATCTTCCCTGCTCTGCCATTTCAAGGTGCTTCACAAATATTAGAGAAAAATCAAGAATTAATAGGGAAAACAAATTCACAGAGGCACTGGTTATTTCCACTTTTTGCAAGAGTTTAAAACAAAGGATAAACTGTATTAGGCATAAGGTTAAGCTAAGCATAGTATTTGCATAAAGCCAACTGTATTCTTAGGGGAAAGAGCACAAGAAAAGGATGCATTTAAGGAAAACCCTCTCCTAAGATTTAGTTTTAATTGTTCTGTAACAAGTAATAATATAAATTGTATTGAGAATTATGGCAATGCTGTTGTAAAAATGAAGCTTAATCGAAAAAAGTTGTGAGCTTATTAAAGATTCCTTCCAAGAACAGAAGGACAGACTTTTTGGACAGACTTTGTCAGAAAAATGTGGTTCCTCTAAGTAATATTTAGCAATGCAACACCATAATCACCTTTATTAGTGAGATCACCGATATAACAAGAAGCATATTTCCTGTGGAGGTAGAAAAGAATTATTTGAAACTGCACTGCAGTACAGTATCCTAGAGTATCCTCCTCTAGAAGTCTGTGTTCAACTTTGTGGAACAGCTACAGAAAAGAGATTCTTGGAGGGACAAGGGGTGGTACTGATAAAAAAGCCTATGTTAGAAAAAAACTATACAAATATTTGGCTTATGTAGACAAGGAAACTGACATCTTAAAAAAGCTGACTGCCATCCCTAACCTGATCACACAGCAGCATATAGTCCTAGTGAGAAAAAAGGTTTCAAAGCTAACAACTAACATGGGTATAACCAAAGACAAAAGCTGGCTATGAATAATTTTAGGTAAAAAAATCAGAACATTCATAATAATTTGGATCCTGGAACAGGTCTTAAATAACAGTAGCTGAAACAGAAAATACCCAAATAAAATTAACTCTGAAAGTCTTTTAAGATCTATCAACAGAAGGATATGAATTTAAACATTTGGCATGAGTTGGAATCTTGCTCCTTGCAGTATCAGTGTCAAAGACAACACCACATGCCTTGGAAAGCCCCTTCACTCTGATATTCATACACAGTAAATACAAATACATTTCTCATGTGCCTAGTTAATGCAGATTTGTCTTTTTTTTTCCTTCTTATTAGAATACTTAAAACTATATTTTATATTTCTATTGCTCTTATTTTTAATCAAAGCTCAATAGGGTAGGAACATAATTGTTCAGCTTCTTCCTGTTAGTAATATGATAGCCCCAGCATGCAGGGGTTTCTAAACCAGAAAGTTCTATAGTTGCTTCTTGAGTATTTTTGAAAGAAAAATAGAAGTATGTGATGACAAGAGGTAATATGAGACCTGAGAATTCCACGAGATGTTTTAGATACTCATTTGCTCCACATGAAGAATTATTTTTCACTTGAAATTCAAAATAGCGTACTATTCTACTACATTCTCACATTTATGGTACTGAAATACTTCAGGCCTAATTCTACAATTCCTGTAAGCTAATGGAATCTACAGAACAGCACAACACAAATCAGATACCCTTGAAAAAATAGTATTTCTGTAGCTGATCATGATTTTTAATGTAACATGCAACGGCATCATGCCAGATGTTACGTGGAAATTCCTTCTCATTCACAAGACCAGATGCCCTAATACATTTTAAATAGCAATGAAGTGCCTGACTGTTGAGCGTGTGTATGAACGAGAAGTTCCCAACTCAAAGAAGCTGTTTATAACAATCGGAAGTGCTGGGAGCTATAAATCTCAGTATAATAAATAAAAAAATATTCACACCTTTTTATTTATTTTTTTTTTTGACATCAGTAGTTTCTGGCTCAAAAGTTTGAACAAAGAAGTATGAGTAATTTCTCATAAAAACCAACTCCTATTCCAAAGGAAAAAGCTTGACTCATTCAAAGTCTCATGGCCCTGAGATTGTTTACTGCTTCTCCAAAACAGCTGAATTACAAGTTCGTTAAAAGTTGTTGCCACTGCTGATGTTAACTTAGAAGCAATCAGATCAGTTCAGAAGAGAAAATGAAAATAAATAAATGATAAATAAATATATAAATAAAAGCAAGTAAGCAATGTCCCACAAGCATTCAGCTGTCCCAGATGCCTGGGAAATACCCCTTCCTTACACAGAAGACAGGACATGTACATTAGATGGAAACATATTTCCACAATATCTTGTCTATTGTTTTAGAAATTCATGTTAAATATTTCATGAGACCTAAAATATAGAAATTTCCCAATTAAGAATTTGGGTTATTTGACTTTTGGTTTCTTTTTGTTGTGGTGGGTTGTTTTTTTTTTCTTCAAGATAAATGATGTTATTATTCTATTACTCTGACATTCTACAGCTACTTGTACCACTTATATGGGGATGTAAAAGTCCCATTATTTTGATTAGGCAGTGTTTTACACTCCACTTTTCGGGACAGAAGAGTATAAAGCATTTTTTCTTTTTCTATTACCAGTCAGTCAAAAAGAAAACATTACTGATTGACCGTTATATTAATGAGGCTAAATAAAAACCCAGATGGCTTCTACTAAATGAAGGAACTGAAGGTAATGATGTGCTATCTTAAGCTACTGTCCTGCAAAATCAGCAACCAGGATAAACAGAAATCTGATTATTTTAGCTGAGTAAGAAAGGTCAAATAAACATCTCTCTGTGCGAACTTTTGTCTACACTAAAAAAAAAAATTCCTCATTTTAAAGAATGGTTGTTAAGGGTAAGTCCTCTTGAAGTAATACCTGAATTTTTCTAAACAGAACAGTGATTTAATACCATTTTGGAAAATGTTCTTGAAACATGACCTTTTAGGAAATATTAGGGTAACAGATCTAAAGACCCAGAGATGTGTGATGAAATTTCATGTGTAGACATTTCAATGGCCCAAAGAAAGACAAAGTAAAAGCAAGAAAGAACTAAGTGACTTGCCGAGTGGACTTTTGCATTGGTGGATGGAGTTCCAACCATTTTAATACCAACCTCATGAAGTTTAACCATGACAAGTGCAAGGCCCTACAGCTGGGTCGGAGCAATCCCAGGCACAGCTACAGGTTGGGCAGAGAAAAGATTCAGAACAGCCCTGTGGAGAAGGACTTGGGGGTGCTGGTCAATGAGAAAATGAACATGAGCCGGCTTCAGTGTGTGCTTGTATCCTGGGATGCATCAAAATGAGCATGACCAGCAGGTCGAAGGAGGTGATCCTGCCCCTCTACTCTACTCTCGTGAGACCTCACCTGGAGTACTGTGTGCAGTTCTGGTGTCCTCAACATAAAAAGGACATGAACTGTTGGAACAAGTCCAGAGGAGGGCCACGAGGATGATCAGGGGACTTGGAGCACCTCCTGTATGAAGATAGGCTGCGAAAGTTGGGGCTGTTCAGCCTGGAGAAGAGAAGGCTGCGTGGAGACTTCATAGCAGCCTTCCAGTATCTGAAGGGGGCCTATAGGGATGCTGGGGTGGGACTCATCATTAGGGACTGTAGTGATAGGAAGGGGTAACGGGTGAAAACTTAAACAGGGGAAGTTTAGATTGGATATAAGGAGGAAATTCTTTCCTGTTAGGGTGGTGAGGCAGTGGAATGGGTTGCCCAGCGAGGCTGTGAATGCTCCATCCCTGGCAGTGTTCAAGGCCAGGTTGGACGAAGCCTTGCGTGAGATGGTTTAGTGTGAGGTGTCCCTGCCCATGGCATCGGGGTTGGAACTTTCCAACCCTAACTATTCTATGATTCTATGATTCTAGGAGTCAAGGAGTCAAAGAAATTATTAAACAGAAAAGTCTTAGTAACTGCAAAATATTAGCCTATTCCTTAGGATTGCTTTATATGATTTTTATTTTTTTTCCCAGGCTTAGTCCAAGCTAGGTTTAAAATGCTTCAGGTGACAAGGTTCATTCCATTTGCCCAGACTAATAGATCTTCAAATGGAAGTTTTTTCCTGATACCTTAATTGATCTCTTTTTTTTTTAACTTCATCCAGTTAGCTGGTTTTGTACACCCTGGAGACCTAGTAAATAATTTCTTTCCTTGCTTCTCCAGGTACTATTCAAGTAATAATAAACGGTTGAAGGTTCAATTGAATCAATTTTGCTTAAGTAATTATTTTAAATCTTGCTACACAACCACACATTCAACATTGCAATAAACCAGAACCTCCATCAAGATATCAAATGCAAAAGTAGTAGCTGAAGAATGTGTCAGTGGTGGGTGGGGAACCACACAGGTGGGAAACATGAAAGACTGCTGATACTAAAGAAATAGTTCTGCTGCACTTGTCATTGGGATGAAGAAAGCCTCCTCTGCAGGCAGCAGATAGGCAGAGGGTGTTGCTTGCTCTCGGTGAGATGGTACAACAAACTATCTCCCCATAGTGTTCAGCTGCTTTAGGTATCAGTAATTTCCAAGTGTGTCTTTGCTCTAGATAATTTTTTTTGATGCTCCTTGAAGAGAAGATAGCTAAAAATTTTCTTCTGATCTCTCCTTTGTTCGTAATTAAATTTCCTAAATTGTCACTACCTAAGGTCTGAACTGTTAAGGTGATAATTTCTGGAGGCAATTCCTCTCTATGCTACTCATTTATACACTCTTGAAAGCCATAGGTCTTTTTTATGAGTTGATAGTGCCCCATCCCAGTGCACACATTTGAACAACAGATCTCAAAATGTCAAGCCTTTTTCATGCCTACATAGTAAAGGACTGGTCAAGTAATGGAGGCAGCAGTGCTGTTTTGCACTTGTCAAATTAATCACATTCTCACTTGGCCAATATTCCTAGAAATCCTCTATCATTTACAGAGCTTCATACTGAAATCTATGGAGATAAAAAAGTAAAAAAAAGAAGAAAAAAAAGAAGACATTGGTATTCATCTGAAGTCTGGAATAATTCATGCTGCTATCACAATTTACCAGCATTGATCTCCGTGTAGAAATTCAACTTACATAGTAGAAAAGGAATGAGGATAAAACATGGCCCATGAAATTGTTTTTCACTTGAGAGTTTTTGACAGAATAAGCTGCAGATTGTGCTATGAACATCTTTTCAACCCTAATATATAACTCTTTGAAACAAGAATCACATGAAATTCAAAGCAAATAACTTTTGGTGGATGTGGGGAGGAAAACTGCAAATATCTACAGAGCCATGGTAAATAAAAGATACATATTTAAGTCACTTTTCAGAGAATATGTGTAGATATAGAAAATTGCATCCATTGTCTTTTTGTTTACAACAGATACATATACCTGGCTATCAGGTTATTTGCTACAGAAACTCTTTGTTCTGTTGCTGTTTCAACTTTCTAAATATGTTTATGGAAGACAGTATCCCTCACTTCAAAGGAAATTGAACTATGTTGGGTAGAACTATTTTAGAACTATTTTCCTTGCATTAGGGAAAGACAACTGCAGAGAGGAAAATTCAAGTAGTCCTGCAATCTTCTATGATGCTACTGGAATAATTAAGCAAACAGAATTCGGAGCCTGTTAATTTTAGCAGATATGCTAAAGAATATTGTTCCACCTAATACAATAATTTAGCTGAAACAATAGTGACATAATAGACAAAATTACATAATAATTACAGTGCTTTAGAGCAAGCTATATTAAGGTATGACTCATCACTCAATACGTAAGAAGGTACAGAAATACATCAAATACAGCAGTGCACTATAGTGTGGCTCCAGCCAAAAAAGAAATTTAAAATCAGCAATCTTTTGTTAATAAGTGGGGGAGGAAAGAAATTAATGGGAAGTATGACTATGAATTTTGTTTTACTTTAATGAATTAAATTTTTAAAGTAACAAATAATAATTGTACAATTACAATTAAGACTTACATCTTTTTAGAAAAATACTTAATGCATTTTACTATTTGAACCTCACACTTCCTCTGGCAATACTTGTAATAGTTTGCTTTATTGAGAAGGGAGAACTATTCCACTCCTCATGAGGGTAAATGATTGGTGAAGTGGAAAAGCAGTGACGGAATTTTCTAAGATAATTACTTTTTTTCTATTAGAATACTTTATCAGTAATTATTTTAAGAGAATAGCTACACATTGTAACAATCAAGCATAAAACACACATCTTTCCCATGAAACATTTTGAATTATTTTCTATAATAGAATTCAATTGAAAACAATTCTTTTAAACACTGCAGAAGCTGAATATATGCATCTTGGATATAAATGTTTTGAAAATGTCTTCTTTGGATAAGCTTTACTTGAACAAGCAAAAGATATATGTACCTTCTATCATTTTCCTACCTGCTAATACCTTCCTTGAGAATAAACATAGTCCCAGTTAAAGATATTATTCAACAGCACAACACTACAACATTAGCAAAGTTACTATGCTAAGCTTTTTCTTTCAGAAACTATGATGGTTTGTACTCACCAGGCGTAAAGTTATACCGAGCAGAAAACCCGATAGATTCCAGCTCACCATCAGCAAAAAATTTAATCCATAGGAATCTGCCACTGGATTTTATCATAGGTGGATTCTGCTGTCCACAGAAACGTCCAATGATTGGGGAAAAGCCAAAAGGTCCATCTCGTACTTCAATATGGTCAAATTTGCACTCCCAAGAAGGCTCTATGGAATATTTTTCATCAAAGTGTAGTTCAATGCATTGTCTAGGGGCAGCTAGAAGTGAAAAGAAAATTATCTTTTTATTTTCTAAACCAAGATTTTAAAACCTAAAACAGAAGAAAAAACAGATATATCAATTTTGTATGCATTTTAATATTTTGCTTAATAACTCATTATTTGTACCTCTATATTTTTATAACTTTTTTACACCATCAGCTTATTTGTCTATTGTTTTCCTTTTAAAAAGTGCTCATGACAGAAGTTCTTGGAAAAACTAAGAGAGATATCTACAATGTATAACAAGATACAGTTTAGAAACTATTGGCTTCTAAGAAACTTACGCATGTGGAAAAACAGTGTTTTTTTTACATTTAGGGGTGTACGGAATGTTAATCGGAATACTTTTTTACCTGATGTTTGCAAAGATGAAGAAAAATAGTATCAGAACTGTTCTATAATAAGAAGGACAAATTCTGTTCTGTATGTATTGCAGTCAATGACAAGCTCCAGTGTAATTGTGTTTACACAGAATTGCTTATCATTTCTTGAAACATAAGGACAAATGTAATGAATTCTCACTTAAGAAACCAGATGAGGATTAAGCAAAATTAACGTTTAGCTAAAGAGCAAACAACATTCTACTGCAAATGCTGAAGGAACTTTAGAATGGTCACTTAATTAGACATAAACCCCCCATGTCTATTCACAGATACTAAGGCTAGTGGCAGTCGGAACGATCTCTAAAACAAATATTCCCTGGCATCTTCTGTATAAAGCAATGAAGTTACGGGTTGAACTATAGTAAAGGAGAAAAAAAATACTCAAGGTTTTGTCTACAAATTTTAACAGATGCAACATCCCTCAGGTGTGCTCTTCCTATAGCTTAATCCTGTCTATAGCAAAAGAGTACGCCTCCAGTGTCTAGATCACAGTGCAATATAGGCTTTTGCTGACAAAGCCTGCTAAGACAAGGGTTTGTTGTACCTCCGCCTGCTGTGCCTCTCATGGGATCATTCATGTCCTACTCTTTACACATATTAGGAGAACCTGACTATTCATTAGCACTGTTTCTCCACCTCAAAATAAGGCTGGGGAATGAATTTTGGGGCTAGACTACTGACCATTTACACTCCTTAAATGTTAAAGTCATCTCCTGGCATCATTTCGGCCATACCAGTCAGAACAGCCTAAACCCTTTCTTAGGTGTGATGTGGTGGTTTGCATCAGTCAAGGACCATTTACTGCAAGTAGCTTGTATCTGTATTCTTGACTGGGAAGGTGATAGGAGTTAATCTGTACATGTGTGGTTGCATCTATCAATCAGCCTTAAGGCCAATGAACATTTCCTGACCTGCTTTGGGTACTAGTACTTCCTGTGTCCCAGCATGCTCTACAAAGCAGTCCAAACAGGATGAGGTCCTTTCTCCTCCTAACAGTTTTGTGTTTCTGTAACTGCAGACTGTGGCGATCGGAAAAGACTGAGCAAAGGGAAGAAGTGGTGCTGTACACGCATCCATGCACCTTATCATCATGTGCTTTTAAATGCACCTCTGTGCTTCAACTTGTACAATATATAGAGTTAAAGGTTAGAGGGATTGGTGGGGTTATTTTGCAATAATCTACCTAAGAAACAAAATTATTCAAATCTTCCTAGAAATTACCATAAGGAATGAAAACACACAATTCAAACTCCCAATTTGAATTTGCTTTCAGCAAAAAGTAAAATTTCTTAAACAAAGGGTATCATCACTTATATTCCAGCTTTAGGAAGGGTTTCTTTGCCAAACACAAGCTAAAGTGATCAGGTACTGTATAAACACACATCTGCCACAGCTTTTGCATCAAAGTGTGTGCAAAAGCGCTCATGGTAAAACAGAAATACAGTGAGAATAAGTCCAGAATAATGACTAATAATACTGAATGTACAGCTACGGAAAAACAAACCATATCTGCCAAACTAAAAGCCCAGAACATGCAACTATTCCAGACTGGACTGGAATATGGTCATCTAACCAGAAAAGGAGGGATGGAATAGTCATTTCCAGTATCCTTATTCTCAGGTAAAGCCCACTCACATCTTCAGAACTTTTACTGTGGCTGTAATGTTTAGGAAAAGTTGTTGTCAAGTCCAAATGAAGTATATTGGAGCTATCTCACAAAATGACTTTACTTCAAATCTTAAAAATCTTCCACATTTAACTTCCCTTTGTCTTTCTTCAAAAATGTTTAATACCATGGAAAGACTACTTAATGCTTGTTTGTCTCCTCATATTTTTCATCTAATTCTCTTACACAAGTGTTTTCTTGAGATTTTACACTCAATTCAAAAAAGGCACTGGGTTCCAACTTGTGGTAGAAGAACAGCTGCAGCAAAACCACACAATTAGGATTTTAATTCTGATCAGCCTCTCAATCTGTGTATCTGATAGCTGAAGTTAAGCAAAAAATCTGTCTCAGTCTACTGCATGGAAATGAGAAATTGAACTCTATACCTATGCCATCTATTTGAACTGCTACATTACTGACAGTTTTCAATAATCTTTAGTCTTTCTGGATGTCCAGCTGTTACTGATAAGAAAGCCACCTACAACCTCCTTTTAAAAGAGGATTATTTTCTTGTTTTGATGAAAACTGTTTTGAACACAAAAAAAGAAATCACTGTGAAATTCAAAATTACTTCAAGCAGAGATTCTTCGTACAGTGATACACAACCACTTTCTAACACCTGTGAAAGATCTACGATTAAAGAGTCTAATGATCTTCAGTGAAAACATGGAAAGCCTTCCACAGCGATATCTCTAAATGTCCACAAAAATATAAAGTGGGTATTTCATATCTCCATAAAGCAATTTTAGTCCATACCTATATTTTTAAATCAACATTTAATTATTAAAGACTGGAGAATGGATAAAATCTCACAAGTATTTCACCTGAAGGATTTCCAAACCAATTCTTAAGATACATTGTGTAAAATATGAATATCCCACTCCCCAGATATTTTTAACACAAACAAAAGCCTTTGCTCCTTTCCCTTTGGAGCACACATGCCAAATTTTCTGCAGTCTGGCAAAGGCTAATGATGCCACTGCTGCGGTCATTTCAGGCAGTTGTGAATTTTGCCAGGTTGGAGTCATGAATGTATGAAATAAGAGTGAAATTGGGCCCAACAGGGAATTTAATGCATACACTCAGCTATTTCCTATTTTCTATATGCCAAATGAGACAGTAAAAGAACAAATTCTCAATGAATTTTGAAAGGCAGGTAGAACTCACCAGAAGCTCCTTTACAGCATAATAATTTTTGTACTGAATCTGTGACTTCTGGATGACCTAAAGGATTTGTTTAGAAAGGCATCCAATCTGGACTTTAAAATTCCTAGTTGTTCCAGCAGTTAATTATCTTACTACTAAAACAGAATAAAAGAAAAAAAGTTTAAAAAAAAAAAAGGGAAAAGGAAAAGGAAAAGGAAAAGGAAAAGGAAAAGGAAAAAGGAAAAAGGAAAAAGGAAAAGGAAACTTCTAGCTGTTTGAGCTTGACCTGCTTATGCCTTTGACTGCTAGGATAGAAGCCTCTAGAGTCAGAAATCATCTTCTCTTTTAGAAACTCACAGTCTATGATCATGGCAATTTTTTGCCAGCTCCTTTACTTCACCAAAGCAATTTTGAAATTATAAAAGGCTTGCATGCATATAAGATAAGCTACAATATGGGTGGAAAAATTGTATTATGAGGTGAAATTCTGTACTATTACAATACACTACGTGTTAAGAGTTCTCACTCAGGTCACTGAAGTCAGTAGGAACTGGTTTTGAGGGAAGCCATAAGTATTTGCCCCAGACTGTGTTTGACAGCAAAAAATGCAGGAACAAAAGCAAGCAGGCAGGAAGAAACCTGGTGATTCATATATGTATTTAAACTCACGTCATACAGCTGTCGCTATGGTATACACAGTCCTGGACTTCTGAATTCTCTGAGACATACAAAGGAGAGAGAGAAGTGTGGGAATGCTATTATGGTTCATATTGACAGTCCACCTAGTTTGGTTTTTGGTATTCAACAGCAGATAGAAGCTGTTTGAAGTATACTGAATCTCAATAACAAATATAGGAATAAGATGCATATGGAGATGTTTCTGTCTTACACTAAAATTGGTATTTATGTCCTGGATTAGCAAGGATTATCCACAACATAGATTGTTATCTGACCTCAAAGATATTGCTATTAGTAAAATAATCTTTTGGATTGTTTTTTTTTACATTCCTTTGACTTCAACATCTCATGACAATGAGTTCCAGAGAAAATAAAAGGTACAGGAAAAAGTTTTCATTTGCTAGCCTTCTTTATACTATTCTGCCATTTGTATATGTTGCAAAAAGGAATAAATATGGACAACTAACTGACCAAAATTAACAAAGAGTGTTTCTTGTCCTTCAGTGTTTCTTCTTTTGCCTTTTTTAAAAACTGCTACATTTTAAAATATCAGTTCTTAGACATCTTACTACATCTCTGTTTATTTTTGTGATGTTTCTCAGATATGTCTATTCCTGACCTTTTTAGAGGGCAGAAACAGACATGGAAAGATGAGAATTGAATATGTTGTGCATTATGCATGGTTTTCATCAGAATATATAATAGAGCTGCTATCATCATGGGCTTTAAAATACCCAGTTGCAATCCAAACTGTTATGACTGGGCAGGAAGCAGAAAATATTAGTGTCATGAGAAATTATGTGCAACTGGATTTTGCCAGATTGATTTCTCCCATAAATTATATCAAGATGTCTGTTAAGTTTGGATTACTCCTTTTACTACACATCGCTCCAAACTCATCAACATGGAATTTCATCTTCATCATAAAAGGTGATTGAGTAAATCTTTCCTTCCTAAATTGTTCTTGGGTATTTCCAATCTAAGCTCTTCTAAATCAGGTTATTTCAACAGGGTATTTTGCCACCTTTCATCTTATTAACTATATTTTCAAAATATATTAACTATATATTGTCACCTTTCATCTTATTAACTTATATTTTCATAAGTACTTAATTACTGTAATAAAGACAAAGGTCTTTACAATAAAGGGCTTTCAGGCACTTTCTTACTAAAAAGAGGAACACCTTTTGGCCTGAGATACTGGACTAGTGTTTAAAAAAACAGTTTGTTGCTTTTTTTTTTTTTTTTCCCACACCTTTTCTCTTTAATGATAAAACACATCTCTGTGTTTCAGGTCCTTGAAGATACAAGAGGCTTGCTTCTTCCCATCCTCACAGGAGTGTCAGAAAAGAGACCTGGATCAACATAACAAAATATATAGCGCTAAGTAGTACATATTGAACCTATATATTTATGGGGTTTATTTTAATTTTGTTGTAGCTCAATTACTAAACTATGAAAGAATTTAAACATTTACAATACATCTGCTTAAATTTCAGACTCAAATGGGAAGAGTAGACAGACATAAATTTTCTTTAAAGGGTTTGTCTGACTCCATGATTTATAATCACCTCTTTACTTCTGACTTCAGTCAGGATACCTAACATTAGAGTGGGATTCAGAGATCTTGGTCATTTGGCTGTGATTTATTTTCCTAACCAAAACATTTATTATCCATCATTCCCCTTGAAGTTTTTTATGAAATATATTTTAGTAACTCAACACTAGATTTGGAAAGGCAAACTGGTTTCTTAAAAGGGTCTAGTTGTGGGGTTCTAAACCAGCTAATTCAATTTGAATCAACTATACACCTCTGGAAATCTCTTTTGGTACTACCTGCATCTTTAGTAAAATAACTATTTCTGTAATTGCTGAGTCCATCATTTGTAGTTGATAATTCTATCCAACCAAGCACAGATAGAACAGGCAGCAGTGTTGTATTCTGCAAGTATTCAAAACTCATGAATGAACCTTCTTGGTTCTGGTGACTTAACATTCTGTACCTGATCCATCTTTTCTGCTACTAAGCTCTTACAGTATCTAATCTCCATTACTTTCCACTGATTCGTTTTTACAATAATCCTTTCAACATCCATTGTGCTAAGACTGACGAAAAGAAACTGCATTAACTTGCTTGTAATCCACCTCTATCTAGCCTTTCTTTATAACACCTCCATGCCTGCAACTACTCTTTGAAAGCTGTGTTTTACAGCTGTTTGGTGTTGATGTTTATTCTTTTCTGGTTTTATTTTGTTTCTTGGGGCTTTTTTAAATCTGGTTATTTTTATTTCTCATGAACAATCAGATGGAAAATTTTTATACTCGCTATATGGGTATTTTCTGAATGACTTCCCTTACTATACTTTGCCTTATGTACATATATACACATATACTTTTCTCTTACTATACTATACTTTAATCTCATCCCTGATTCAGTTATGATGAATGTAAAGAATTCATATGAAATGCAAAAACTTTTTTGTTTCCTGTGTTCACATTTTACTAATTTTAAAATATTCTTTCTTCGGTCATCTTACAGCATTTTAGGTTCTCTTCGTTCTCTGAATATCCTGGAATAAATTATATAGTGTTTATTACTAAGTGAATCATGCATACTTACCACCTGAACTAATACATGAATGATTTCAGAAAAAAAAAAAATCAAGTATTTTTCAGTATTTCTTGCTATGCACTACAAAATTTTAAAATGACAAACCAAATCAAAACAAAATAATTATGAAGTGCAAGAAGGGAGCTTCTCTAAATCTCATCTCTTGAAAAGATTTATCACAGTCACATAGGCTTTACCTTCTCTTCACATATAATAAAATAAAGCACGGGGTTTTTATACAGCGATGATTGAATATAAACATTCTTCAGCTGGTCACCTTCTATAATGTAGACGCACTCCCTGTCAGGAGGATACTTGTTGGGGTAATTGGGAGAAGTGAAGATGCCTCCTTCTGCATATTTTGTCCAAGTTCCGCACTGCACTGGCTTCTGTCCTTCGGAAGTAGTTTGCTTTTCTGTGAAATAATCACATTAAGCATTATATAATTAGCTCACAAATTATTATGTCCCTATGACACTTTGAACTCTCTTAGACAATAAAACGGCTCCTCCTGTCAGTGGCTTCAGCAAGCCACTCTATCAGCAAGCTACTTGCCTTAATGTGGGAATACATCAAAGTCACAAAATCAAGAAAATTTAGAGAATTATGATAGAATATATAAATTCTTTTAAATTTGTAGCATCTTGACTCTATATTCAACAGGCAGAGATAGATGGGGGAATTCCTGGATTATAGTTCACAGACTATTTTTTCTTCTTGCTATTTCCTGTAAAATGAATAGCTCTAAGGCCAGGAATCACAGCCCCAAATTTCCTCCTCCTAGATGAATCAGAAAGGAGAATCAGACCTTCTTGTTTGCTTTCTTCCTAGCCCTGAAACTCTTGCACTCCTTTCAGCACATTGGCAGAGAGCCTGGAGATAAAGTTTTGAGTCTGTTCAGGCTGAAGAAGATGAAGCATTACTTTCTGGGCATCATTTTTTAACAAGCAGGCTAAAATAAGATGGTTTCTTCAGAGGGGAAAATACCTATGCTGGTATTAAAAAAAAGTATAGTAGGTTCTAGACCTCATACAGGTGCCTGAAGAGGACTCCTGTGTTCTGCTGTGAATGAAGTACCTATGTCCAAGGAGTGCTCCATTTAACTTAAGCCTTTGATGTGCAGAGATGTGATGTTTGAGACTCCCACTTATGATCAATGAAGGGAGACAGGTACCTTCCAATGATGATTTTAACCACCTGAGATCTACCTTATGCTCTGCAAGCATTTCTCTTTCTTCCTGGTCTGTGTTCAAGTTGAGTATGACACACTTCCTAACTTCCTGAAATGAATTCAGGCCTACAAGGACTGCTCATTCAGACACAAGTTCATACACACACTGTGCTTAGCAGCTTTCCCCACTTGGCTCTCAACACACGTAGCATCCTGGGCTTTAAGAACATTTTTCTAGCCCCACCTGGCATAAATGCACCCATGATACCCAATTTCAGATTTTGAATTCTACTTCAACAAGCTATCTTAAGGGTAAATAGCTCAGTGCCCAAACTGGACTTCCCAATATGAAAGCAGCAGTACATTACAGTCTTCAGACAGACAGAATCAGGCACAGTTAGTTAGGTCTAACTGTGGAACAACTCACTAACTTGTTAAAAAAAAAAGTAGCACTGGATTTTTGCACATGTACAGGCACACTAATACTTAACACAAATGAGCAAAGGACAAATACTGACAATAGGTGAGCTACTAAAAATTTCAAAACTGAATTAACAATTCAAACTCTAATATCATGTCTGAAAAAAATGTGTGAAATTTACATACCTGTTCCTTTTTTGGTTGCCCCAGACAAATGTAAGATGATTAGACTTGCTACAACTGAAAGAGAAACATGTGTTAAATATCACAGTGTGATAGTGCTTGCAATCAAATCAATTGTAAACATCTGACTTAGAAGAACACAACTGCTGCAGAAAAAGTTTCATTTTTATTTGCAGCTTAAAATTGCATATTTTATATAAGCAAGTTTCTTTGTGATCTGTCCTTGTAAGTATTTAACTTTGTAAAAGTATCCAAATAAAGAGGAGATCTTTTGGGTTTAACACAAAATCCCCAGGCACTGATGTTTCTCTCCTTTTTGTTTTCATTTTTTATTTTTTTAGTATTAGAGAAAAACGCCTTACCAATGTTTATTTATATAATCATAGCCTGGGAATAATAGAAAAGTGGCTGCTTTTAACAAAGCCCTGCTAAGTTTCAGTGCCACCGGACTCACTGACATCTCTCACTATGGCATAATAAAATTTGAAAATGAGTGCTGGGAGTAAGGAAGAAGTGAGGGGCTGGGTTCTTCACATCTATCAAAGCATTTGCAAATCCCCAGTGAAGTAAATCATTGTGTGTGCTTAACAGTCTCATTAATCTAGTTTGTTTGACTTGTTGAGAGGGTGTTGCTTTGTGCTGCAGGGAATCCACAGCCCATTTTGCAAAAAGAAATCTCCTATCTCTAACCATGACAGGATAGCTATGCCTCTTGGGAACAAATGTGACCTGAGATAGGCTTCAACCTGGACATAATTTCTGATTTTCTGAATAAAACATTTAACTAGAAAAGGCTAAGAGACAAACACTTAGGCCAGTCATAACAAGACTGCTCTGGAAAATCGAAGTGACTTAGCTAGCTATCTGATGAATCATGCACTGATTATAGTGTTTTCTTGTCATCCCCCATACATTCTTTGGCTTTTGTGGAGAAAGTAGGATAGCAAAAGCATAACAAAACAGATCCATAAGTTCTTGGAGTGCTTGGGGTTTTGACCCTAGCTAGTTTGGCATTAAGCCCAGACATACTGAAGTTAAAGTGGAAATGAAGTTGTGTGTTTATTCCAAGCATTTTGGATTGATCAGCTGCCATTTGTATTGTTGCCCATGATGAGAAATTGATGGACCTGTGGTCCTTAACAAACGTAATCAAATGGAAGCTTTCCTCTTCTTACCCCCAAGACACACCTAAAGTCACCATGGGCTATCAACTACCTACCTGCATGACCCTTTCAAAGATGGTGCTTTCATGATTTTCAGCTTTTACACTGCAAATTGTATGCAATTTTTACCCCAAAGGAAGCCAGTGTCCATATTTCCAGCATTCTGATAGCACTGGGATCTCTGTTTCTATGCCTTTGACCCTGTTCCATGTGACAGAGGGTTTGAGGCACGGATGATGGCTATCTTATTAAGCAGGGAAAGGCTTTAGTTCTGGGAAAATGAAGACTTGGCAGCATATTCACTATTTCTTGGTCAGGCTCACAGCCCCTGTGTCTTTTTGAATCCCTCAGCTAACAGAGACGGATGTTGGCAGAGCTGGTAGTTAAAAACTTCTGTGTTGGAGACATTCAGTGAGAACACTACATCTTCTACTTGGATCTGAATGCTGCCCAGTCATTCATGCCCTTACTCTCCTCAGGGATGGATTCTGGCGATATGCGCTAGCTGGGACTCTCCCCACCAGCTGTGTCAAAATCTTAAGGCAATGCAGGATTCACTCATTTCAGAAGTTGCTCATTTACTTTAGCTGTGTTTCATGCAGTGAACATACTGCATCTATGCCTGTAATCCTCACCAGCCAGAACCTGATTTTTCAATAGTATAAGGTGGAATGGTGTTAAAATATGGAACCAGCTGATGATCTTGCTGCCCGCAAATTTATGGGAGCTAGAATAGGACGCACAGCAGCCAAACAAAACCCATGTGAGAAATACTTCTTCTTAGGCAATGAATAACAATTCACATCTGATTCTTACAGGTTCATTTCACACATCTTTACCTATTAGCTCTCCCCTCCTTTTCTACATGTAAAAAAAAAAATAAATCAGAGGAGAGAGTTGGTCCAAGTCACAGATATATTGTTACCGAGATGACACAAAAACCACAGGTCTTTCCAATTCCAGGTGTAACTGCTACAAAGGATGATTCCAAGCCACAGAGCGATGTTATTCCAAAACAGGGAGCTATGCTTGCATATCATGATGTCAGTATTCATTATTCCGAAGGAGTCAAAATAATCTTGATAACAAAATCTATTAGATGAGACTAAGACATTAGTTTTTTATGGACGTATCTAACATTTGGATAGATGAAATGAAATACTTCTCCCATATTTCAGTAAGAGAGAAAGCTTTCTGATTCAGTGGCATTAACACCAGCATCACCAAAATCTGTATATTGCCAGAAAGCAATTAAAATTCCAGGCCTAGGAAGCAGATAACAGTATTTTTTACTTAAGCAAGGCAGGCCATTTTATTCTGTGACCCCTTGTCTTTTTATTCCTCAAGCCACAGGAAAAGAACAGTGCTTCTCACAGAAAAGGAGGAAAAAAAGACAAAAGAGACCCCAAAGAGACCAACCATGCAATCTTCACTCACTGAAAACTGTCACTTGGGAAGCTTTGACAGTACAGCACAATATCGTGATTGTTTGGGTTAGGCAATTATTTTAAAGAAGTTTCCATTAAATTTCTCATTGCATTCTCACTTGTCTTCCTCCTCCCCCTTTTTTTTCCTAATCAAGGGTGTAATTATAATCATGCTGTCTAGTTCCACTCTAATTACGCATCTTTGCATCTTTTTTGGATCTGTGCGTTTTTCCATTACACATTAAGAGATTTACCTCTTGGCCAGGCAGCTTTTTGGAGGCTGCGACTTGGCATAGACAGGACTTAGCATAGGATAGAGTTGTTGGACAAGCACCACCTGGCCATAGAGCTGTTCTTGTACAGGTGTGGGCACACACAGGTGCTGGAAGAAACCGTGGCCAGCCAACCCCCTCCAGCAGAGTGGACTCTCCAAAACTAAGACGGGAGAGGGGGTCCCATCCACGCAGCGTGGGGCCCCCGGCGGTCTTCAACAAATGACTGTTACATTTTTGTGCCTCCCCGCTTCTCCTGGAGGATTTCGCCCCGGGCGGCAGCATCCACCCCGCCAGGATCTGTGATGCAGGACCCGTGCCCGCTGTAAGCCGCCCCCGCCTCGGCACTCGGCGCTGCCCAGCTCCCACTCGCCCATGCCAGCTGGTTCGAGACCCGGCTACGGCTGCACCGCGCCGCAGCGGACAGCGGGGGCCGTTCTCCCTCTCTCGCCGTCACGCTGAAAGCCATCAGGCGCGTCGCGCCCCGATGGACCCCCCGTCCTGCGGGAGGGTGGCCCCCCACTGCGCTGACAGACACCGGCTCCTTCCCGCTGCACCGGAGGGCGGTGGGGAAGGGGTACTGCCTGTGCGGGGGGGAGTCTACCCTCACTCCGCGGAGGTCTGAGCGTCCCGTTACGCTAGTTGTGGAAGCAGCGCAGGGCAGGAGCCCGAGCGCGGCGGCTCAACTCAGCCGGGGGAGGGCGGGAAGAGGGGCATACTCACTGTGAAAGAAGCTGCGCCCATGGGTCATGTCTGTTCCTTACACAAGGGGCTTCGGTCTCCACTAATTCCATTTAGCTACGGGAGGACTTCCAGTGGCGGGAAGAGGATGGAAGTAGGAAAAGAAAAAATAATAATAAAAAAAAAATCCCTAAGCCCACACACAGCAGAGCAGCCCTTCCTCTCCTTCGCTCTCCCTCACCGCCTTCAAATGATCACCGCCGGCTCAATCCCATCGCACCCGAGCTCTCATCAGCACCACCATGAGCGTTGCATCGCGGCGGCGGCGGGCACGGCGGCGGCCGGCGCATCCAGGTGCCGGCGGGCGGCGGCGGCGGCAGCAGCAGCGGCAGAGGGGCGAGTCGAGCCCCTAGTCACCAGTTTCATACAAAACCAAAAGCAGATCGAAGCATTTCCTGCAGGACTCCGAGCCCAGCGACTTCCAGCCTTTCGGCTTCTTTTGATGCATTGAAGAAGGGATTAATGGGTCCGTCATCAGCTCCAGTGCTTGCTCCTCTGAAGGGGTGGGGGCGGGCGGGCGGGAACCCGAAGGGGGGGGGGGGGGGGGGGGAAAGAAAGATTTACCAAATAGGGGATTTAGTCATATTTGTGTGCAATGTGATCCGTATTAGAGAAGAAATCCTTTAAAATCGAACAAATCCATTTTTGCAAAACATTGTCCCTGCGCGTAGCATAGTATCAAGTGGTAGCAGCGGCAAGAGACTGAAAACACATTGCACCGTTTGAAATCCTCTCGGGTATGGATGGAGCGAAATAGAGGTGGATGGGGATAGAGAGATGTCCCCGCACTTCTCCAGTCCAGGGTGAGAAGCAGAAGAAGACCCTGAAGACTCTTGCGTTCATTCAGTGCAGGGGAAGGGGAGGGGAAGGGCAGGAGCGGGCGGTGGTGGGGAAAGAATGATTTCAAAACTGCGAAAGAATGAGTAACGAGAGGGATCGTTTCCCCTCCCCTAATCAGTTCGTGGATCAGACAAAATGCTCATGAGTTCCTCCTTGAACTGCACCTGCCAAAGGGAAATGGGAAGGATTTTCCCCCTTGAGAGGCGACTTCTCCGTTTACACACGCACGCACAGACACGCACACTCGCACACGCACGCACAAAAGGAAGCAATAAAAGTTTAGCTGTTAATCCTCCGGCAGCAGATACAATGATTGCCTCTTCCAATCAGCCCAGACACGGCAGCAAAATCTCTCCTTTCTCTCCCCCCTCCTATTCTCAAGCTTATCTTCCTTCCCGGCTACACCCCACCTCAAACACCCACCGCTTTGGCGAGACTGCGGAGGGATATGGGCCAGGGCGGGAAGAGGAAGAGTGGAGTATGGAAAATATATAAATCAGAGTACTGGTAGAAACTGAAATGATCTCAGCGAAAAAAAAAAAAAAAAGAAAAACATGAGAGGAGGGGGAGCGGACGGACGGACGGAAAGGGCAGTGTCCCCTCTTGGCCCCGGAAGCTGCCCTGCAGCGCCGCGGTAGCCGGCAGCTGCCTCCCGCGCACCCATGGCCCCACGGCCCCGGCCGGGGAAGGGGGAGAGCGGCGAGGACGAGCAGTGGGCGAGACGTGCCCCTGGGCCGGAGGGGAGTGCTAGGGGGAAGGGAAGATTCATGGAACTGAAGTGCGAGAGGAGCAGGGTGGAATTCCCCGGGCCCCTGCACCGCTGCTCCGGCGCGAGGCAAGGGAGGAGACGGGGCGGGTGAGCCGCCCCCCGCAGGGACTATGTTGACAGCCGGGGGCCCCGCTAATCACCCACACCCTTCACTGGCTCCCCACGCAACCGCCGGCACCTAGGGGAAGGAGAGCCTCGTTCTTCCTCACCCGCACCTGATGCGCACGTCGTTCGCTACGAACAAAGTGCGCCTTGAAGCGCGCAGCCGGGGCGGGGGTGCGGAATTGGGGGGTGTGTGTGTAGGCTGTAAATCAATTCAAAATGAAATACATCGATTCAGTTCTGCGCGGGAGAGGCAAAGGGGAGGCGAGCGCAGGTCAGACGGCGCCCATGGCTGCTCGCTCCACGGCCGGGCGCGGAGGGGTGGTGCGCGCCCGCGGAGTCGGGTCAGCATCCCCAGGCGGGATCTGACGGTTGTCGTGGGCAGTAATAACGCTGTCAGGCGACCTGTTGTTTTTGGGGAAGCTTTTTCATGACGCGGGTACCTTTACTCCCTTTGGGACACCACTAAACAACACAACTGCTATTCCAGGAGGAAGCCTCGAGTTTCTTTTTTCCTTTTTTTTTTTTTTTTTTTTTTACCCCGTAAATCACCGTGTTTTAATAAAGGACCTCAGAAGGTATTTTCATGCCATGGGTTGTTTGCTCTGTACTATATCAAGAATGTAACTGCCATCGATGACTACAAATGCAGCCAGTCAGCAATAACAGCATGCCCATTAGGATGAGTCTGAGGTGATCTTGGCTAGCAGAATTCATCCATTCAAATGGCCAGGCAGCCATCACCCCAGCCAGTCTGTCTTTGAGCATTTAAAAATCCTGAGGGGTGAGAAGGGCACAGAATTCAGCTGCAGGGCTCTGCAGTAAGCTCCTTTATAATAAAGAATATAGAAGATATAAGACTCCGTAAAAGGATTCACCTATGTTTTGTGTAATCTATCTTGCCATTAGCAACATCAAGTCTGCAGCTGTTAATCTCAATAAACTGGCCTGCACTGCTTTCTGGCCCTCTCAGCACTTTTCTCTGACCTTCCCTACTCTCTCCCGCCTCAAGTTAAAGAACTTTATTTGTGCAGTAATTGAAGCTTGCCTGATTTATCGATAGGATAAACTTCTGTAATACAGATGTGCATTTTGCCTTAGTCAACAGCAGACTAACAGAAAGAGGATAGTGTGGAAAACAGTTATAGGAGTGTTTAGAGACAGTCAGATGCTTCTTCTGCAGGATGATGCAGACATCCATATGGATAAGCTTCAAGTTATAGTTACTTAAAAAAAAAAAAAGGTTATAGAACAAGTAGACACAAAACAGCTGATTTTGCTGTTCTGAATGTGCTGTGTCACATCGTATGACAGTGAGCTTCAAGATTTTTCCATTTATGAAATAGGTTGTTTTCATCTGTAAAGATCTTAGAACTCTTATAATTTTGAGGACACCATTGTAATAGCATTGACAAATAACGTGGTACATACCAAGTACCCTTAAAATATGCCAAAGTGTAATCAGCCACCATCATTATAGAATGAGACATCCACAAAATAGCTGAGGATGACCACAGTGGCCATTGCATGTTCTGCTAATGAGACCTTAAGGGGATATCTTGGGATCTACATAGCTGGATGCTAAAAGCTCATTTAAATGTGTTTATAAGCAAGTGCACAAGTTTGTAAGTTAAGATACCATTCAAAATCACATTTTGCCTCAATAGATCTCTCTCCTGTAGAGAGTTTGAAATTTTGAACTTCCTGCAACTACTGAAGTCTTCACCATCACTCTTTTTTTTTCCCCCATGATGTCTCATTTTGTTGCAAAATCTGTTTGTGTGAGTTATGGTAAAAACTGTTTCTGAAAAGGTAGTAGCTTGCCAGCCAGCAGGTGCCTTTCACTACCCTTGTTTTGTATGGGTAAATATTTATATACTTAGTTTACTTTTTCTCTTTTTCATCCTTAATTAGCCAATAGCCATACCCCTAGATTTCTACTAGGCAGTAAAATACAGTAACATCTAACAAAACATGAAATGTAAAAAAAAAAAAAAAAATGCAAAAAGCAAAAATGAAAAACAAACAAAAAACAAACCCAGAAAAGAATAGTGACCAGAAACAATTGTCTCAAATGACATCTTAGTGTTGTTTGCTCCTTTAGATTTTACTTTGTAAGAGTCCTGTCGATTTTTAAATGGGTATAAGTTTCTTTGTTTTATGTTTTGCATCTTCCTTAGAGTAAGAATATTGCTTTATGATATGGAATGGCAGTTATGCTTTTAGATTAGAAATGTACTTTTATTAGTTCTTTGCTGGATGTCATGAAATCTTTTAAAAATAAGCAAGACAACCAAACACAATTATGTTCCTAAATTCAGTACATACAATGTTATTATTTGTAGTTATTCTTTGTCGTTTTAAACCATCCATTACGTGTTAATCTCTTCATATAGTCCACTTTTGTCAGCCTCTCTCTCTTTCACTTTCACAGATGAATTTTTCTATTGATTTTTATGGGAGTTTATTTGAACCCAGAATATTTTATTCACCAAGATGTGAAGTACTTCCTGTGTTCTAGCATCTTTAGGTTAACCTAAGACACTGCTCAGCCTGAGGATGATTAGTGTGGGAGAAAGGAGGTCAACCATTTGGAGACCAGTTTAAGCACTATGGAATGTTTTCTAAAGAAGGTTTCAAAATGAAAAAAAAATGACAAAGATGTTAGAAATATGAAAATATTTCTAAAAGTTTTGTAAGAGATAGTAATGTGCAGTTTCCGATTGAGAGCTAAGTGAAGGACCAGACGCATTAGCAAACAGAAGAAAAGCTTTGCCTCTGAACTGTCTTATGCTGCTGTTTTAACCACAAGAAAATGAATTCTGCCTTGGTTTCCCCCTTTCTGTGGTTAATTTATGTGTTTATATAACAAGTAGCACAAGTAAGTCCTGGGCCACTGTCTGGTGGCCCTGCCTGAGAAGGGACATTGGGCCAGATCACCTCTGGAGGTCCCTTCCAACCTCAACCATTCCATGATTGTGATTCTGTAAGCAATGGGGGACAACAGAGCACAAAAGAGGGGAACAGTTTTGGTTTTATGTTTAGTGAGAAAAATAAGCTCCTTAACATTCAGCTCATGTTTGTTACATACAATAGAATTAGACAATGTACCAGGATTATTTTCTCCTTGAGCCAGAGGAAGTTACCTGGTCTCAGTTAAAATGGGAAAATATTTAGTCTCAGTTACAAATTCCCCAACATGGAGGCATCCTAGATAAATTACCCCTGTACTTTCTTCATTAATCTTTGTTGTGAAAGCAGAGTCTGTCAAGCATTTACCTTTTCTTGGCCGTTCTGAATAGCCTTGTTCTGTCCCTGCTCTTCCATTGACTACCATTCTGAGTATGCCCTTAATAGCTATGTGAATTAAGTCATCTTTGCTAAAGACTCAACACATTCAAAGTAACCACACTACTGAAGAACTCTTTGAACTGGAAGAAATTGCAATGTTATGAAACGGAGGAGATACTGGCTTCCTGATTTATGGAGAGCAATCTACAATGTCGGAGGGTGGGAACGAAGAAATGATAAAGTGACATTTCACTTCACTTTCTTGAAAAACAGTGTGGATTCTGTGCTGATGTATGTAATTGCAGATGCACTTTTTGTCACAATCTGTGAATGGTTTTTGTTGCTAAAATGTAGCAAATCCAAATTACAGGCTCAGAAAAATACAGCTATACACAGTATGACATTTGGAGGCACTAAAATGAATCACCAAGCCAATCAGAACATCTATGTTCATGCTTTAGTTCAGGTAGGAGTGTGGCTTTGAAGTGAATCTCCCAATTGCCCCCACTTACCACATTTTGGATTGAAAATTGGAGCAGTCTTTGAGTGTGAGCTGTTTTACTTAGGGATGAAACTAAGTTGAGAAATGTGTTCCAGGAGCAGCCTTTTTTTTCAGCTTCTAAAGGGCATGCAATCCACATGAACAGAGTAAAACCTAAATAAATAGCCCTTAAACCAGATACAGAGAAGGCATGGAGATTTCAGTACCAACTCTTTCACCTTTCAGATAAGCTCCTTTTACAGAGTTACTTATTAATGTGGACTTATCCAATATTTCTTTCAATTGGAATAGAAGCTGAAACAAGAAAAACTGAAATATTTTCTATTCCTTTCTTGATGAAACACCTACTGAGAGGCATAATGCATATATCCCTGTTTGATATCAGGATAATGGCAACTTCTGCAGCCTTAAAATAAAATCTGTTCTAGCATTATCCATTTTCTCATCGTTTGCAGACCTCTCTCCTATAAGTGCAGGAGGACCCTGGGTCTGCACCCTTCTGACAAAGGCTTTCCTGAACACAACAGGGTTAGAGCACCTCTTCTCATATACTTTTTTTGGAAACAGAAATGTGTTTCACTTCTACAAGCCAGGCTGGGTGATAATACTTAAATATGAGATCAAAGCACTTTAAACAAGAAAAGAAGAAAAAGCTAACATTTTTTATCTGCAGTTACTCATAATCATGGGATTTACTAAAAAATTGCAGTTTGGATTTACACAATACCCCAAGATTTCAACGAAACAAGAGGCTTCTTTTCTACAGGGTGCTTACTTCTTTGCGGTTGTGGTGGTTTTTATTGGTTGGTCGGTTGTTTTTTATTTTGTTTGCTTTGTTTTGTGTTGGGCTTTTTGTCCATCTCATTTGATTAGTCTCCCTCTGCAATGAAATGAAATAAAAAGTATTTGTAGCTTGATACAAGAATTGGTGAGGTTGCCTTGCCAAAGTTTTCTTTGCTTTATCTAGAACAGTGGTTTCCAAATGGGGAGAGATTGTGCACTCATGGGGTACATAATACAATCCATTGGGGTGAAGGAAGAAAATAATTTTTGCACCATTAATAAATAAATATTTTTTTAAATCATGTTTATTTCGTCTTTATATCAATTAAATTGAGGGTTTCAAGAACCTTTGATTTTACCATTTCAAGAATAAGGGTCATTCCTAACAGAATTTCTGAGTACAGAATATGGGATTTTTTTTGGTAATTCGCATGTTGGTGAGCTGGTTTATGAATTAAACATGGACATATTGCTATCTGAGAGAGCTCAAGAAATTCCGTTCTTATTATTGACAAAATCTGAAAGAAAGCTGTCAAACAAGAGTATTTGAAATCGTTTTCTCCTTTCCAGCTCATCCAGTAGGAATCTTGTGATTACTGCTCTCTGGGCAGGATAACTAAATCTTCAAGAAAAAAAAAAAGATGAGAAAAAATGATAAATAATCAGTTTTTAAAGAAACAACTGTGAGAGTACATGAATCTCATGGTAAGCCTTTCCCAAGATTATATTCTGAATCATCAATCACAGGCTAAGAATCTGAAGACAACTGTGAAAGACAAACTATGGGAATATACCTAATTGAAAATTGAAAGCTGAGATGGCAGAAGTTAAAATTAATTTTAAAATAGATATCTTATTCCTTACAAAGCTTCTATAAATTACCACACAATGAAAATTTACTTTAAAACTGCTTCTTGCATTTTTTTCTAAAGAATAACTTCCAGCTAGCTTCCACACAACAGGCATGTTGTGTGAAAATCAAAATCTTTTTTACATAGATCAGTCTAATCCAAATCACTAATATTAGAGCACGAAAGTGCTACTAAATTTGTGTACTACATAATATTCATTGGCCCAAAAGAACAATATGATATGATAGGATTCAAAGGATTATTGAGAAAGCTTCAAAATTATAATATACCTGCTATTTTTAAATCCCAAAAGTAATCCCAGAGGTGGGAAAGTATGCTCCACTGTGATTCTTATTAATATAAACAAAAGATTGTGATTTTTTTTTTACAAAAGTGTAAAATATCTAGGCTATCTTTCACTTTTATATCTTAAATTATATTTACATTTTTAAGTCTTCCTAAAATCAAATGTTACATATATGCATAAATTTGCATACACATAATTAGTTATTCATAATCACACTGCTTCATCTTGTGTAATGAAGGCTAGAAATAAACCAACTTTGAGGTTTCTAACTTCATCCTTTTCTACCTATGCCAATTCAAGTATGAATACTCATACCACTCAGAGCATTTATTTCCATATTTACTGGAATTAAGTCCTTGCAGAGATTTTGTTCAATCCTAAAAAAGGGGGAGAAAAAGAATCCTCCCCATGATACCAACTGAAGAAAATGTTAATCCAAAATCAAATAATCTGATAAAACTGCAATGTTCCAAAGAGGAGGAGTAAAATTTAAATCATAGGATGGATTTCTCAACAAGATTGAGGGACTGCGTACTGCGTAGGAGGAGGACTCCAGTTCCCATAGATAGCCAACAGAAGCTTCTGATGAACTGCAGGAACTTTCTGCTCACCCAAATAAGACAGTTCCAGGCCTGCTCATGTTGCTTTTCATAAGAACTTTCCCTTTTGAGGGAATTTTCTATTCTTCCTGTATCATCTGTAACTAATTATATGCAAATTGGGTAACAGAGCACTTATTTGTCTATTTGTCTGCCATGTGTGAATAGAAAATGGCTGGAAATAAAGCTGGTAACTATTGTGGTAATAAATTATAGACTAATGACTGATGCCATTGGGATCTCAGCACAATATGCAGATTAAGTAGGCTCTATAGCCATGTTCTGGCTGCTTCTGAGCCACCCCATTGCAGCTTTCTGTACACTCTTCTTCCTGTAGCTGTATTTAGTGTACATATATCCAAATATCAAATTTGGGTCCCACCTGAAAGCTGTATCTAAAAAGAATGTGATATATGTAGGAACTGTATGTATGTGTTCTTCATTGCATCTTAAGGGAAAAGTTTAATTTAGTTATGTATACATTTTAAGGCAAATGCTCTTATTTTTTTTATAGTAGGGAGGCAGGCTCTTTTTTATTTAAATGGAATGTTTGTAATACGATGTGCAGAAATAGCAGCATGATCATGCCATCTTGCAAAACTTTTTATCTGAGTGAGAGAGTGAGAGAGCCAGTGGCAGGTCACATAGTTTGGACACAAGTTAGTTATTGTTAGATACCTTGAAATTACTCATTACTGTAGACCTGGTTCAAAACGGGAACTTATTTATAATATTGTAGAGAAAAGGAATTTGAATGTGGCATGTAATTTGCTAACTGCTAAGTCAGCATCTTTGCTATGTCTAGCACACAAGTTGTTTATGTGACACATACAGCAAAACTACAAGTAAATAAATGGTGCCCTGAAAACGAGATTGAAATGACAATAAAAGATGAAGAGTTATATGGGAACATTGAATTAGAAGCAGCAGAAGCCTGTCTTGGTCAGCAGGTCTAAAGAAAATTTCACTGAAGATGATGGATGTATGTTTATCAGTCCAAATTAAAGCCCCATTTTAATTACTAGATTCTAGATTAACATGTAGTTTAGACTGTTATTGTATTGTTCTGCTCTTAATCTTGAGATGAGGAGAAAAGAGAAGGTTACCAGGGGAAGGAAAGAGTGAATATATGAAGGCAAGTGTGTCATACTCCTCATGGAGATAGTTGAATATTAGTGGAGAACGTTGCAAACTTAACTCTTCAGTTTGGTAAAACTGCTTCATTACAAATACTTACAAATCTAGGAAGTTCTAGTATTAAATACCAGAACAACACCTAGTGGTAGGAGTCTAAATACTTCTGAGGACCTGAATTCATGTGACGCAAGTGCTCGGAGACAACCTCCACCAGAGTAGGATTCATTTAGAATAATACCACCCAGTTTACAACCTCCAGGGAGTGTTTGGAGTTTTCAACACTGTGACTATGAGTGAAAAGAGAATTACACTGGGGTTCTCAGCAATACAAGCAAATTTAAGTGATAGCATCCGCAAAGCGGGGACAGTTGACCTGGGCAGAACATGAAAGGCACTCCAGAGTCACTGTACCTACACAAGTGGAGCTGGCAACTGCTGCTGCAAGGGAGTGTTTGTTAGCACCCCAAATGTATGGGAGAGACTGTTGCCTGTGTAACTGTGCTGGTTTTGGCTGGGATAGACTTAATTTTATTCATAATAGCTTGTATGGTGGTGTGTTTTGGATTTGTGACTGAAACTGTTGATAACACAGGGATATTTTTGTTATTGCTGAGAAGTGCTTACACAGAATCAAAGCCTTTTCTGTTCCTCACACCACCTCATCAGCGAGTAGGCTGGGGGTGCACAGGAGGTTGTGAGGGGACACAACCAGGACAGCTGACCCCATGGATATCCTACACCACATGATGTCATGCTCAGCAAGAAAAACTGTGGGGAAGAAGGAGGAAGGGATGAATGGCTTTTGTTATCCCAAGTAACCATTACATGTGATGGAGCCCTGCTTTCCTGGAGATGGCTGAGCCCCTGCCTGCCCATGGGGAGTGGTAAATGAATTACTTGCTTTGTTTTGCTTGTACATAGCAGCATTTTTTTATTTTTTAATTTTTTTTACCTATTACCCTGTCTTTATCTCAACCCACAGGGTTTCTCACTTTTACCTTTCTGATTCTTTGTCCCACCTACTGAGGGGAGTGAGTGAGCAGCAGTGTGGGGCTGAGCTAACAGTTGGGATCAAACCACCACAGTGTTGCATGTGATTCGCACAGTCAGTCCCTGCCTATAATGGCACAGAACACCCTGATGCCATGTCTGAGCTTTATTTGGGTCTTTTTACTGCTCCCAGAAATCAGTTGCCTTATGTCAGAGCCTATTTTATTAATGCCTGGTTATCTGGGGTTTTCTTTCTCTGCATACATGAGGCTTTTACTTTATGGAGATTTATCTAAAAAAAATGCTAAATGAGGCAAAATGATTGTATTACACTTTGGGACAAAGTGTTAGTAGGTATTAAGGTTGTAATTTCTCCAAGAAGATAACTGTATATGCAGAGGCCTTCCTTGACTATTATTTCCATTAGTAAGTTGTTATCAGGTGAAAACTTTTCTGTTTCTAGCTTAACATGCTTGTCCTGTCATTTAAGTCCTATAACACATCATAGTTAAGAAAAATATATTGAGCCCCAGCATTTTTAGTACACATTTCCTGTAAAATGCAGACTATTCCTTTCTAGGGGCTGTGCTCATAGAAAAATAATCAGCTGCCTTTAAAGGACAAAATTTAGTGTCATTAGGTCAGTAATGTTAAAATTAGCTTTGGTTTTCATCCTTTGAATGGCCTTTCATTCACAGTGCACATAAGCCAATTTTTACAGAGGTCTTCACGGTTAAATGAATAGTATGCACTTACACATGACAGTTTTTTTAAATTACAGTTCAGCCTACTCAGTGTATCCTGCATCAGCTTTCTAAAAAGGAAGAATTTAGCTATTCTATTTGAAAACTGCCAAACATTATTAGTAAAGCAGAGAAGCAGTTCAAAAAGTAATTAATTCCAGGGCTTAGAGTAAACTGTTATTTTAATTAAAAGAACACTAAATACTAATGTCCTGCTTCTTTGTACGCAGAACATCAAATAAAAAAGTCTAAATCAGCTGCATTTAATACACTTTAAGTGTAAGTTGAAATATATTGAAGACGTATGCACTGTTCTTGCTATTTATAAACTGACTCAAAAAAAAAAACAACAACACCCCTTCCCCCCAAAAGTTAGAGGTCATATATCATATTTCTTGGTTTGCTGTGCCATTTTTCTTATTGATTCCTTTCCAGCATGAGCTGAGTAGAAAAATCAAATGGCACATAGTAAGTCATTTCACCATATTCATACTGCATATGATGCTAGAGCTCAGTTGTGCAGTTATGACGATGCCACCTATAGGTCCACAGAACATGTAAGGTCGAAAACAACTTATTTGAAGGTGTGAAGTGTTTTCCATGCTTTGCAAATTTACCACTTCTCCAGATTGTCCAAAATTTAGGTTATACACAAGGGAGGAATTCTACATGTGAAGGCACATGAGGTTTAGGCAGTTTGGTTTCTACCGGAATTTTGCAGTCTCCTGTTTGTCAATTTGGTCTCCTCATGGAGCCATGAACGTCTCAGCAGGTATGTCAGGAGTGTACCATGAAGCATAGCATGGCTGCTCCCAAACTAGCACTGATCCCACTCGCTGCCAAACAGGAATCTCCAACAGGATATTCTATGATTCTATGATAATCACCATGTCCTGAAGAAGCTTGAGCTGCAAGGCACCCATGGGAAGCTCAGTATTTTCTAAAACAGCACACTGTGTGTGCCACATGATTATACCAGCACTGCCTGGGGCTAGCTCAGGTGTCTGTGTATGAAGGTCCTTTGTACTGCATAGATCTGCCTTATTACTTACGCCTGTCATGCTTATCTCACTGAGCAGTTGAACTGCAGTAATGCAATAAGCATCACCACAGAAATTCCCATGTGGAGAAAATTTCAGCTTGTGAAAGAAGAAAAAGGCAGTATTTTTTGACAGGAAGAGAAGAAGAAGCTTGTCCTTCCCTCTCCATGATACTTGCCTTATTATTTCTAATTCAATTGCTACTTTATGGCCAGGGAACAGAAAGCTTAAAGATCAATTAAAATTTTGGGAAGGAGGACGTGGACAACAGGATTACTTTTCTAGTAAAAAGAAAGTATCAAAAGTTCATTGTAGATTATAGGTCTGGCCTGTGAGAGCATCGAATAAAGTTTAAAAAACTGAGATAAGCCTTTATCACCACTGTGGAGCAAAGGACAGAAAAGTATTCCCCTTTCTTCCCACCTACAAGGTTCATCTCTTTGATTTTGTCTTCTCTAACACACTTTTAAAGAGCTGAACAGGAAACCTGCATCTGGAATCTGTGAAATCTTGGTTCAAATATATATTTTTCCTGGTTCATACAGATTTAATTTAGGGGTGCTGCATGCTAAGTCATTGATAAGAAGTTGACCATGGCTTTATTTTTTTTTATTTTTTTTTTTTACTTATTTACTTTTCCTGGAAAATCAGTGCTAGATATGAAAACCTTTTCCCAAAAGGTGTTTTCTTTAAACTATCTCATTACCACAGTATGTTTCACGTCAACAAATTGTTGTTTTAACTAAAAACCAAACAACTCTCCTCTGTCAAACAGCAGCACTGAAAAAATCCTAGCCTTCCCAAAATATAAAATAATACGTTTGCAAAACAGAAAAAAATAGAGAAAAGCATTTCACTGCATACTCAAGACAACAAGATATCAAAGACTTAAATATGTTAGTCACACTAATTGGTGCAACACAGAATCTAAAAACAGTGTTGGACAGTCCATGAGTCTCCTTTACCTCAGGTGTCAGGTAAGACCAACTGCAGAATCAGAGACTGAAACTCCAAATATAAAACATAAACATCCACACTAAGAACGTTACTGGATTTGGCTCCTGAATTTACATTACCAGCAGAGATACTCAGAGAGGGATGTTCAATCATTCATTCTCTGCTCAGAGAATGAGTTTAACCATTCAATGAGCTGGCCGTTCACTGATACAGGATCAATGAAAATTGCTTTTGATGTGCTGCACAGGAGTAACTGTTCTTTGCTTACAGATTAAATTTTATGCCATCATCTTTCTTATTAGAGCAAATTTTGTCAGGATTATCATGGTATTATATGAGACAGATTTTTTTTGCAAGCTACACTATTGTCATGTGACATGTTAATATTGGCCCAGTGATATGAGCGCAAATCCTGGATGGTGCATCAAGGCTTATTTCAAGTTCTTCAGCATTTTCAAGTTTAAGGTCCATTCTCAGTTTCTTACACTTTTCTAAGCTTTATCCATTTGTGTAGGCTTTTTCTGCCAAGTATCTGATTCTGTCTTCATACTTTGGTATGAATGGTTCAGTCATTTCTCAGTCTGATGTAGAGGAAAAACAATTCTCTTAATTAATTTTTTATCTTTATGACAATTTCACTGACATACTTTATGCAGACCTCATTTTAAATAGAAGATGTGAATTTAAGTTAAACTTTCATATTATACAAATAATAAAAGTAATAAAATTCTACCCAAATTTGACCAAATTAGGCGGCTGAGAAGTGCATTAAGGCTACCTTCTACTCATTAGGAAAGAAAGAGGAAAAGAATAGATATGAAAAGACTAACACATAACTGAAAATATACTTATTCTAGATGGTGCTATTGCTTCACTCTTGTGAAAAAAAAACAAAACAACCCTTTTTAGAATAAAAAAAAGCTTTGTCATAAATTAATTAGTGACTATATCATTGTTATACAAACAAGAATATTATTTGGATATCAAATAATTTCATATATAGCATACCTAACTTCAGAGTGTATATTTATGTTTTCAGGTACTTTTTAAGGTAACTTTCAGTTTTATGCACATTGTCATAAATAAATTACATTGCAGTACTCAACAGTATTGATTGGATTAAATCTTTAAAATTTATACCAAAGTGAGCCTTAAACTTGCCTTTTTCCACTGACAGTATTAAAAGGCTTGAAAGTCAGAAAAGACTCATATGACCCCCTAAGACCTGCATGTACATGTTACTAATTAGATGACCTGCACAGCCATCAGAATTGAAAGAGGTCTCCAAAGGTGAAAAAGAAAATGGACTAAAATCTGCGAAATATTCATTATAGAGGTATTTACGTTTATACAATCATAATATGATCCCTTCTGTTCAGATGTGTAATTTGTTTACATGGATTTAAGAATAAAACCTTCACTGGAAATAAATTGAGGGATGCAGTTGTATAAGTGTTCAGAAAAACTGCAGTTCAAAATCGCTTACCTGGCAAAAGTCCCAGCAAGACAGCATTGGTGTCATCTATTCAAAACATTATATAGCGCCTTTACTGCAGTCTGTGAGCATCTCAGAGCTTTTATTGTATTTATTTTCAAATCTTCATAGAATCACAGGAAAATAAAGCAGAGAGGGACTTTAAGAGGTCACTGAGTTCTTTGGCACAAGGCAAGATGAACTCTATCTTTGTCATTCCTGAGACATTTGTGTAGCCAGTCCTGAAATTCTCTAGTGAAGGAGGTAACAAAGTCTCATTGGGTGATTTCTTTTCATGCTTCAATAACTCTGTTATTACAAACAGTTATGCTAATATGCAACCTGAATCTTTCTGGATGCAAATCCACCATATACTGACAAAATGCCATGGGCCAGCTGAGTGTGTTTAAGCCTCAAGAGGCTGAGCTTACACTGCTGTGAGTGCAGCAGTGCTGCTCAGTTGAAGCTTACTCCCCCATTAAGGGAACTAGATTTTGCACTTGAACATTACAATTAGTCTAGACTTTGGCTCAAACAGAGAAAACAAAAGAAGAGTAAAAAAAAAAAAAAAGATATCCCAAAACAAACAGTGGGCTTAACACTCATGTTTCCTCCCTTTAAACTAGCTGCAGTAGAATGCTTTGCCAAACTACTGCCCCTGAGATCTTATATATGGGAAACTTTAAGTAGTTTCTCAGTGGTTTATGGAAACCACTGTAGTTTTAGTTCAGCTATACCATTTGTGCTGTCTGTGGTATGGGATATAATATGACACCACATATCTGAGATATTTGGGGTGACAAGTATTTTCTTCATTTCCCTCTGGGCTCTCTTTATCCACAGCATATAATATTAAAGTACAGACTAGCACAAGCCCCTTGATCGGAATGTGCTTTCTGGAATCTAAATAATTCCCAGACAATCCCTAAACTTTCTGATTAATCTCAGAAACAGTCAGATGATGGCATTTGTAAAAATAATAAAACAGTAATCCTCATAAACCATACCAGTTCACTATCAAAATATTCATTCACACACCTGCCATATCAAAAGGGAAAAATTACAGGTGATAACATATCTGGTCATACAAAGGCCATTTCAAGAGTGCTCTGAGAGTTACAGTCTGCTCATCCATTTTGTATAACTGTTAACAAAATGTATAATGTCCTTTTCTTTGAAATGAACTTAAAAAAATGGACCCAAATTTATCACTAAGTTGTCTTTACCCTTACAAAATAAATTATTTCAATTTAAAAAATCCTATTGATAAGGCTTAATTTCCACAGTAGATATGAACCAAATCAACATATCACTTGTTTCATTTAATGAAACGCTGTATTTGAAGAAAAATATCACCACAAGCTACATTCACATTCTGAGTTATAAAATGAAAATTTTAATAGGATTTGCATTGGATTTCATATTACTGTCAGACATAATGTAGTGGAAAAGGGAATGTGTTAATTTAGTTTCAATTGCCTCATAGTTTAATGAAAATCTGACGGCAGATATAAAAGGCATATATATATACAAGGCAGATACAGACAATACATAGAGAATATGGAAAAAAAACTAAAGTTTTATCAGAAAAAAGATAAATTCTATGTATTTTTTCTCATCACAGACAAGATGAGGACGTTCCCTCTCTGGAACTATTCTTTATGCTTGAGTTTAAAGTACAGCTTAAACAAATTGGTGCTAGAGGAATAAAAGGTGACAGTAGCAATGCCAGCTTGTGAAAGAAGGCCGGACTGTGATCTGGATAACTGTAGATCAGCCTGAGCTAGGCAAAGTGGTAGAAAAAAAGAGGAAAAGGTGACCTGGGAGTAAATACTGCATGCTTCAAAGAAGCAACACAGCTTTTGTAGAAGAAAGCCCTGACTGATACCACCAGAGTTCTCCAAGACAGCAACAGACTTTTGAGAAAATAAAAGGCAGTTTGGTTAATAGACTGTTCTTGGCTTTTCAGTATATTCCACACTAAAGTTCCTAAATAAACAAATACATCAGAGATGCCAGCTAAGACTTTCCCATGGTAAAAAACTAAAATACATGGCTAAAAGGTCAGCTTCACAATTACAGGGATTTCTCTGTGGACTGTTTTAATGTCCTTTTTAATGTAATATCTTCACAAATAAATCTGAAAATTTTAGGAGCAATGGTGTGAGAATACAAAACTCTGCAGAAGAGTGAAACCTGAATGTGAAGTATTGCAAAAGGACCTTATAATACTTGGAGGAAGCCTCAAGAAACTGGAAGATAAAGTGGCAGATTAACTCAAATGAAATAATACAAGGTAATTAATTAAAAAAAAATTACCCAGTGACATACAATAACAGACTATTATAATGAATGAAAGACCTCGTGAAGTTTTTTTAGGTAGTTCTTTGATAATATCAGACAGAATTTTCAAGAGGCAAAATGGCAAAATGAGTGTTAGCTATCATCAGGAATGGAAAAAAAAGAACAAAATAGGAAACGTTGTTAGAATGCACATTCTTAAATTTTGCCTATGGTCCTGTTCATCTCATCTCAAAAAAAACCTCATTAAAATAAAAAATATGGATCAAAATATAGGAATTTTGTTGAGAGAAATGAAGTAGCTTTTACAGGTTTGGAGCGAAGCTACTTACAAAAGGTAGGATGGGGGCCCATACTGGAAGATAAATACCATATTTCTTTTTTACCTTTAAGAATTTGCTCTTGTTGATTGTGAAGGACAGAACATTGAACATGATTTTGGTTTCATGCAATGCATTTTTTTTTAATATTCTTATTAGCATGCTTTTTAGAATCTGTTAAAAAAAAATAAAGAAATGCATGTTAAATTATTATTTGCATGAAATCTCCATGAGTCTAAAAAGAAGCAAATTTTTTCCTGGACTTGGTCATATCACATGAATTTCTGGCCAAGTATTAGTATGTCCTGGTACAGACTTTCATTAGGTGATGCTGCTTGTTTCAAAGCTAGCTGATTCCCCATCAGGCACCTAGTTAAACCAACTGCTACTAAACCCCTGAAAGATTAATGCTTTTTCCCCTGTGTATTCTCAAGCAGATCACAAGGATGCTTGAAGATATTCAGATTCTCAAGCTCCAAGCAAGTCCTGCCAAGCAATCTTCCTCTGGCTTGGTGACCACAGAGCTCTTACAATATTCAAGGCTCCCTGGAAGTCCCAAGGGCTCAAAGTCTTCCTTTGTGTCCTTAAAAGAGATTGAGACTGAAGTTTTCAGGTTCTTCTCACTCAGAGGTGAAAAAGAAGGTCTTCTCTTGGCCAGACAACATTCCCAGGATTTCTGGAGTCCCAGATTTAACACGGAGCAGCTACAGAGTTTAGAAATCCTGGCTTCCAGACTCATTGTCAGTAATGTCTCACAGCCAGTGCTTATTATGCAGTTTAGATAAAAACCTGTAGCTGGTTACACAGCTTTAACGCTAGAAGTGTATACTCAATTATTTGATCTGATTCATTTACATTCCCAGAGGCAAAATCTCAGCTTAAATTTAATCAATATAGGCATTGAACTGTTAATTCTTCAAGTCATGTCTGCTACAAACTGCTGTGAAGAGTGCAGAAAAACCTTATCCAACCAAACAAAATCCAAACAGATCAACACATTTTACACAACAGTTAGAAGTTTGGCTATAATAAAAGCTGTGTCTCAAGTAAAATCTTTTCTCTTTTTCATAGTCCTGAGTAAAATAAGGCTTGTTAAATTTTTGTCTTTACAAAATATTACACTTAAAAGGTCATATTTAAAGGAGAAAGAATGAAATTCACTTGCATTTTATGACTGAAGGTGCAAAAGGAAAGAAATGCAATTAATTCAGGAGTTTTGCTGTTACTTGGTCTACAGTTGTAATGGATGGGAAACTAGCCAAGAGCTGATTTCCCCTAGTGACTGAGAGATGTAACAAAATATGTTTTTGTATGTGTTCAGTATTTTCGGTAGACTGTATATGTTTATGTTCATTGTGACTGTTGGAATGAGGTTGGAAAACGTAGGTGTGCAGCTGTTCTATGACCTTAATACCTGCCATGCCAAGGTGCCTGGCCAGTGGTCTTGGCATGGACAACAGTGAGATCATGAGAAACTACACAGCCCTATGAGTAAACAGAACTGGTATAAAGCTAATTGTTTTTTTTCTAAGGGTATAAAAGCAGGACCCCCCTGTAGCCAAATCCAAAGCCTCACCTATGGGTGGGCGCACCATGTAGGAATTTTCCCAATTACCTAAGACTCCTGGTGTCAGGTGTAATGGGGCTTCCCAGCTTGAAGTGTGGGCATGGATAATGATTTGGTGGTAATTGATGATGTGTTTCTTCTCAATCTTTGTTCTCTCTATGCAGTAATGATTTCATGCATTGTTAATTTTCCTCTGTACTTTACATATATATATATAATTTGCTTTATTGTACTTATTTACTATATAGAGAGACCTGATTCGCATTAGTGTGCTTGTTTGCTTTAGTGTGCTTATTTGCTTTAGTGTGCTTGTTTAATAAACTATGCATGTTATACAGCTAGTGTGTAGTCATTTTTCTGCATACCTTATCTGTCAGCAAAAAAACAATGTACTCTACATTTACATATTTTGAACCCGTTGAACGAATGACATTCCCAAAATTCTGCTATGACCACAGTATACAATTCAATAGCTAAGAGTAAGTGTACATTATAAAAAAAACAAAACTATTTAAATTCTTGGTTTCAAACTCTCATCCTTAGTCACAGACTGAATTCCCTTTCTATTTTTGATTTAACACAGACCCAAAAACGTTATTCATATTTTCCTCTGTCCTTAATTACAGACTTTCTGAAGTCTTCTTTTAAACTTCCTTAAGACCGGACACTGCAGTTTGGATGGGAGTAAATGTTCTATTTGCATGACTGACTAACTGAAGAGAGAACAGAATAGAAACATAAATAAAACCATGATGAAGATGCCAGCTAGTGGGTTTATTTTGTTATGTGCCTCACAGATGAAAGGGAGTGTTTGCTATGTGATGAATTTGATGTTTTTTGAGAACTGCATTAATAAGGTTTGGCAATATTCCAGAATAAGCAGAACTCTTTCTGGAGCATCTGTCACAACTTTGCTTTTATTTTCATGCAGCACAAGAGGAAGACCCTTTTCTTTTGAAAATCTGAGATGCCCATTCTGCTTACCCTACTTAAAGTGTAATGTTTGTGGACCATCTGATTTAAATCGCATAGGCAATCTTGAAGAGTTGTACATAGGCAAAATAAGCCCATTTAAAAAAGAATATGTGTCTTGGTGTTGCAGTTGTGTGTTATTATTTAAAGCCGCAGGGTGAGAGGGGGGTTAATTATTGAACTGTGAAATTTTTGTTTTAACAATAGTTGTGACAATGGTAAAAATGTGACTGTTACATGATGCACCAAATAAAATAATTTTGCCTGGAAAAAAGCTTACACTGGGTGAAATTTTAACCAGCTATGAATGAACAGAGATCACACAGTGCATTAGGAATGATAATGCATTATTTTGAGCATTAATGTAGCATTAGGCTATTTCAAAGATGTCATGAGAGGAAAGCTTGAATGAAGATGGACAGTCATTTACCACACATGTATATTAAACACATAGAAGTACAAGATGGCTTTAGCATTCAGAGTTGCAAAATCCTGACATGTATCAAAAAGACCCAGAACATACATATGACAATGCATGTGAATATAAACAGACTTCATTAACAGACTATCCACTTACCAAAATACAGCCAAGATGACTGTCTAATCAATTGAATCTGTGAAGAAAATAAATTATTATACAAAGATTTGATGATGACCAAAACACTTTGCAGAAGTGGGACTTCAGAATCACAGTCTTTTCTTCATGGCTGCCCATACTGATGCTTCAAGGCAGGAGGAAATGCAGAGGGACATGAGAAAGAGTAGATGATCACTTTATGCAAGCTACAAAAAACCTCTTCTGACCTTGAGGTAGTGAAAGGTGACTAATTAGTCTTTTCTGCTTCCACACCTACAGTTCACTGTCCTTGGGGCAAGCAATGTGCGGCAATTGATCTTTGCATTCTTTAGTATCTTGAAAAATGAGGTGATAAGACGTACCTAGGTTTGTGACTAATGTTCATGTGGTCACAAGACTGTCTTACTTTGTCAGATATATTAACATAATGTTACAGTTTCAAAATCATCACGGTGTTCCATAATGTAAAAACACCCTGCAGAAAATGCCTTTCTGTTTGTAAAATACCCTTGAGCAGTATATCCTACTATTTCTAAAGGATAGCCATTGCAAAAAGAGGATGTAGCTTTTCCAGGAGGTAATGAAAAGTCAGACAAGATTTCATTTAGCAATTACACCTGCAGACACTCATTTTGACGTCTTTCACATGGTGTCAAATGCTGGTGGTGTCAAGAATAATAAGACAGTTCTGAATATATTGAAAAAAGGCCATGCAGGCAGATGTTGTTAATGGTATAGTCACGTCTGGGGATATGAAAGTTTTGATAGTGATTTATTTTTGAGGGAGCCACATACTATACAAGCTGTTCAAGTACTAGTTTGTGGGTAAATACCACTTAGAATGTTGTTAGAGGCAGCCTAATAATGGTGACATGAATAATAAAGTGGTATTTATAACATGTCCTTGGGTCTTTTTTTGTTACAAGTTGAAAATAAACGATCACTTGAATCCCTAGTGTCTTATAAGCTACCAAGTGTAATCCTCTATAAAGCTGATAAAGATCATTTCCTTAAGCTGCAAGATCTGTCAATAGAGCACAGCATATGATAATAATTGCATTCTTATGGTTTATTTTCATTTTTTGCTTCAAAATAAAATAGAAGCTTTTGAATGCTTTAAGTGTGTGCCTTTTAAGTGTAAAGGCTAGGGTATTCACTTGGATGATAAGATTCAAAACAGTTTTTGATCTACAATGAAAAATCTCACTCAAAAAACCTTATATCTGTAGGTCAGAACCTTGAACAATCAGCCTGAGATAATATTTTCACCAACATAGGGAGACAGTGCAATACAACAAAAAATGTTCTAATATAAGATGAAGTCACAGTTACTTCTTTCTGAGCACATTTTTGTCTCAGCCTGCATTCTGATCTATTTTTATCAAAACACTTTCAGAAGACCTCTAAAATTTACAGCCAGTATATATTTCCTGACAGGAACTGTTTTTCTTTCAAATGCAATAAAGCAAAAGTTCTCTATCATATGGTTTAATAGTCCAGAGAGAAACAAGTCCAATCATACTTACTGTCAGTAGGGGGTTATACATCTACTCATTTAACATGTAGTTAATCAGGATGCTGAATTGTAAAAGTACATGAAATTTGTTAGAATCCAAGAAACAGCTATATAATCTGCTTATATTCATATTATCAAAATACTTTCTGAAACATTTATGATCATAAGTGCTTATGATTAGGAAAGTATCCTGCGTGTGCAGATGATGGCACAGCAAATTTAGTCTCAGAAGTTTTCAGGAGCTTAAGCTCCAGGCAATATCAACACACCTAGCTTACATCACTCCATGCACCGTAACTTGCATTTCACTCGCACATGAATTAGTACCCATGCATGCAGTTCTATCCTGAAACACATTGATAAATGACAGGTAGAAATAATAAGAGCTTTTTCCCCCTGAATATTAAGACCAATCTTTTCCCTGATCTTCCAAAGCAGCTTTGTGTTTCAGTTTCTAGACACAGTCAGAATGCACCTCTATAAATTTAAGCTGAGGAGACCATTCTGTGTTTGCCAGCTGAATGATTACAATCTTAAGGGAAATTCAACAGTAAATTAAGGCAGAAGAAGATGTTTATCATGTTAAAGAAACAAATCCATAGAAATTGTTTAAAACTTTATGAATGTTTTGGTAGTTTCAGAAGGGTACAAGGTTATGCAGGTTCTTGTCTTAAGGCACTAATATAAATGATTGAGCCATCTTATTTACTCTGTCCAATGACAGTCAGGAAGAATGAATGGGTATTCTCATGAAGACAATGCCTAGTAATTTTTCAGTAACAAAGTAGATTTCTGAACTTACCAACAGGTTTAACAACACAAGTAAAAAGATATGAATGAAGTGCTTACATGAACAGTACAAAAATGCACTACCAAAAATGTCTTTTCTTCACCTCATTATCCTAACTTCCACAGCTTATGTACTGTAAGCATCCCTACTTTTTCTTCAACATTACAAATATTTTGTGAACTTACTGTGCCCCAGTTAGGGACGACCAGCTTATCCTTGAATGGCTTTAGAAAAGCAGTAGTATTTTCCTATTAGGAAATCCCTGTAAATTGGCCACCTGAAAAATGAGCCACTAACTAGCAAACATTATAGAAAGAATCAGTCATACTGTAAAGCTTTCCAAAGAGCATGATTCAATAGTTAAATTAGACAAATCAATTCCTTAAACTGTAGGCAGACAGAAACTGGTTGACTGGAAAGAGGAATGAGAAAACTTCTCTTGGTGCTCTGTGACACAGGTTTCTAATATACAGAGAAACCATCTGCCATGCACATTCAAAGTTAAATTACCAAATATACATTGAATTTATTGCTTAGTTTGGTGGCATTTTCAATGCAGATTTTAGTCAGTAAAAATTCAGTACCCTATTTCCAGCTGCATTACAGTAATTGCAAAAATAATTTCATTATATTGTACAAGGAGAGGTGAAACATACCAGAACTCCTTTAAATTCTGCTGTTCATGAACTACTGTAGTAGTTTTGCCATCTAAATATCCTCCTCTTTCCATTAGTGATGTAGTGGCACAGTTCATACTGACAGTAAGCAAGGAGTCTGTCTCAAGGATTTTATTTCTTTTGGGTTTTATATTATTAGGCTTATTTTGGTGCAAAGTGGTAGCCTTTTGCTGCAAAGATTTCATCATGTCTTACATAGTATCATTTCAGGAAAGGGATTTATCAAACTCTTCAAATACAAATCTAGCAAAGAGACACAGTGGAAGACAATGTTTCAGCTGTTGTTGATCATATTACTTTTCAGACCTTTGGCAACAAATGTGAAATTACAGTGGCATTTCTGTGCCTTGATTATTACAGGCAAATCAAACTAAAATTTAAATATCTCTGGTTTGTATTTTATATATGTATATACACGTATATATATATATAAATGCTTATATTTCTTTTTTCCCAACAATAATTTGATAATTACCTTGTCAGATTGTTGCACATGCCAAAGAAAGATTTTCTTGTAGTTTAATCACATGATACACAATATAAGTTCTCCACAATATCAGGCAGTAGAGTGCTTTTTTTTCAATACATACTTTTTCCTCTTTTATACGTTTCTGCTCTTAGGATGAGCTGCAATACACTTTGCTACAGCTACAATAGATATACAGCATATGAGAGATTTGCCTTTTTTCAATCTGATACAAAAGACCCCTGGAATTTTTGGAAAAAAGCAAAATAAATATAAAAAGTGACCTGAAAAGTGTACTTTAAAATATAAGCATTTTCTTTCTTAAGATAGGTAAGAAATTGACAGTAATGGGTTCTTCTTGATTTAGTCCCTCAAGTTGCTATTACTTCTTTTTATTTTTCCAAAATCCTGAAATTCTTCAGCATTAGCAATCTTTCCTATCATCATCTTCATAATTACATCAAGGGATTTCTTAATGTCAGATAGTTATTGTTAGGTTATGCAGCAAGATCCCTAGAAGCTCCTCTGTCTACAGTGAGGACTGCAGTGCACGTATACTGTGACAAATGAAATAGTCAAGTTGCATAGGTTGATTATACTGGACTAGTAGGAAAAACATGTTTTCAGTGTTTACCTTTCTTCCCAATCAACTATCATGCAATATATTTTAAAGGTACATTTCTTAACTTGCTGTACAAATCATGTTCTTTTTTAGTTGATAAATTCGTAATTATTCCTTCAATCTAAGATTTCTGTTTACTGTCCATTTATACAAATATGCGTGTGTGTTCATAAATACACAGACTTTGCCACTGACATCAGAAAGTCTGGCTTCCTTTTGAACAGGGAAACTGCTTTTAGACACAGGTGGACACAGACCACTGCCAAGAGGAAAATTAATAAACTGCAAGGGATTTTTTTGTCTAGCATTGTCTTTCCATATGCAGACTGTAGAGTCAACTTCTGAGTAGCTGTACTTGCATCTGTGAGGTAGTAAGGAAAAAGAAGCATGTGGAATAGACAAAAATACGCTCTGAGTTGACACAGGAACTCTTGGTTGAGGGAGAGTTGAAAAGAATATGACAAGATGGGTTTAAGGATACTCTTTGTTCCTGTTAACTAGACATGTTTCAAATGAGACTGAAATTACAAAGGAGATGAAAAGAGATGTTAGTTACACTTCAAAAGATTTTTCATGATAGCTAAATTGTCTGTTCTGACTGTTAGTGACACACATAAAAATTGTGCATGATTTAATGTGCATTTTGTGAAATATATATAAAAGCTGGTACTTGTTTTTTTTCTCAGAGGCATTCTTGTAGGATCTGGGGATTAGGCAGTGCCAAGAAGGAAGAAGAATGGACTTCTTATTTGTTTGGCAAAATATACAGTGGTCTTGAGGCTTTAAAGAATATAAGAGCTGGTATCCATACTGCAAATGGCATAATTTCTAATTCAAACATTACATTTTTTTTTAAAAAGGAATTTATGTTTCATCAAGAGCAAGTAACAAAATAGCTATCTGCAATAAATGTCCTTACTTTACTACTCAAGAATAACAAGAGATCTCAGTGAAAGTAGTAAGATTTTTTTCGTTATGTAAGAAGTTAGCCAAATATAAGCAACCATCCCATTCCTTAAAATAGTTATTGGCTATTCAGACTCCGCAAAAATAGGAAGAGGGTTTTGAGAAATTTTTTACTTTGTTATTAATTCTGTAAGAATTAATACTTTAAATGCAACCTCTTATTACATGTATACTAGATTTCATCAAAGCTATAAATATTTTACCTTACTCTATGAGCATCTGTTTGAACTTTCAAAGCCCTTAATGTGCTACAATAGGTGTGATTTCACAGTAGTGAAGTAGGGTAAAGTGCAAGCTTGAAACAGGACTGAGGTTTCTTGTTGGCTGCCAACACCACGCAGAGAAGTATTTCAGTGTTTAGAGAAATTACCTACTGCCATAAATAAAACTTTAGCCTGGCTATACTTGGCAATAATAAATGTGGTTTTTAGTGTATCCTGTGACAAGCTGATCCTATGGTAGTTGCAGACAACTACCATAAGTGTTCTCAATAAGGCCAAGATCTTTTTTTACTGCAAAATGATGGAGCGCAACACTTAAAGTCTAGCATCATAAGAAAAATGCAGTTTTATGATTTCAGTCAGTCAAAAATGGACCACAGCTGGTTGTAGAATCATAATCTAGAAAAAGGCGAAAAAGGCAGGCCACAGAAGACGGCAACTGAGACGGAAAGGTAAGTAAGAGAAGGTAAAAGCAGGAGAGGACAACTCCTCAGTCTCATATGTTCCAGGTGAGCTCTCCAGGTGGATCACAGGTTGATTCTAGTTTGTAAGAAAAGCATGAATCCTCTCAAATTTTGGCTAAAGAGGTAAAGAAGTAGTTCTGGTCATGCCTTTTGAACCAGGCAGCACATCTAAATCCTCAGACTGTGAAGGTCACTGGACCCTCAGTATAAACTAAGCGGCAGCGTTCAAATCTAGTCAGATAGAAATATGCTCTGTTTAGAAAATGTTGGCTTATAACAGTCCTTTAGGCATTAAAATTGGGCACTTGGGAAATTCTGGAACCTCTGCAGCTGTGAAGGTATTTTTAAAGATCTAAACTTTGGGTTTAAACATTTTAAAATGATAATTATCAGTGAAAAATGTTTGTTTTGATAATCTTATGCCTGTCTTATTTTAAGATATCAAAAATAAATAAATTGTAGCACTCTCCTTTAGGTTGCTGTTTTCTTCGAAAACATGTTTACATAATCATTTGAATTGATTTCACCATGTGTTCAGATATAGTGGCTACTAAGTGACGATCTACCTAATGATATTTAAAGTTTCATTCACATGTTGGAAGCTTTTGTTACAAAAGTGTCTTTGATTGCTGTCCTACAAACTAGTAGAGTGACCTGGTGAGAAGGGCAGGAATACTTTTTAAAACTGGTTTTGTAAAGGTCTTTAAAAGCTATGTAAAACCTGAATACATAGTGCAGGTAGTCTAGCTCTTATTAAATTGAATGTATTTGCATGCAGTGAAGTAAAAAACATACTTAAATTAAGACGACATGTTCCTTAATTTGAAATAAAAGTTTCATGATTACACAGCTATGTGAACTGTTATAGAAAACATCAAAACGTGTGTGTGTGTGTATATATATATATATATATAAGTGTAGAAAGGCTATTTGGAGGTCCTGAAATTGTTTCATTTGCAAAAAATAGTGACCTAGGATGTCCTGTATGGTATTTATCAAACAATAGTCACTGTAAGTTACTGACCTGTCATAACCTAGAAGATTTGCCAAGTAGTGACATGCAAAGATTGAAGCCAGATATTCTGAGGCTGGTGGGTCAAAATTTAGTTTTTTAGTCTTTCACCTTTTAATATGAAAATGGTAATTTCAGGTAACTTAAGGATCAGATGCAAAAGCTAATTCTGGATCTGATTTCCATTTCTGAGGTTTTAAACTATCCTGAAACCCTCTGAATTTCATTCTTCCCAATGTATCTTTTCCCTCTTTTTACTTTACCTATGACTTGCTTTAAATTCAGGGTCAGATTTTGTTAGCAGATCTATTGTTTTTGACTTCTTAACCCATAAGAAAGTATGTAAGAACTGATCTGGCTTTATTTTTTATTTTTCTTCTTGATTTAGTTTACCAGCTAACTATCAGCTCATGGTGAAAATCTAATGTGGACAATACCCATTCTCTCAGGAAATGTTTGTTGGTTTTGTTTAGGGAGGGACCGACAAAGTCTAAGTGAAAGTCAAAAGTAAAAAATAAAATAAATTCTGGATTGATTTCTGCAGTAAAATTGATAAATGTCTCGCTCTTAACAGGTTAAATTTTCCCAGCACATACCAGTTTTGAAAGCAAATGCCTCAAACATGGGGAGGCCTTTGTTATTTGTTTATAAGAAGAAATTTCTGTGTCACTTTGGAAACATCAGCATGCTAGCAGGCAAGAAAGTTTTTTTTGGGTGAAGACTGTAAGAAATGGTCTGTGGATTATTAAACTGGTCACTAACAGAAGCAGAATATCCTCAGGCATACAAGGGTGCTGAATAGAAACAGGAAATCTGTTATTTACAGTGTACAGCTTTTGGCTCTCTAAAGGTCTTTCACAGGAAAATATTGACAAGTTTATTGTCCGTTTAACTAGACAAGAAATTTAGGAGCCTATTACTGTGCTGTGTATAACTGTCAGTGTTTTGGTAATGAAAGAGGACAGGGGAAACCTGTGTAGAAGGGGCAATTGCTGCCATGTGCCAGACACAGCTGCTTTCAGCCATTGTCACAACAAAGATCTTAAATGCACTGCGTGCCAAAACAAACACCAAGTAATCAATGCCAAAGGAGGCATGCTGGGCAATGTAGGAAGTACAAGAGACAATGCCAGGGCAGGGGAAAGAGACATGCAGGAGGGATGGTAGATCAGGAGAAACATCAAAACAAAGCTAACTTTCCCAGGCAGGGCAGGAGAAAAAAGTAACACCTGAGCAGGGACAGAAAGGGAACCCGGGAAGAGGCATGACCACAGCTGGAACATCAGCCAGTGGAGGAACCCACACTGGAGTAGAACAGTAGGAACCACAACATGCTTATCCCCATATCCTGTGACACCCATGACTTTTCTGAAGGGACCAAATGTGACCTACAGTGAGAGGACTGGAGACTGGGAAGGTGGGGAGGAGCCATGTCCAGATGGAAGCTGAGATATTTTACCTAAGTGTTTATTTGTTGGTTTTTATTTTTTCAGTACAAGAATCAGTAGTGAAAAGTTTGATAATTAACAGTAAATTAAATTCCTTTAATTTCCCTGACTCAAACCTGGTTTTGACTAAAAGAGAGTTACTAAGAGAGTATATTCTACCCTTAATTTTTATGCAAAGAGAACAGAAAACTATTAAGAAGGCTTGTCTTTTTTTTTTTTTTTTTAGCTTGAGTATCAAATTCAGTGAATAACACTTACTTAAGCATTATATTTCTTTAATTAAAGATCAAGCACCTGAGATATCATTACTGTAATATTAACTTGTTGAAATGTGTTCAATAACTCTTTGTTTTGACTTAATCAAGTAGTCAGAGGGAGAAGGCATTCTCAGAAAAAAAAGTAATTTTACATTCTCTCTAGTTATTCTAAAATATTGTCCTGAAAAAAGTAAAAGAATGAGGGCTAAATTTCCTTGTGCCTGTATAAATGCTGCAATTGATTTGAGCTATATGGTCATGGTCAAAAGCTTAATTAAGTTAACTGAAGCTGTTAGCTTAAAGTAGAATACCTGATCCTCATATAGAGAATGGTACTCATATAGACGCGTTCATTCAAAATTTAAACGGAATAATTGTTTTGGTGCAATGCACTTTATATTAAACTAAACTGAACTGAAATCCTGTCTTCTGATTAAGCATCACCAGACAGAGGCTTAATGTAATTTAATTAGTTAACTTGAAAGGCTAATACACAGTAACTTTGGAATGTCTTTGGACGCCCATTGTAAAGAGCCTGGATGGCTCAAGAAGTAACAACAGTTTGTTATCTTTTTCAACAACCTGGTTCAAGGTTCATCCAGACTGATTGTAAATAGAAGATGTTCAGTGAAAATGCGTTTAACTTTGCAAGTGTTTCAGTAATCTACCTAGAGGGTAAATTATGGCTGAAAAAATTATTACTGTGTTTAAGTACCTTGTAAACCCACTTAACAAAGGTCAACAAGGTAGCTAACAGGAGAATTCTTTCATGTACTTCTAGAACAAAATTTAGAGAAGCTGACAAGGCAAGACTCAAAAGTGGTGTACTGCTTATTCATTACACTGAATACATTTGATCAGGAGATGTGACAGTTAAAGTTTGTTAGGACTAAGTACAGATATTTAAGCAGAATAGCCCCAAAACACATAAATTAGAGCACTTCTTGGAGTTCAGGAGATCTGATTTGAAGTTCTATGTGCAGCTCAGGTAGAATGGAAATGTGAGCCTAGGAACACCACAGTGAACCTCTATTTCCTTCTTTGTGGATTTTGTTTTTTTGCTAAAAACTCCCTGAAATCTTAGATAAAATTGTGTCTCAGTCATCCTTGTGTGTGTGTATCTATTTTTCTATTTTAACTATACTGAGATTTCTTTCTGCATTAGATTTGATCAGGTCTCTTGACAAACAATGGCTGGAGCAATTTGAAACGTAGCTAAGACACTTTCTTGTGTGTATGTGTGTGTGTTGCACTTTCAGAAATCTCACTGAATCAGCAAAAATAAAACCATGGTAATGATTATTCAATCATTGTAAGTCAACAAAGAGCTGTGCTCCATGCTTCATTGTTTTGTTTTTCTGTAATTGCAGGCTAGTTTGCTGAAAAGCACTCAAGTTAAACTCTGGAAATCAAGGTCATTTGTCTGCAGTTGTATTTGTCACACAGAACAAAACCAACAACATCAACCTTCCTAATGAGCAAGCATTAACTGACATTTCTGTTTGTGTTCAAAGCACTAGTTAAATAGGTTGTCCTTCTCTGATCTAATCTCAAAGGTAATTTCTCTTAAGGATCAAATTCAATTCTTTATAAAGATCTCAGTTGTGACAGTACAGTAGAACACATCAGCTTCTCTCTTGCTCCCTTAGCAACAAGCACTGAGTATTATTCCTTTACTAAGGTACTGCTCTGTTAATACTAAGTCTTGTGAGGAAATAAAATACTTTTTCCTACAGAACTCACTGGAGATTGGTAGCAAGTATCACATCATGAAGCAGACTACATGTTCATAAAAGTGTATATATTTTTACCATATTATAACTTGCAGTGTAATATTTCAATGCAGTTTTATTTCGTATAGATTTCTTATTTGGATCCTGATCACTCCTCATCTAAAAGTTTGAACTGCGCAAAACCCCATCAAAACCAGTTACGCTTACAAGTGTATTATCTTATTTTTCTACAGTTTCTTTTTCTTTCTATTTCCACTGAGAGAGGTGAATGAAAAAGAAAGGAAGTGGGAGGAAAATGCCAAAGAAAAAGTACTTCTACTAGTTCAGTGCCATAGAAATCAGTCCAAGGAGTTACATTCACACCCAGAGCTGTAAATATGCAAAAGATTGACATTCAGAAAGGTCTGGATATAGACTTTTAGTCCATAAATATAAAGCTGCCTATATCTGGATTCAGATAGATTTTAGGCCATAAAGATCCCAAACAACCAACAAAAACATTCCTCCCCCCCCCCCCCCCCAAAAAAAAACCACAACCAAACAGAAGCCACAAAACAATCACAAAAAAGAAAACAAAACAAAACCACACGCACAAATCCAACCAAAACACCAAACCCCCAAATCAAAGAAACAAAAAGCACCCCAAATCCAGACAAAACCCCAACTACTTTAGATCATAGACAGAATGTTGTAGCAATCATTTCATTCAGGTTCATTTCCAAAATGTAATATAATAATCAAGATTTAAGTAAGATTTACACAGTGCTGTCAGTAAGCATGAATCTTTGAATTTTGTGTTCACCCAAGAACCAGAATCCTATTTTAAATTTGCATTAAAACATAGTTGTGGGGTTTTTTTGTTTGTTTGTTTTGGGTTTTTGTTTGTTTGTTTGTTTCCTTTCTTTAACTGCTTAATTTCTCAGTGATTCTGTTGCTAACTAAACCTGAAGGCATATGTGTGGCTTCAGAAGCTGGCAGGATACACCCTACAGATTTCCTACATAAATATCTTACAGAAATAAGTTGTGTAAACCAACAAGAAAAGATGTAAGGAGCAACTAGATCGACATTTTTTAATGTTAGCATTCAAAGAACATCAAAGAAAATACAAGAATGAGGTTTATTTGTTGGGAATGGAGGAGAAGATGGATCACTTAGTAGTCAGGTTGATGAGATCATGAATGAACTAAGAATTAGGGGCATAATGACTTTTGGAATTCTTAAAAAATCCTAAAATAAATGTTTTCCCCAGTTCTCTTTTTTCAGTTTACATGTGTCCTGGGCTCAGCAGTAGCAGTCATTTTTTCTCCTTCTTGGTAGCTGGTGCAGTGCTGTGTTTTGACTTTCAGCTCGGGAACAGAGCTGATAACAAGGATGTTTTGGTTTGGCCAAGGACTTTGTGAGCCTCATGCTCTGCCAGGGAGGAGGGGAAGCCAGGAGGAAGCAGAGACAGGACACCTGACCCAAACTGACCAAAGAGCTATTCCATACCATAGCACGTCATGCCCAGGATGTAACTGGGAGTTAGCCGGAAGGGCTGGGAGACTGCAGGGTTGGAGGAGGTATCGGTTGGTGCTTGGTCGGGCTTGGGGGGCGAGTTATCGGTCAGCTGGTGGTGAGGTGTTGTATTCTCTTCCCTTGTTATTTCCTTTATCATTATTATTACTGGTGGTAGCAGTAGTGATTTGTGTTATACCTTAGTTACTAAACTGTTCTTATCTCAACCCGTGGGAGTTGCATTCTTTTCGATTCTCCTCTCCATCCCTCCGGGAGCAGGGGGAGGGCAAGAAAGGGGGGGGAAGTGAGCGAACGAATTACCTGACTGGGTTTAAACCACGGCAACATGCCTGAAATTATCAGGACAGAAGCAACATGAGGATTACACTTTAAATCCAAATTTGTACTTCTGTACCTAATGAGGTTCGACCTCCATCCAAGAAAGCCCTTCAAACATAGTTTTAAACTATACAAAGAGCACTCCTTCCTATTCCATAGCGCTCCTCATTTATTATCAGGACTCCCTTAATTTCTAGTGACCTGTATCTGTTCTGCTTGCTGTCTCTACCAGTCTTTCTAGCACTGGAATTATTTTCATATTTACAAATAGTCTGGGGATATTAACCTCATCTGGTAATGTGGACAGATGGGAAAGAATGAGGTATGTCAACTTAAGCCAAACAGATCCTTCAGGTGATAATGTTGACAAACCAGTAAGGAAACTACTCTGTAAAATCTCTCGAAATGTAACAAGCCACATCTAGCTCTAGGAAACAGAGCATTTCCTTTCAATACTCTCTTTAAAGCCTGTATAAAAATTCAGAAATATTGGTCTACTGTTAAGGACTCTACAGAGACCATTTGAGAGAAAGAGCATCCTGTATATCTCTTCAGGCTCAAAGTGATTCTGATTTTAGCAACAAATGAAGCTCATGACCAGCAGCTGTGTTTAAAAGGTTTAAGGAAGGACAGCTGCTGTCTTTTTTAAAAAAAAAAAAAAATCATAATACAAGAATTTGGATTCTGTGTTGAACAAAATTTTCAGAGAAAAAAGTCTGGCACCTTTTCACAGCAAGACACCAAGTCTCTGATTTTTATGACCCTTTAGGATACACTCCTGTCTGAAGGATTCACTCCAAGTTACTACTTATCCCTCCTACAGGTAACCGAGCCATTTGGTAACTGAAAAATGAAACAGGACATTTTTCACTTTTATGCCACATTGGCTAGAAAAAAGTATTAACAATTGGTGTCTAAAAACTGAGTTCTATTTGGCACTCTTAAATTACAAGGGAAGCAAAAGGTGAGAAACTTCAGTTTTACCTGTCCCATATGCACAATGCTCTCAGCAGAGCTGAGCAAAATGTATCTAAATGTTTCCACAATTCATGTGATTTTGATAAAGATATTATTTAAGAAACAAACAAGTTATATACATATATTACACAGAACTCAGACTCAGTTATGAATAGCCATGCTAGCCGGCAGAGGACATTTCTTAGAATTCCACAAATGAAAGCTGTTTCCATTTTGACAGTTGCTGTCTATTATCTTGTAAAAATCATACTTCTCTATAGAGATTATTGCAATATTATCACAGTTAAAAATAGGACAGCTATGACAAGGTAAATACTAAGGAAAAAAACTCACAGCAAATCAGACTGACAAAAGAAATAAAGTAGTTCAAGAATACATGTGCTACCCATTACAAATACACAGTGATGAACTCTCACACTTATGCTATTTCTCCAACTGCAGCCCACAATGGTTATTTATTCCAGGAATGACGGGTGGGAAGGAAAACTGTCAATTATTTGCACAACTTATTTAAAGCACACAGTCCTACAAACTCATGTCTTTGGTTTACAAGTTAAGTAAGAGAGTTCAGTGCCAAACTGCCACTGAATGGAGCTCTAGCCTATAGGGGCTTCACTCCAAGGTGGAGGAGGAATATCCGTGCTCTTTGCCCGCTTGCTGTGTTTCCGCTAATAAAGGCATTTTCAAAGGAGGGCCAAACTACAGTGAGGGATCATACAGTCTAGATGGCAGCTCCTTGTGTTTACCTATAGTTAACTTTTAAGGAGAAATGTGGGAAATATAGCCTACATGGAAATAAAAGAAGGATCTGAGTTTTGGTTTGTCTGTGACCCAAAACTTTCCTGTATCCAAGAGACTGGGCTGTGAGTTAAATGTGCAAAAAACCTCTGAGGAGATGACAGGCTCTTCCTTTACTCACAAGCCCTGGTAGCAGAAATTGCTGAAGTATTTTTGCTCTGGACTTACGCTTTCAAGTCTTTTCCCAAATGAGCTGGCAAGCCAGGGCTGGCAAAGGATGGCTTAGTGTGCCTGATAGCAGCTGCTGTGTTTGGACTAGGAGGCTGGGCTCAGAGGCTGGGCTCCCAAGGTCAATTATGTTTCAGACCCTTAGAAAACATCTTCTGACTTTATAGGAAATTCAGTCCAGTTGTGTTAAGGTCTGATTAGAGAAGCTGAGATTTATATGTTGTCACTGCTACCTCTTAAATATAACAAGGCATTTCATCCACTGCTTATAAAAATTCACAAAACTGAAAGACAAGTACACACTATGTAAACAAGACCAATGTGACTGAAAATATGTAGGTCCTTGCAATAGCTACTAGTGCAGTCTCCTAACCTCCTGCTGTGGTCCTTGTGTGGCTGCGTTATTCACTCAGCAATGATTGTGATGACACATTAATTCTGTTTGCTAAAAAGCCTGTGAAAGAAAAATATTTAAAGAAAGCAAGACAAAAGCTAAAATTCAACAGGAGTTGGCGAGTCTGACAGAAAATTATATTGGTCCAGCTTCACATTGGAAATACTCAAAGAAAAAGGTGCATAGGCCATTTTTCTGAAAGAACTGTTTAATTGAATATTTCTGCTGCATTTCTCTAATCAAAGCCAGCCTGACAGGCCAAGAAAACCAGTTGTTTTCCCTATGCAGTATTAATACTCATTAGTAGCTGCTGCATCCCAGATTGCATCATATCTGTCATTATATGAAGGTTGTGGTTTAGTACTGAAGAACCTGCAGCATATACTTAATGCATCCCAAACAGTACCTGTGTCTTGTACAGTATAGTTGAATACTGTATAAGTAAATTGTGTCAGACAGTTGGAATTATCTAGTCTTCTGTCTGCACGTTGTCTTACATAACCTGCATTAGGCTAGTGAGTTCAGAAAGTCATGTTGGCAACTTGCCAACCCTCAAGAATTCATTGGGATTTTAAAGCTTCTAATGATCTTAGCAGATATCACTGCCAAATGTTTGTAGGAGTGACTTTGGTTTGTTGCTCTTCAAATGAAAAGATAATCAGATGAGAGATTCTCCTAGGCTTTTTAAAGTGCTTTTTCCTAAAATTAACTAGCAAGTACAACTATCTTTTAAATATTATTTCTCAAGGACAATGTGTTGAAGTCATAACAAAAATAAAATGTGATTCAATATCTGTAAATTTGAGAAAATAGAGGAAATAATTATCCTTATACAACTTTTATGTCCTCACTACTACATCAGAGAACAGTAGTTCTTCAGACATCTATATGCAGTGCTAGAGGCAACTCTATGCTGTTTCATATTAGCATAAATGACATTTCCTACTAAATAGTATGGTTTATTCCCAGTACTACAAGTGGCATGTGACAAAAAAAATTCAAGTGACAAATGTAAGATTTCAGTCAGCCATCGTCTAATCTGAAGATTAGATTCCAAGATATTTGCACACATTTTCACACTTTTAAAATAGAAACTATATAATAAAAACAAGTGGTACTCTAATCAAATCATAGTTAAGTTTGGTAATTCTTGCTTATTGCATAGCACATAAAACATGCAAAACAAGTACTGGAATAATATAGCTGAAATACTTCAGATTACTGAATATTTGTAGTCACTGGCTTGGTTCACTTCAAGGGCATGGCTCATTCTTAAAGAGGTTAAGCTACTCAGTAAGGCTCCAAAACTTTGCAAAGATTTTGTCTAAGTTAACTTCTATGTCATGGCTTAAACTGCAGCACTGTAAGTGCATTTTATGTATTTAAATGGTCATATTTAAATATTTCTATGCCTTTTCAGCTCAGTTTGAGCAACTGCTTCTCCATGAAATATTTAAACCTTTTGTGCACTCTACTCAGTGTGGGGAGTGAAGGTGATAAGGTTTGCATGAAAAAGATTTTGGGAATGAGCTCTGAGGCCTTGGTGCTTTGACAAGCTTGGGGTGAGGAGTTGGAACATTGAAGGACAGGAAACGTAAACAATCAAGCCTCTGGAAGATGGGCCAGGATGTAGTTGTGGCGGGAATCTCAGTTGGAGGCCAGAGGATGTGGGGATTGTGAGACGGTCTGCAGCATTGTGATTGGACTATTTACCTGGAGAGTTTCACAGTGGCCAATGAGATTGAAAGTTGTATGTATGTGCATGGTGGGAAAGTACCAAACAAGGGGATAAAAAGGGCTTGGTAATAACAAATGAGGATTTGAGTCTCTGCATTAACTTGAGTCAGTGTTGTGAAGTGCCACAACTCAGAAATAATTCTTCCTCATTTGTTTGACATCCACTGCAAAGGATGGAAGTAGCCACAGTTACAAAGGATGTTTGTCTGAGCTGGTATTGCAGCATCAGCCTCTCAGAGCTGAAATGAGGTAAGGTGCTAAGGACAGTATGATCTTACTTCTAGTTGTGTATTAGTTCCTTTCTACCCACAATAAATAAAAACTCATGAAGCTTGGAAAACTAGCTCAACTTTAGGGTGCAAACACAGTTTTCTGATACAGCCTCACAGCTTTGTGCATTAACGTTCATCATGGAGGCAATACTTGACTGTTCTTGTTCTCATTGGAGTCAGAATGTGGTTTCCTGGAGTGAATTTTATTGAGTGTTCACACCCTGGAATTATACCTCTTCTTCCAACATAATTTCCCATAAGTATTTGAAGGGGAGTAGTTTGGTTCCTAAGTAGCTCTTCTCACACTTTTGGTATTCAGATGTACTTTACCAAGTATAGGTTAAATCCTGAAGGGGCATCAACTATATGGAAAAATAAAGCAGTCACTGTGCTTTCAGCAAAGGCTGGACAACATCCAAAGACATAGGCTTATTTTAGTGAAATGGGATGTTGGCTAGAATCCTGCAGTTACTTGGTGGCCTGATAAGGAAAAAGAACAAATCCAGAAATCAAATCAGGTTCTCTCAAACAGACAGTGAAGACTATTACTCATAGCACTTTATTGGCATTGACTTTCTATAGTTTTGCCATTTATTATATTTTAGGTCATCAGTTCACTGGAAGTTTTTTTTTTATCTTTTTATCAGTTCTTCAGTACTTTGACTGGTATGAGTGAATGAATTCTTATTTACCAATACAAGAGTGCTCTCTACACATTCTTTTACTTAGAAGCATAGAATCATAGAATAGCTTATGTCAGAAGGGACCTTTAGAGGTTTTCTAGTCCAACCCCCCTTGCAATGAGCAAGGACATCTTCAGCTAGATCAGGTTGTTCAAAACAAAGTCCATCCTGACCTTGAATGTTTCCAGGATGGGCCATCCACAGCTTCTCTGGGCAACCTGTTCCAGTGTTTCACCACCGTCATTGTAAAAAATGTGTTCCCTATAAGTAGTCTCAATCTACTCTCTTTTACTTTAAAATCATGGCCATTTGTCCTGTCACAGCAGGTCCTGCTAAAATGTTTGCCCCCCCCCCCCCCTTTTTTTTTTTTAGACCTCCCTTATGTACTGGTAGGCTTCTATAAGGTTTCTCTGGAGCCTTCTCTTTTCCAGGCTGAACAATCCTAACTCTCTCAGCCTTTCCTCATAGGAGAGGTGTTGCTTCCATCCCTCTAATTCTTTCAGTGGCCCACTTCTGGACCCACTCCAACATGTTGAGTACTCCAGAGCTGGATGCAGTACTCCAGGTGGAGTCTTACTAGAACAAATGGGCAAAATCACCTCACTTGACCTGCTGTCCATGCTTCTTGTGATGCAGCCCAGGCTGGTTTTCTGGGCTGCAAGAGAACATTGACAGCTCATGACCAGCTTTTCCTCTACCGGTCCCCTAAATCCTTCTCAGGAGTGTTGCTCTTAATTTCTTCATCCCCCAGCCTGTGTTGATACCAGGGGTTGCGCTGACCCAAGAGCAGGATCTTGCACTTGTTGAAACTCAGGAGGTTCACATGGGCCCACTTCTCAAGCTTCTCCAGGTCCCTCTGGATGGCTTCCTTGTCCCTCAGGCATGCCAACTGCACTACTCAGTTTGGTATCATCTCCAGTCTTGTACACTCAATCCCACTGTTTCTGTCACTGATGAAGACATTAAACAGGTTCCATATGTACCCCTGAGGAACACCAGTCATCACTGATCTCCATCTGGACATCTAGCCATTGACCACTACTCTTTACATGATTACAAAGTAAGATTTATTTCAAATATTAATAAGTTTTTAATTTTAGCTACAATGAAGTTCATATTTCATTGCAGTCACTCAAACATTATAAAGAAATGTCAAGAAGTACAGAATGGTACAAAAGGTTTCTGGCATTACCAAGACACACTGAGTGCTATTGTCTATTGCAGTTTAATGAGTCTCAATAACTGTAGCTAATAGGTCATATTGTGCAGTGAAGAAAAGCATAATTAAATGCTATTTGTATGTAATTCCACCATCCATTACTCATTAATAAAATTAAGATTATTTTAAAAGCTTTATATCACAGTAAATTATTAGATAAAATAAAGATAATTTGAGATTAAACCTTGTTTTTATGTTTTGTTACATTATTTATCTATGTGAGTCTCTGCAGTCTATCCTAGAAAAGGAACTCATTCTCTCTTCTCTCTTCTGAGAGAAGTCACAAAAACACACCAAACCATCATTATCCAACATTACCATTTACACATGGAAAAGGGTGCAAGAGATATAAATGACCCCCATATCAGGAAAACACAAGATGTCATGCACAGATTTTGTTGTATACGAGTGGAAGTGGAAGAATCAGCATCCCGTAAATGTTTAAAAGCTGTGTAGATGAGGCCCTCAGTGATATGGTTTAGTGGTAGTCTTGGCAGTCCTGGGGTACCAATTTGACTTGATTTTAAAGGTCTTTTCCAAACGAGTTGTTCCGTTCTTATTCTATTCAATTACTTTCTCTTCTAATCTAATTTATTCTATTCTACAGAATATAATGGAATTCTGTAGCGGCAAACATGGCCAGTGGAAGAATTTTCCAGATTGTCTGAAAAACTCCATGAAGAGTCATTTCAATGCTTCTATTTCATTCTTCTTTCCTTTCCCATGGGAGTCTGGGAATCAGAATCATAGAAATTGAAGTTAATCAAAACTGCAATATCAATCAAAATATGGAATATATATCATCAGTAACAAAGTTTCCTATGAAACTCAGCTGCATACAAGACATATCACCCAAGTGTGTTAAAGCATTTTTCACTGACAAATATAAATACCCTTCCTTGTATAAATATCCTTCCTAAATACCCTTGCCCTAAAAAAAAAAAATAATCCAGAACATTGTTAAGTGCCACAAAAATGCCAGAGAAATACTCTCAGACTTCAAGCATAGGGGCATTCTACTTATCTGTTATTAGACTGTTTAAATGCTGTAGCTCAAAGTGCAGTAGAGACAGGATCTCAAAACAAAGTTTTAAAGTTTAATATTATACAAAGTCAACAGCACCCACAAGACGAACAGGCTGGAAAAAAACCCTCCAAGAACAAGACTGTCAGTGAATCTTCTATATCTCTAAGAAGAACATGTTCTGAACATTGAGATTTAGTGAGATAAACTAATATTCACATTGGAAACTTTTAAAGAGGTTTGGTTCCACCTCAGCAGTTAGGCATACACCTTCAAGGACAAGTGAAGACAAGAAATAGGTGGTAGTGAGATCCAAATTCCTTTAGTATTTTATGTTTCAACCACATAATTATTCAGATGATGAAGGCAGGAGGAATGATGCAAGACGAATGATGCCCTCTGCCATCCTGGACACTAGCTGGGAGCAAAGGAATAAATAAATCAAGCAGCTCAGGTTATTCCTGGGATAAAACTGTACTGTCTCATGTATTGATCTACTGGTTTAGTACATCTTTCTCACAAAAATCTCAGCAATCGAAAGACAGACTTCAGAAATGGAACCAAGACGATACTCTCAAGATAGGGCAGACAGCACAGCAGTGCAAAGACGGTGGCACGTTTCTTTCCACAGTATTACTGAGAGGATGATTTTGACTCTTAGAATAACTTGAATATAGAAGATAATGGAATTAGATTACCAACTCTTTTTTCCAGTGTCAGCAAAGAGAAAATGAACCCAATTATACACTGGTACCAGAAGAAACAAATAACGTGGAACAGATAAAATTAGAGATCCATGTCAAGTTGGTTACAAATGGGAAGATGGATTACACCTAGAGAGAAATGAAATGAGCTACAGTCATAGACTGAAGAGGATACAATGATATATACAAATTCTTTGGCCAGAATTGTTTCACATGGTGGATATTAAAGCTGGAAAATAGGTAAATTCTTGTCAAAATAAGCTAGACAATTATTCAATTAAAATGATGCTTTCCAGGCTGATAAATAAAAAAATCCTCCAAACTTAACATCAGTATAAGAGACTAATAATTTATGAAAGGAAAAAATAATAATAAACCACGTTAGATTTTAGGAGATCTTAAAACAGAAAACAGTCTAAAGACAGGAGAGGTAATAAAGAGAGAGAAATATTGTTTTTTACATTAAAATTAATTAATCAAAGTTAAAGTAATTTAGATCTTGGTTTTAGTATTACTCTGAGGCTCATGTCCCAGAAGCTTGAGTAAGACTGACCCAATGTAGTGTGACATGGAATTATGGTTTGCATCCAGTGTGACTGATTCAGACCAGTAATTCAGATTTTAGTTTAAACACTTTTAATTTTTCTAGGTACATAAGGATGCTTTGAAAACTCAGCATTCTAGAAAATTAAATTTCTATCAAGACAAAAGTGCTGCACTTGGTAAAATACTTTGAGAAACTGAAGATTTAAATAACACTGAATGTACGAAATATATTTCAGTCTTTCATTGAGGCATCTTCTACTGAACTGTCTTTTTTATTTATCACTTTTATTGCCCAGATTGTCAATAAATTACAGTATTTGAACTCAGAAAGAAATTTCCACAATCAGTGGTGTTATATCAAAATATCCCATTTTACTAGGTAATAGAAAGAAATACAACCATAGGAAAAAGAAAAGGCACAGAATGTTACAGAGTGGCACATTTGCCATATGTTGGCTAGATGAATATTGAATTAAAGGTCAAAAAATTATGCAGGAGACGTAAGAAAATAAAAAGCAAATTTACTTAACCTCCATGGTATAGTTCACAAGTAGAGATAAAAATAAAGAAGAGTATTAGCTGCATTCATGGTCAGGTATGCCTTTTCTGCCTTCTGATTGGGATCAAAACAAGTCATGGGACATTACAATAAGAGAAAGGGGTCTTGCCCTCTCACCTTACGTACTGTTACCTATCATTACCATGAAACGTAAACATCTCACTATCTGGCCTTAAGTGAGACTTTTATGGCAAAAATAGCTTAATTGCCAGTGGAAGTCAAGGTGCAATATCAATCCTGTGTGGCAATGTCCCTTGTGAACTGGTCAAAATGTCATCTTTCCCACCAAACACCAAATGAGCTTTCTTGTTATCTACTTTAGAGTTCCCTCAAACTACGTCTCTTGCAGTGGTATTTCCTAAATTCTTCCAAAATATGGTGGTCACAAGTGCTCTGAGTAAATTCTTGCAAAGCTGCAAAGTAATGCAGGGACTGATAGAGTAAAAAGCACCCAAACGGTAGCTATAAAGTTTTCAAATATCCATTGCTGTAGACAAAAACCTTCTGCTGCTGTTTGCAACATGACAGCAAACCTGAAGAGCTTGATAATCAAAATGATGAGACATTCTCTGGGTAATCTCAATTAAGTGGCTTCTAGTGTTCAGCAAATTCTTCTTAAATGCATTTTCCTTCACGGAAGTGGACAAGCAGCAATGTAATATTGTTTTAATCTTGTAGGAGAATGTCAGGCTTCATTAGTAGTTTTATGAAGATTTAACCACACCATCTGATTAAGTATATTTTTCCCAAATCATCATTAAAAAGAGATTGGTTAAAAGGGTAGGTAGTTAAGGATTGCTTACACTGTTTTCATTCTAATCAGCTCATGTCTGTCTTCTATTATTTTTGAAAGTATTACTGAAGTTTGAAGTGTTTAGGGTTTAATGTCTTGTTTAATTTCATGCTCTGACTGTCTGGTTCTCAGATAATAAACCCATGACTGATGCAGAGAAGGGAAATTTTTTTTTTTGACTGCTAGTTAAAGTCTAGTCCAAGAGCAAGAGGGCATCAAATAAACCAGCAGATACAAATGAAACTAAAGAAAAATTTTCATGCACCATGAATAGGGAACTTGTGGAACTCCTTGCCACAAAACTTTTCCAGTAAAGGATTTAAAAGGGATTGATGGTTTCACAGAAGAGGATCCATGGCCTTTTATGTGCACCATTCAATGTCCTGCTTCTGTCACCAGGAGTCACTGGGTTTCAGCTCACTGGTTGGTTGACATGCATTTGGGGAGTATCACTACTTGCATTCATTTATATTTTTTGACTGAGGCATTTACATTGACAGGTATGGTCATTCAATGTATTCTGCAGCTTTTTTATTACTATGATTATCAACCATGAACTTAGGTTTTGCTGCAATTAAGCATGTTGCCATTTAATTCAAGTTAAATGTGTTGTTAACCTGACTTCCATTTTCCACTGCAATGCTCAGGACTCATTTTCAGACTTGACTTGACAACATGGGATCAACATAATAAGGATTCTCCTCTTGGCTGAGATCCAATAGTGCCAGCAGCCTGTAAGCCAAAATACCATTTCTACTCTAGCATCTATTTTCTCAATTGCCATGAGATCATAGGCAAGTTGTTTGAAGTCCCTGCGTTCCTCCCTTGCCTAGGGATTAATATTTATGGCACTGCTGGTTACAATGTCAATTAGGCATGTTTCTTTAATTATTGAGAAGATGCAACCCCAAAATGAGTTATTATGACTACTTGCTCTCTGGAATGTAAGGTAGCAGCACAGAATAACATTCTAGAGAGCAGAATTTACTCCCTATATCCAAATCTTCTCAGAGGGAGGGTCATCTCAGAGCACATAAAGAATTGCAGACTGACATTTTTTTGCTGCCAGCATCACAAGCAAGGCATGAAAGAGTAAAATGAAGCTTTAGGAACTGTTGCAAGAATAGCTATTTACTATTGCAGGATTGTTCAGGTTTATACTAGGCAAAAGCTGTCTTGCAGCTTACATCAAAACTGTAACTTATTTAATAACCACCTGTATATGTAAATATAGACTGGATGAAGTTCCACTGTGGTTAGATTGAAATATTTCTAGTATATTTTTAATGCCCTGAAAAAAAAGGGCTGTTAATCTCCAAAAATTTTTTAAGTATTACAATCTGGTGTGGTAAACAGTGCTAACAGCAAACAGGATTTACTTACGCTATATGCTCTCCAGTTGCATGTTTGCCTATGCTACCCCATAGGCAAACAGGGTCAATAAAAAGTAGGCAGAATCATAGAATGGTTTGGGTTGGAAGAGACCACTGGCGGGGACACTTTCTACTAGATCAGATTGCTCAGAGTCCCTTCCAGCCTGGCCTTGAACACTTCCAGGGATGGAGCATCCACAGTTTCTCTGGACAGCCCGTTCCAGTGCCTCACCACCCTCCAGTTCACCAGAAGGAATTGGAAAGGACAGTACTTATGAAAAACACAGAAGTGGAGAGAGGGAGACAAAGCAAGAGTGAGAGGAGCAAGGAAGCCAAAATGATAACAGCAAAGGAGAAAAGAACATGCAAATTTTAAGTAAGAAATGAAGATGTAGAGCTAGTGCAAGTCCATATATGAAGATTAATCTCCAAATGAACATGTCAATAATGGATTTACTTTATTCTTTTCACAATTAACAATACTTGAAGTATGTTTTTTATACCAGCAATGACCAGTATAACTTTTATGTTAACAGTACCATCATCTCCTCTTCTTGAAAACCTGATGTACATGATGTTGAACATGCAAAACAAGGAGCACAAGATAGTATTCAGCCAAGAACTATAAACTACCATGGGAGTTACTCCTTTATAATGTAAACAATTTCCTATGAGTGTAGTATAGGAATCTTATTTTCAGTGGAAAAAAAAACAAAACAAAATCACCTTAAGAATCAGATATACAGTGTAGTGGAAAATCAGAAACAAAACCGTAATAATGAAGAAATATGACCTGGAATAAAATATGACAGGAAAAAAATGCAAATTCTGCAAAAAATTTATTCAATTTCTCACTAACTTTATGTCGTGGTTTAAACCCAGTCAGGTAACTTGTTCACTCACTCCCAGTGAGTGGTGCCGAGCTGACAACAATCGAGGTCCGTGTCCGTCTCCCCACCCCCGCACCGGGGCTCTCCCCTTCCCCGCTCCCGGAGGAACGGGGAGGAGGATCGAGAGAGTGCAACTCCTACGGGTTGAGACAAGAACAGTCCAGCAACAAATCACCACCGCTACTATCAGCTAAAACAATGATAAGGGAAAATAACAAGGGAAGAGAATACGATACCACCGGCCAAGAAAACGAGTTCCACCCGGAAGCCCCTGTCCTTCCGGGCAACTCCCAGTTACCCCCCACCCCGGGCATGACGTGCTGTGGTATGGAATACCTCCCCGGCTAGCCCGGGTCAGGCGCCCCGTCTCTGCTTCCTCACAGCTTCCCCTCCTCCCTGGCAGAGCATGAGCCTCACAGAGTCCTTGGTCAGGGTAAACATCACTTAGCAAGAACCGAAAACATCGGCTTCACCAACACTGTTCCCAAGCTAGAAGTCAAAACACAGCACTGCACCAGTTAACACAAAGGAAAAACATGACTGCTACTGCTGAACCCAGGACACTTTAGAAGAGACACTGACTTTGCAAAAGCAAAAGGACCAGATTGGTTAAATATATTCAACTATGTATGATATGTTAACTATGTATGGAGGGAAAAGTGCTTAATGTATCCCTTTATTCTGTTAAAACACATGAACACTTCATTCTTTCAAAGCTATTCTGAGAAAGAGTGTTCATTTGTCAGTGGAAGCAGAAAGAGCTAAGATGCACATCATTATTCTTAATTCATGACTTGTGATGCCTTTGTAAATTCTAGCCTGGGTTTTATTAACAGAATCAGGAGCACTGAAGCCCGACTGAGTCATCAGTTTTATGGGAAGAAGTGTAAATGCTTGGAAGATTGCCATAGAACAGCTAAATGAAACCTAGAATTTTCATTTGTGAAATAATTTTTTTTCCAGAATTTTGTTTAAGAATTTTTTTTTTTTGTAAAAAAAGGGTCATTTTTTACACACTTATGCTGACTAGAAGAAAAGATATACCATAGCTGCAGTACAATGTTGCATTCATGTCAGATCTTTTCAGAATACATTTCTTGATTTGTTTTTGCTTTCACCCCATAGACAAAGTTGTGATATTTTTCATTTGGACTTGAGTAGTTCTCTTTACTAGCATTATAGAAATACAAAAAATGCATGCAAATAAACATTGGCCTGGACATAAACTGTTGTCTTCTTATTTTTAACAATGCTTTTACAAGTACTGTGGTGGGTTTCCCCATACTGTGCAAAGCCATACTTTACAGTGATAACCAGTCTGTTTTAAAGAATTGGAAGCAGTATAGCCATTTAAATGTAAACAGTTCTTAATTTACTAGCATATGATGTATGTGCACCTATGCCCAGTCCTCTTTCCATCTGCTTTTCCTTTTCCCTTTCCCTTTCTGGTTCTTGTTTCGCTAAGTTACCTAACAGGAAGAAATTCTCGTTTCCAATCCCTGTTCAAATTGTTTAGCATTGTTATTTCATTTATTTATTAAACCATCTTAATGCTCATTAATTTAACTGTAAAAATCTTTCTTCTCTCCAAGAAATTACTTATGAGGGTAGTACAGTTTAAACAACACCAGGGTTAAACTGTAGATAAAGGAAGAGTTTAAGATTTATATTTTGGATTTGGCCTCCCTAAAATCCCATTTAACTGTAACACCAGACATTGAAGACCTTTTATGGATTAAGTCTTTAAACTTTTATAACTCAAGTCATAAAACAGGGATACAAAACTTTCAGTATTTTACAGCATTTCTGAAAAATTTAATTCACTGTCACTGACTGAAAACTGCTTGAAAAAAATCTTGAATGAAGGGTGTAGAAGTGTAAATGTAGTTCTTTTTGCAGAGGAACTGTTGACAGGATTTCTCTCAGGCAGGCTTGTCAAGTTTGACCAAATAGTATTCATTGTTTGCTAGGGATATCTACTTAATAGGTGAATGAAAATAAGACCTACTTCCCTGTCTCCATCCCCCGCCTTTTTTCCCTTTTTTAATTAACAATTTCAGAGAGCACTCTCTCATTTTACAAAGACAGCAACTAGTTTCTATTTTCTCCAACAAACTGAATTATCTTTAAATTGTTCATTTTGTTTTTCTCTCATCAAGACAATAATCTTTCTCTGGCTGAAGTCATCCCTTTGTACTTACATTTAGAAATAAACCCACATGAAACAGAAGCTTCTTCTGAGCATTAATATCTAAGTGGTAAGGAAACAGTTCCCTATCATGCTTGATAGCATATAGTACGTGTACAAGGGATAAAAACTCATGCAATCCTTGTTGAAAAAGAATAAATTAAACAAGCAATAAACTTACCAAAGTCAACTGAGAAGATTTATAATTAACTGCTTTTAACCCATACCACAAATAAAGCCACTTTTATCTACCTTCTTATGCCCCTTCCCATCTACCTTCCTTGGGGAATGATAATAAAAATATTTCAAAACTTAAAACAGTTTAAAAAATTCACCGTAATTTATTTAATGTAGCTTTAATTTTAGCTTCCTTAATATCTGTTCTTTAATGTATCTTGTCGCTCTTAAGAAAATTAATAGCAAAAGAGACTCCCAAGCATGACTAGCCATAAATCTGTTAATTTACTTCTCTTTCGGCATGTTAAATTTATTTTTATATATTTTTTACACTGTGTGATTGGGAAATACTGAGAATGGACAAACCCCTAAATGTTTTTTTTATGGCCAGGAATGATAGGGCTTTCTTTGGATAAAAAAGCTTAAAAAAGTATATGGTACAGATACAGTATCATGAAGAAATGTCAGATTTCAGAGGATGATAATTACATTGATTTTAAATTATTACAAATTCTAGGACAGCAACCAGACTGATGGCTAAACTTAATTAGTAGAAACTGAATACAGGAGCAAATGATATTTCTTCCCACAAGAGCTTGAGACAAGAAAAACATTTTTTTTTCTCTAATTTGCTCCACCCTCAATTTTCTAAGAGGTGCAGATTTTGTTTTAACAGAAGCAGCAGGATTTGTTTATTTTCAAAATTCAAACCACACATCTTTTAAATGAGACTTCCTTAAATATCAATATTTTATTTGCAAACAATTTATTGGATGAATAACTCATACATCGAACAGGGTGATGACAGCAAATGGAAAATTACCCCTCTGGGTTTGGGGGAGGATGTTCTACAAATGCAAATTGAAGCTAAAGTATAAGCATAAGATGGGATGTTTAAAATATTGGATTACCCCTTACTGAATTAGGATTTTAGTATGCCTTATAAAAATCAATCCAATCATTCTAATACTTTCTGTGTTATTGTACAACTGCTGTCTTTTATGCTAAACGTACGTGTTAAGAGTTTAGCAGTGCAAATGACTTTTTGAACCGTTTGTATTTTTTTTTTTAGGTTTTTTTTGGCATTGTTTGATTTTTGACTATTTTAATACATCTGTTTGAATTGCATTGTGCAAATTTGAGGAGAATTTTAATATTTCTGCAGTTACTTGTAATAGGGTAGACTCTGACAAGACTGCTTTAAGAAAATAGACTTACTCTTCAACTGTGGAAGAAGAAGAGTTTAGGAATGATGCAGGACATAATACCAAAAAATTCTCTGAAAGAATCTTTAGGGGAGATAAATCAGTAGTAGAAAATTCAATCTTCTCAGCAATTTTATGATTATTAAATCGTTGAATTTCTGGCTTAAAATGTCACTACATAGGTAAGAAAAAAAGGGCAGAAAGATTATACAACCAGTGCATAAAACTGTGTGAAAATTTTGTTATACTACTCTTTATGTACCAAGTAAAGGCAATAGAAAATGAATTTATGTATAACATACACATAGGCAATTTTACACATAGCCTTTGGAAGTGAAACGGGGGGTGATAAAAATCCAGCACATATTAATTTATGAACATGCAGGGAACAGTTAAAATCACTTGCTGAGATATAGAAGTTTTTAAAATATGATGTGCTTTACAAAAAAAAAAACAAACTTAAAAGGACTAATATTAAAGAAATAGTAAGTTATTAAACATAACTATATCTAATGTATTTATTTGCCTCAACTTTGGTTGTTTCAAAAGCATTAACAGTTTATAATATCATTTTTCATTTACAGTGGATCTTCAAGAAAACTAATGTCATTGTTTTCTAAGTATAATCAAAATAGGAAAATAGCAAAATCTGATACACATCATATAAATCTGAAAATCTAAAATTATTGTTTCTTAGCTGTACAGAAGCTGAAAAATGAATGATTCTGACCTTAATGAGTCAGAATTTGCTTTCAGTAATTTGAATAAAGGAGATCTTTTTTTTCTTTTTAATGAGGAGAAATCAATAAACTCTACCGAAGACATTTTCAAAGTTTTATAATTGAGTGAACTTAGTAGGAATAGGCTATTATCAAAAGGATATATTTACTTTGTAATAAAGTCAGCTTTCTGTGCCCTGCCCTTAAAAAGGACAATCCAAGAATAAAAGTTACAGTTAAAAATTAACCTTGACCATGGGCCAGATGTGACCTGCTGATACATGCATCAAAATCAACAATAGTCGTCCAAGTGCTTCTTAGAGAAGAATTTATTATTAAAAGTACTCAAGCCTGAAATCCACCCTTACATGAGTTTGATAGGCTGCGCACATGACTTCAGAATCATATCCTGTATGCCAAGGAAATTTTAGGTTTCTTGAGTACTTAAAAGCAGGATAGGTTAAAAACATGAGCAGCATTACCCTCTTTTGTGGAAAAACATAAAAACTATAGTAACAGAGCAAGTTTTGCAGTTATATCAGCCCCACATGGCCTGTGCTCCTGAAGTCAGGAAGAAAAACATTTTCAGTGGAAAGTCTGTTCTCCCACGTTTGGACTGTGATCCTTTTCTGGCAGATGTCTCCCAGATGTAATGCTGCATTGTTTTTTCTTTTCTAGAGTATGGTTTCATAGCTATTGAAGACAAAAACACCCCATAGTCTATGCTACCAATTATAAGAATAAAATCACATTTTAATCACATCACAACAGCTACATTAAATAAATGGCATTCTTTAAAGATCCATGCTTGGTATATTAATAAGATGTCTGAACAAGGGTAATCATAAGATAACGTAAATTCAGCTTTTCAAATTCAGAATTTGCATTCCTCACAAGTTTTCTGGAGCTGCAGTCCTTCAGGACAAACCAGCTCGAGCACGGAGTTTCCATGGACTGCAGTTTCTTTCAGGGTACATTCACCTCCCCTGACAAGGGGTCCTCCATGGGCTGCAGGTAAAAATCTGGTTCACCACAGTCTTTACCAGGAACTGCAAAAGAATACCTGGAGCACCTCCTCCTCCTTGTTCTCTGGCCTTGGTGTCTGCAGGGCTGTTTCTCACACTGTTGGTTTATTTCTGTTGTGGTGCTGTGGGTTTTTCTGTTTGTTTGGTTTGTTTTTTGTTGTTATTTATTGTTTGGGTTTTGCCGTCTTCTTGCCCCGCTCCCCAGCCCTCTCTCTTTACCCTCTTGTATTTTTGGTCTTTCTCAGATATGTTTTCCAAGAGCAGTGGCTGAGGGACTCTGCTTTTCCCTGCAGTGGTACTTTTGGAACCAGCTGGAACTGTCTGCACAAAACAAGATTTTGAGTTTAGCACAACTAAGGGGGAGAAAAAAAGACATGGGTTTTGCCTCGTTTTATGTTAAAAAAGCTCAAATTATGGGGATTGTAACATGTAGCCAGTATTAGATGGAATCCACAGGTTAAATTGATCAACTGATTAGTTATATTGATAATAGCTTAAAATTAGTATGATATTGAAATATTGTGTATCAATGTTCTACTAAGGGTGTGATGCCTCAGCATGAAATGTACTTTTATATAGGCAAATTAGGTCCACAAGATTATGGAAGCCAGATATCTCATTTAAGCACCTTAGCCTTGATTAAATACATCATACAAATAAGTGTATGACCCCAGACAAGTGTGCTGACACAAAACTATATGACATTTTTATCAAGGATTCTTGCTCTTAGTCTTGAACTAATGTCAAATGCAAACTGAAAGCCAGAAGAACTTTCCAACTCTCAGATTCTGACCTTTTCCCCATGAACTTCAGTAGGGTGCTTTTATATGTAAAACCTGTGCTTTATCTGTCAGAAATGTTTAATTCAGCAGTTACTTTTGTTCTGTATGGGTAACAAAAGAGGAAGTTTATCAAAGACAGTTGCTGCACAATATTTCAAAGGTATATAATTTATATTAGGAGGAATTTATTCATTTGAAAATAGGTCTTTTTTTTTTTTTTTTTTACTGTACTTCAACTTTTGCACTATTTCAAATTCTATTTATGAGCTTTCAGTGATGTGCAAGACTTCCACTTTGAACAAGCTGCTCTGCCCAGAAGGACGATTGTTCCATTGCATTCCCTGTACAGCAGAAAGAGTGGTGGGGAAGAGAGAGAAACTGAGCTTTACTACTAGAACTTTTTTTTTTTTTTGCAGGACATTAATCTTTTTTGTGAGGAAGATTCTAAAACAGTAATGCAGATAGTTGCCACTACTAATACCAAAACTACAAAATTCAAGAATTAGGAATGGACATTTAACATGTGCTCAGTCACCTATAGCTTGATTTAAATGTTGTTGTTCTTGTGGTTTACCTAAAGGACTGTTAAACAGTCATGGTTTTATAAAGTACTGACCTTTCTTTATCAGATAAGTTCCACACCACTAAGGATACAAAAACGTGTTTTCTTTTCAAGAAAATACCTCTGTTAAAAGCAAGTTGTCAGTCCTTTGCAGAATCCAAAGTAATTAGCTAAGGGAAAGGAATTTAATCTGTCTTTAAAATTACAAAACCAAAACCCATAACCTTATTGTGAATTAGCACATAAAAATCTTTCCAGGAAGGTGTAATGTTAATACATTATAGTCAATAGATTGCCTCTAAAAGATTCTAGCAGAGTTGAGACAATATGCAATAAAAGACATGGGGGTCTACGGGTTCGTGCTTCTCTGCCAGTGTTTGTTTGCCAGATCCTTGGGCTGTGATAAAAAGTTTAAAATGATTCCTTGACTAAGGGCTTCAGAAGGCTAAACCATAAAACCCAGTATTGAGCACTGGTCTGCATAATGTTAGAGTTGAGTCTGAATTCCTCTTTCCCTTCAGCTTAGATACCTAAGTTAGAAATCCAGGTGGACCTCTATTTCTTATGGAAAGCAAGCAATCCCTTCTTCATAGTAAATGATTAAAACATTGCTTTTGGAGAACTCACATGAGTTCACTTTCTTTTCAATGCAAGATTATAGAAGGAGGCTAACTATGGTACAACCACCTACCTTGTGCAGAAAAACCTCATGGCCATAGCACCTGTATGGGGAATGAAGCTCAGAGCTAGTTCCTGGTTCACCTGGATTCACAAATTCACCTGAATTCACAAATTCCTGCTTCATACCCCAGAGGGCTAGAGGACAACATGTTATGCTTTTGTGTGAAGCTGTGAAACCATACCTAGGAGGCATCTGCTCTCTGCTTTTAGAACTTCATAAGTAATTTCTCTTTTGTAGTACGTTTAGATTCAAACCAGAGGACAGTTGTACAACTTCAACCGGAGAGGCCTTCTCTTCTCCCTTGCATTTGAGACTATATCTTACTTTAATTGGCCACATTTTGTAAAAAGAAGCAAGTGCAAATACACAGGTGCAGGGACCTGGCCGTTTTGAGGGGCCCTAAAAGTCACCCCATGGTACCTCTGCTGCAGGTTACCAGTGGCAGGGTGGTCCAGCCCTCCTCAGGGAACTTGGAAACTGCTTGAAGGGATCAGCAAATGTGGCAAGGATTTTTTGGATCACAGTTTCAGAGCTGGGTGCATCTCCTCTGTGTGTTCTGCATCTCATTCTTTGGAACTAGCCCTATGATTTGCAGGTCATAACTCCATAATATGATTTCCCTTACTTCCCCAGTTATCCCCTTATATTCCAAGGAAGACTCCCTCTGCAAGATGAGTGAGCCTTATGGACTTCTTTGCTGGTCAGTCATCTATAGGTTGATTTTAACTAAACATCAGAATTTATCAGATATTGATCAACACAGCTGCAAACACTGTTCAATTACTTGAAGTTTTCATGAACCAGTAAGGAGACCAATCAGTAGAGCAGGTATGCTATAGGTCAGTCAAGTAGGATGCACTTTAATTGAGGAAATTTTGGAGAAAGTTAAAGCTTGCCAAATATTCTATGACAAAGATCATATTCTCTTTCTCTGGTTTATTTGGAGACAAAGGATAAGAGCCAGCTCTCATTACATCAATATCAATACTTTTGATAGTTTTTTCATACTTAGTCAGTAAGAAATGTATCTTAACATAGCCTGAAGACAATTGCCATGGAATATTATCACAGCTCTTCTGAAAAGTATGTTGACTGATATTCTGGGCTTTCCTTATGCCCAGAAGTTTAAATTGGCTGTATATGCTTAATGTAATGAATGCATACAGGAAAGGGATTGCCACTGTGTCCCTCCATGTATATTCAAGATGTTTCCTTAAAATCTAAGTATTTTATCAATTCCCTCTATTTAAGCAATTATTAAACACTTAATTGGGATTAAACAGTAATTGCAGGCAATAACTCTGAAAAAGTAGGTGCAATTATCTTCATTGTATTAGGAAATATAGATGTTAAGTCAGTTCTGCTAATTTGACAGCATATAAGCTTTAGCTGTTAATTTCAATGTTGAGATGTTACAAGACACAGGAATCAAGATCAAGTGTTCCTATTTTACAATAATTACTCATGTGAGTACAGTTTAGCCTTTCTGTTAGCTTGTTTTCTGTTAGACTTGAATATGAAGATTAATTTGTCAATACATGTGCTGTAAAATTATGTCTGTTAAGGAATATGCATGTTATTATTAATTGTAATTTTGAATAACTTCACATTCAAAAGCAGTTTTTCTCTCTGCTTCATTAAAAAGTAGTTTGTCTCGGTGCTAAATATCAGACTACTCCTTTGGGGTAGTAGGAATATTTAGCTACTAAAAGGACATGCTAAGAATTCCTACGTCAGTGTCTAAAACTAGCTGCAATGATGTTCAAAAGAAACAAATCCTAGTATTCTATGCATCTTTAATCCAAAGAACATTAATGCCCCACAATTATTTTTAATTGATTGATTTTCAGAATGCAGTGATACTGACATAAAAGAGGAATCATTTGACATTCTTATTTTGTGTTCCAACTTGTGTTTTAAAAGGTTTTGGATATAAACAAGACAATTTGGTTAAAATGTTGTCACAATTGGTCAGTGCATCAAAGAGGTAAAATACTAAGAAAATATTCTAATAGCTATGTTGAAGCAAAGATGCATATCGTGTAGGGGTTTTGAGCTCCATTTGTCATTAATTTATTGGCAAAACTCTGTAAATATTCCATTATAGGAACAACTTAACCAGCTATCTGTGAAATCCTATATGTTTGCCAACTTGTGATTTTTTTTTTAGAAACTGTGAGCACTTTTCAATATGCATAAGGCAACTTACTGTGAGGGATGAAAGAATTAAAAAGATCAATAGCTCAACTGTTTTTGGTATTGAAATGCAGGTGGAGCAAATAATTTATTGAAGCCAAGAGCATAAGTTAATTGAATCACACAAAGACCGTGTCATATGCTATTCTAGAAATTTAGTAGAATATAGTATAATGCTACTGTCAGTTTTTAAAGAAATAATCATATTCCTGTTCTTATGCATTTCCTTTTGCTGTACATGGAAAAAGTCAAATTAGTGACAAACTGTAACAAGATAATAAAACCCCACTTAATATTTTTGTTCACTATGAAGCTGTAGTGCTTAGCTTTCCTTATATACTTTGATGATGTTTGTTTCTAATACACAGTGTTCACGAACACAACCATCACATGTAGAACAGTTTGACTATTTGATAGTATCAAGTCCCCCTCCAGCCTGCCTTCTTTTGAAATGAATTGGAAATCTGTATTGATTTCCAGACCTAGACTCTACCTCTACTTCTTACAGCAGTAGAGATATTTCTGTTAAGACTCCTAAACCTCCTTATCATTGAATAATTTTAATTAAAAAATTAGAAATAATAATAACAAAAAAAGCCTTCCTAAAATGTTTTTAAAAGAAGCGGCTCAATAATTCATGTCTTGAAAAAGAACCCAGGTCTTCAGCTGCAGTCTTTTCATCCCTCAATTACTCAACCAGCTTCCCATAATTTGGTCCTCTGACTAACACTACTAACAGGGGATTGGGAATTTCAGGCTTGACTTTTATCCTTCTTGGCCCACTTGTCTTCCTTGGCACACAAACTGGTGACAGTCTTTCAGTAAGGTTGAGGAAGGAAAGAGGGATGAGCTACACGTTAATAAGATGTAGATATTGTTACATTGTGTGAAAAAAGGTCGAGACAATAGAGTTATAGTGTGCTCTGAATATCATTATTTTTTACAATTTTTAGTATGTTATAACACTTAAATCTACATAGTTTTCCTCCAGGACAAAACAATTACTTTAGCTTTCCCAAGTTCCCTATTCCATCACGGATAATTTTTAAAAATGTATACAGAGTAGTCACAGTTCTGTGGGTTGTCTGAGTTGTCAGCATTATCCATCACAAACTTTCTTCACAGCTCTTCTACTGATTGAATCAGGTTTAATATATCTATATTCAACAAAGGCATACATGAGTCTATATTTCTATATATAAATAAATATGGAAAGAAATACATATTTCATGCACAGAGTTATCACAGTCTTGCATTTGTATCTGAAAGGAATATTCCAGCTGTACAAATTCAGTTTTCAGCAACACAATGGCCAGCTGAATATGTCAGTCTCTTGAGTTTCAAACTGAACAAACCCTTTCAAACTATACCAATAAATGTAGTTCCTGCACATTTTTCTTTCTCACTCATCCTGTATCAAGTTCCCACTTTTCTCTTTGCTCCTTTTTTTAGTGTGTTTTTTTTTTTCTTATTCTATAATTTTCTTCCTTGAAAATCAAAATCTTCCAGCAAGGCATACTGATTTTTTATTTTTTTTTTTCCAGCAAATCAAGTGTTACTTATAAACTATAAAAGCAGCTTTGTCAAAACCAAAACATGCTTTTTAGATCTAGCAACAAATGATCAACAGGGAAAGTCAAAATTTATCTTTTTTACTTCATCAAGCATTTGTTTCACTTTAATAATTAAAAATGGTATCAACATTTTTAGTTTAATGCCTTTTTAATTTTTTTCCCATAGTGCATATTTAAGCAAGAAAAAAAATCCACCAAAAATCTATTAAAAATTCTTAGTCAACTTGGAACAAAGATTTTGAAATACTGGAAATTCCTGCCTAAAGGAAAATCCTGGTTCTGATGACTGTTGTTCTTATTTCATTTTACCATCATTCCACCTTTTTCTCTCCTGTTATAAGACATATTTTTGCTTAAACACCCATATTATCTACTCCAAATATCATTTTACCAAAGTGCTCAGTATGGCTCACTTTATTTATCCATAGTATCTGATTCTACAAAATTCACCTACCAGTGTTAAATCCTGTAGTTGGATAGAGAAAAGTGGTTGTGAACTTTAGTTTTCTTTGAAACAAAGATACACATCAAGGGGTGTCACATCAGTTTTATTGTTTTGTGAGCTCTGTTCTATCCTGTTTTATGATCACAAATATGTCCTTTACATACGTATAATTCAGATGTGCCCATCTTACTGGTGAGTAAATTTCCAGTTGAATGAGGGCACAGCCTATGCTGAGTCAGAGTCAGATCTTGGCTTCTCATCCCTGAGGGAGCACTTGCTGTCTGATATGAATGGAGAACAGTGGCCAGACATTTAAATTAGTATTATTTTTGAATGGCAGGAAGCAGATTTCTTAGTTATCATTAAGCAATGATGGGTCCTAGTTCTTCAGTATAGGCCTTTGCTGGGTCTGAGGGCAGCAAGACAGGAGAAGGTGAGCTGTGGTCGAAACCAGGCCTTACACTTGCAGCAGTAAACAAGACAAAACTCAAGCAGAGCATTAGCCTTTTTGTCCTTATTACTTCTAAGTAGGCTGGAGACAGTTTAAACGTTTAAACTCATCAGCATAGTTTTATCTGGAAAATTGAATAACTTTCCACACAATTGGAGGAGCTTACTGTAGTTACTAAGGAAAACCAGATTTAGTAGGCAGCACCTAGCCTACTCAAGACCCTGTGAATATTAGAGTGTTTTTTTTTCCCTATAGAGCTTGGAAATTGTCTTATATGTTACCTGAAGGAAAATCTGCAATACTGTAAAGCCTACAGTAAGTTCTGCTAACAGATATATTTCTACTGAAGATATACTTAACAGAGACATTTATACATTCTGATGAGGTGAACATTTTGTTTCTTATGCTTATAAGTACATATTCCGGTCTTGATTTTTGCCTTTGGAAGAACCTTATCATTTCTGCAATTATTTATTTTTTTTTCCATTAATGTTTGAAGTCTGAGCATCTCTTTTCATAAGAAAAAGCTTTATATCTCTGTGGAAACCCTCTTCAAAGCTTCACGGCGCAGTGGGAAGAAAAACCCGTTATAAAAGCTCACATTGTTTGAAGCAATTATCTTAATCTGTCTCCACTGAATGGATATATAATTTTGAAGATATCTACGTAAGTGAGCAGGGCCTTTCGCTCCATTCAGGCACTTTGTTTATTTAAAGATCTTTCACTACTGTCAGTATATTAAGCAAAAGTCTCTTATTTAAGCTGAGAAATGTATATATTGCATAGTCAAAATAATAAATTCACTTTACAATACTCAATTCAGTCTTTAGAAAACAATGTAATGAAAATGAAAACTGGTTTGGACCATTTTATTAAACAACTAAGCAGCACTGGATAACAATATAAAATACAATAGAGGGGGTGGAGGGAAGAAAAAAAAAAGAGGCGAATTAGTTTGTGTATATATATGCACATATGTTTTATAGGTATCTGTGCAAGTGATATATACTGACTGTAACTAGACTACATTAAAATATTGTTTAAAGAGTAAGTCTTACTTGCTATCCTAAAAAAACAATTTAGAACTCGTTGTTGAAACATGTTATGTTCTGATATAAATTTGAACTATCAGTTCAGCTAAATTGCTTTTGAAATATTTGGTTTAGACCTACAAAGTTCCAATGTAGTCAGTATAAATAACGTCATCTTCAGCTAAAGTAATAGTGGTTTCGTGAATTCCTATATACTGAAAATGTCAGTTTTCAGCTACCAGTAATGAACATTTTCAACTTAGACCAACTTAAACTTGAAAAAAACTTATTTAAAAAATATTATTTACCAAGTCACACTAAACACTGTAAATATTTGAGAACAGAAAACATCTCAGAAAAGTTCTAAATTAATGTTCATTTCTGTCACAGCAGTGTCTAGTGTTTATTATGAATTGTTTAAATCGCTTATTCATTATCTCGCTCTCAAAGAATACCTACAGCAACATTCATGTTGAGATGGCTGATGTTTTTTACTAGGTTTTCTGTTTTCAAATGAATTTTTAAGAAGTTCTCAAATTTCTGGAATCGTAATTTTGCTTAGCTTTAAGAAATATTCTCAAAGATGTTTATCTCTAGTGCAACATTATGCTTTAAAGATTGTACCAGTGACAACACTGAAGAAATTAGGAGAGCAAAGGATGTGCAAGAAGAAAGTAATTAGTAATCATAAATGTTACTCTAATGGCTGGAATTTCCTTGGGTTTCTCTAACTGTCACTAGTAATAACCTTGGCTATTTGCTGACCCTTTAGTCTTTATCCACTCATTGCCCTTTGCTTAGAGATGCAGAGCTATTGTGAAGTGTTCATTATTCATGCAATGTGACAGACAGGTCACAGGAGAGAGCTGAAGCAGGTATTTCAAGAACTGAGGCAGCATTCACAGCTTTTGCCTTGAATAAAACACGAGTAGCTATCCAGAAAGCTCATGTAAGAGACAATATTTTCTTAATTCTGTTTTTTCATGGTTTTATGTTTGTTTGTTTGTTTTGTTTTGGGGGTTTGTTGTTTTGTTTTTTTTTCTTTTCGGCCTAAATCAAAGATTATTAAAAGGTATGTTTCTCTTCTCTTCCTATCCCAAATAAAGATTGCTCTAATCTCACTCTGAATCATGACCTCTAAGGAAAAGCATTTCCTATCGTACTATAAGCCTGAGTGCCTCAAGTATTTTGAATATTATTTATCTCTTGGAAAAAATTCAGGCCCAAACAGTACTGTTCTGAGTTGAAAAAGGAGTAATTTTCCCTGCTCAAAACCTATTCCACATGGTAATGTGCGTTTCCATTTTGGTTCCAAATACTGGTATGCCAAATTAGAAATTCACGATGGAATTTAATTAGACATTAAAAAGCTCTTTAGAGAAGAAAACATTACCAGATCTTAGACTTACTGTTGCATCATGACATTAAAATCCACCTGAGTGCTTTAAATCCAACAGGTTTAATATTTGTGCTTGACTGTGTGCAACTTCTAGTTTTGTTATCAAGAGCAACAGTTACCAAACACAAGAAGATAGAAATAGTGTCCTGCCATTATAAGCTGCAATATTACACAGGCCTTTACATAAAACCTATCAAGCAAAGTTATTGTTGTCTTAGCAAAGGTGTTTTCAGTCACTAATACTTTTGGTAGAAATTTGGCTACTTTGAATTTTTAAATAAAGTCAATCCTCTTGTACTAAATTATATAAATATCTCCCAATCCTAAGTATTTAAATTATTTGAGTATTCAAGTATTTGAAGAAGTCCTGAAATATTTTGTGCCACCAGAAAAGACACTTCTCAAAACTGAGGACCTTAATTTGACAAAAAATTCGAGGGCCTTTCTGTTCTACATCGTTTTAGCCAGTCAGATTACTTAGCCTGAATGGTTTTCCCATTATATATCCTCTGAAGAATACAACAATATTGACTTCAGGAGAACTGAAGTAATGAATACAAACACTACATACACGCATATGCATGCTTGTGAGTTGCACACAAATGAAGTGATTTTAAATTCATATAAAATTATATTAGTTAATAATAGACACCATCTTCACCAGCATTGATAATGTAATCCATGTTTCCCTGCCAACAAGAGAAGGGGTACTTCCTTAAATTCCAAATACATATATATATTTCCTTATATTCCAAATATTGACTTATTTGTCAGTACATATCGACAAAGCACTCATAAGGACTATAAAAGATCTTCAAAGTGCAAGCTTTCCTCAAAATTATATGTATTAAATAGGCATAGGATCGAAATCCATATTCTACTTGCACTATTGAGTACTAAAATACAGGCGTTCTTTTTTCTCCAGAGGTAATTTCTAACCAGAGAAATTGCGTCCCTAGCTCCTTAAGGCTAAGCAACTTTCTACTGTTGGAAATTCTTTCTAATTACCCTGGCAAATAAGAAGCCTTCCCAAATTGAATTCCTTCTGACAGTAACATGTGATTACATTTAATGATGTTTATTTCTTTGGAGATTCTTCATATTGCAAGAACAGTCTAACCTGCACAGGCAAAAAATGCTGCTATACTTTCTTCTGCTTTCAAGTTACCCCAAAAGAAAGCTATTTGGCCTTCTGGAAACTATTTGGGTACATCAGAGGTGTTTATAGGATTTAGGTAAAAATCTATATATCTGGAATATGACAGTTAATATACCACTTAAAAAAAGACAAAAAAGCACCAGCCCTTAGCCTCTCTATTTGCAAACACTTGCAGTTACTGGCCTTATACCAGAGATAATCTCTCAAATCTAAAAATCAAACATGCTTAATTAGAACAGACCAGAACAGCAGGGGAAAGATCTCTAGAAATATCTTCTTTTACATTGCCATTTAAAACAACCAGATATACAAATGCTTAGTATGTGGTGATATCACAGGCAGCTACCTTTTATTCTGCCTTTTAAATAAAGCAGTGGCTTTGGGGACCTGTAATGTTGATTTTAGTGAATACTGCCTTTCTTCTGGAATAGCAGAAGAAATTTCTAAGGGAGGACAATTATTCCAGTCAGAGAGATTCAGAGATTTCATGGTTATTGCACTGAACTTCAGATATCATTGCTGCTTTAGAAGTAGCTGTATGAATACTTCAGATGGCATTGTAGCATATCCGTACCTTAGTTTAAATGATCTAGTTCATGTACCAGAAGCAGTCTAACAGCAGCTGCACAGAGCTCTTGCAGCTGCACGAATGTGTATTAATTTACCTTGCTGAGAAGCCTTGATAATTCCCTCAAGCTGAGCTCTGCATTAGCATGATTAGCCTGCCAGTTTTTTAAGTTAGGTTGAGTAACTTCACAGTGCAGGGAGATACAGTATAAAAGAAATCACCAAGGCTTGAAAGCTATGGATATGGTCAATGGTCTCACTAGAAGGCATGCTTGCTAGCAGTTAAAGCTGATCCATCACTGTGCTGGTGTCCAAAGCATGTAAAAACACACAGTGCACACTTTTCCTCTGCATCATGATATGACATAATAATGTATGTGCTCTGAATAACTTATGTCCTAAAAATACACCAGTCTGTGGTAGCCTTAGTCTAGATTTCATCTGTTTGACTCAATACAAATGGCAGGAATAGGGTTGCAGCAGAGTCTTTCAGGACTCAGCAGAAGCATTACCTTTAATTCCTCTGCTTCCTTCTTCTGTTTTGTCTGCAGCAGTATCTTTGATTTCCTTGATTTTTGCCACAGGAACTGTTTATCTGATTCTCACTGCCATTTCAACATTGCTCTCAGGAAGTGCTTTCTCTGTCCAATCACATTTGTGTGACAGATGGTGCAAATGACCACCACATCGATGCTAGGATAGTGTGAAATACTATTGCTTACTACTTGATGTTTCACCAGCTGGCATCAGTAGATGACTAGCAAGGATAAATAGGGAAAAAAAGAATTCTGTGTCCTGATTTCTCTGATTTTTTGAACTAAATTTTAAGTGTAGCTCCTCTTCAACCTATTCTAAATGTCTTATTTCTATTCTAAATGACATGGTCCAGTGTGAAGAGTCCCTGTCCATGGCAGGTGGGGTGGAGCTAGATAATCTTGAGGTCCTTTGCAGCCTTAACTATTCTATGATTCTATGATTTTTACACATTTCTTCTTGCCAATGTTCTTGATCTCTAACAAAATTTGCAAAGAAAATTTCTTTCCATTGGAGGCATAGCTCAATATCTTACTCACTATTTAACTAACAGCATCTTACTCTATTATTTAAACTCCTCTATTATTTGTAGTAAGCAGATTTTTGGCTAATATGTAGAATATATCCACCCGTTCCACCCAGACGCCTCCAAGTCTCTCAGTAGGTGTTTGGGTTGTTAGCTGTTTTGGTCCACCAAACATGTCAAGAATTCACTTGTCTGGAACAGCAAAGTCTAAATGAAAGAAAATGCAATCTTTATCATCTTTGATCTTCTTCCTAGTACACACATCCTGACTTTTACTGTTTGAATCTCTGAACTAGAATTCAGTATAGAAAATATGCAGACTTCCTGCTTCAATATGACTGGACTTTTCTTGTCAGGCTAAGCAGTCATTTTCCCATTTCTATTTGTACATGTCATTACTCATTCTACCTTCATCAAGTTCCCTTCTTACATGGCCCACAACCCTGCTTGTTTACTGTTCTAAGCTCAACAATTTGCCTGTTTTCTGCTCAGTCAAGCTTCAGACTGATCGTCTCTCAGGTCATTTTCTTCCCTAATTTCTACAACTTTTTTCCAAAATGGTGGTGAAAAAACTGATGCAGGTCTTCTCCTGACCCCTGATTTTTTTTACCAAGACCTGTTTGGTGGGGGGGTTTGTTATTAGTAGTATTATTTAAAAGACACTGTTACCTCTAAGGCATACAAAAGTCTACTACGCTTATTGTACCGTGCATGTGATAGAAATGGAGTTATGTTTTTACTCTGAGAAAAACGCAACATCATGTAAGAACATTTGCAATCGCTGTGCAGTCTGTTGGTAAATATAGCTTTTAGCAGCAGTGTTAAAAAAGGTAGAAACTTATTTTGCAAAATGAATCTTGGTTGATAAAGCAACAAATATTCAGCTTTTGTAAGCCTGAAACCCAAGTGAAACTTCTGTTTAGTTCTATTCTTTTTGTTAGAGGTCTGAGAATGCTTTGCAATGATTTATGACAACTGCCTATTCTCAAATGTAGCTATGAGTAAGGCCATCTAAAACACCTGCAAAAAGAGACAAGAAATTTAGCAACACTGAAAGATATCATATTTTCAGAATCATTCAGCAAAGGACGTTAAAAACATATCCTGCTTCCCATCCATACAACTAAAATTCTCTCTCAGATGTAATTTTATGTTCAATTTAATGTAAAAAGCTTTCTCTGAATGAGATTGGGTTTTTTCTAGTGCTAACCATTCAGAATTTTGTCTGGCAGATGAGATCCCTGATTTGTCTCTTTGACCAGATGATTCATATCTCTGAATCTTTTTGTTACTTTTTCCCTTTTACAGTAATATCAAACTTGTACAACTTGTCTTCAATTCCACTTCCATTTTAAACTGTTCCTACAGTAAATGAGAAATAGCAGATTGACTTCTGACTACTCTATGGTGAGAGTAGTCCCTGCCCTTTTTTAGTGTGTTCGTTTTTGGTCGCTCTTCTCTTCCTTATGCTGACACTTAGCATTTGGAAAACCAGCACCACAATATCTTTCTACAAACCTCCCATTTCATGAAGCCTGCCTAAGAAACAATAGTAAAGCTGAAAATGTGCAGCAATGACTACCTCTCATATCCACCACCTTGTAGTTTACTTCTGTCTTTATGATCACCAATCATCCTACATGTCTATCTCTTGTGATAAAATTCAAGTTCAAACTTTCAGTCACTGTTTTTTTTGTCCTGCATTTGTACAGTAGCTACAACAGTGGGACCATCATGCAGGATTAGCATACTTAAATAATACAGAAAAGCAAAGTACAGTTAATGGAGACATCAGTTATTCTGAAAGGAAATATTTCAGCTTGGTTTACATATTGTATATTAACACAAATGCTTCTTGTTGGAACAAATCAAAACAGAACTGTTACTGTGATTTGGCAGATTTACAGAAGGTAAACCCCATTGTGCTACATATTCAGCCTTAAATTATGAAACCGTATTAACTGCATGGCAAAAGGCAAGTGAAAAGTATTTATTTAAAGTACACATATAAGGAAAAAGCTATATTATTTAATTTTAATACTTAAAAACAACTAGGTCACCTTCAGAAGCTCCATTCACTGTACTAAGGTTAAAACTCACATATTGAGGTCAACTAGATAAAATATGTTGGTGCAGAAAAATATCTTGGTAAGATACATAGTATTGTACATTCATCTTTAAGGGGTTTGTCACATCCTTTCACAGCATATTCTGTTACATCTCATTGCTTCAAAAGGACAGATACTCTGCCTTTTAAATGGGTTTTATGAAGATGGAAAAATCCATTTCATACTGATTTTATACTAGGCCAACTATTGGAAGTAGCAAGGTTCTGTGTAGAATGAAGAAAAAAAAGAGAAAAAAAAAAAAAAAGGCAAAAGCCTTCTAAAAAGAGATTTAACTTTGAAACTTTATGTTTTAAAAAATCCACCTTTTTTTTTGTCTTCATCCCAGAGGAAAAAAAAATAATCTTGGTGGAATACAAAATATTTTGACTATACTGTATATTTAATGACAACAATTACTATAACCTAAAATATGAACATATTTTATCACTTATTTCCTCAGACTCTTAGTAGCTCTTTTTAGTTCTTTACATTTTTTTACTCCTTTAGCAAGCAAGACAACAAAAAAGTTTGGTTATCTGGAAAGGTTAACAAAGAGTAAACAAGAACCTCTGTGATAGAGGAAAAAGAGAAAGTTGTTCATGTTCTGTTCCAGGAATAATGATGCTGATGTTCACTTATTCGCTTTTCTATTTTGTCTCTGCTTAACCTTTTCCCTCTCAAGAGGAAAGGCACTTGCCACTGACAAATTATTCACATTGGGTCAGATGACCGTAATCAAGTAATTTATTTGCATAAGTTTTCAACTGTTCCTCAGAACAACAGCACTAAATAGGCAACTAATTCTCAAGTCATGCTGTGGGTATTAATAGCAGCTGAAATGGATAAGGAAAAATTTGGTCAACTGGGTGAACAACACATATAACCCCGAGTAATTTGATTTATTATTTATCTAACATTCAGCTTGATCCATGCAGTCCACAGGAAAAAAAGATTTTCATGAGGATCAGCAAGGAAATACTGCTCCAGTGGAAAGTGAGTTTATAAGAATGATAGTTTGTTTCCTTAGTGCTGCTTCACTTGGTTTCAGAGTGGTATTAAGTGGCCAGGTTTTCAGAGTGCTTCCTCATCATTCCGTCTGCAAATCAGTGTCAGCAATAGCACACTGACAGTCACCTTCAAAAATTGGCTTTATGCTGTTACTATGCTGCTTCTTTTGCAAGCTCTTTGTGCTGTTCACAATGGTCAACAGCAAAAATCCTTGAAAATCCTTCTGTGGGCATGTTTAAAATGAAGATTAAAGCACTGTGTAGTATGAGTGAGCAAGCTACCACAAATGGCACACAAAAAAGTATCTGCCTATAGAATGCCTAACAGTTTTGGCCTGAAAAAAACCTCCAAACAATACATAATTTTGATCCCATTTTCAGAACTATTGAAACACCTGATTCACAGTAGTCTTGAAAAACTACTGCTTCTTCATCCTTGGTTTATGCTACCAATCACTGGTATATCAGCTATTACAGTTTGTCAACCTCCTATTTGGAACTGCATTAAAAAATCATCAGCCATCAAGTATATATATTTTTTTTTTCACTTCACAGTTTCCTTTTCTCATATAAACAAATTGTAAACTGGGGTTAAGTGTGACATTTGTAACAACCTTTGGAAGGACAAGACTATCATAAAATCAGCCTAAATTAATGCACTCAGAACAGAACTTCAGCTTGCTTTACCATGCCCTTATCATGTACTTTGATTCAGCACTATCCATCATTTTTTTTATTTCTGTATACATTGTTTTAGAACTTGGGTGCACACCGTATTTCCCACAAAATGCCATTCTCTGCGTCTGTCTATGAGAGAACAACATGAAATGAGACAAGCTTGTTACACATCCTATTAGCTCACCTTCACCCTGACTCATCTGGTTAAACTGAGTTTATGCGATTTAATGGTAATGAGATAGTCAGTGAGTATAACAAATAAATGGATGTTTTGCTAATAAATAAAGCTCTGATCTTGTCACTTACCCCTGCTTGGCAGAAATAAGGTTGAAAACAACACTTCCAAGTTCTAAACAAGTTTGATTCTACTTTGTAGTATTCCAGCTAAGTAAAAATAACTAATTTGCAATGAAATTATGAAGATATAATAGAAAACTTCACTTAAAGGTATGTTGATCATACATGTACTATTAAAGTAATTGATCAGTAAGAAAGATCTGGCATTAGTCTGTATGTACACTGTATTTTTATTAATACTACTTCTGCTTTACTTTTAAAAAAATCCTCACATACTTTTCTGCATTTAAGAAACAGTACTGAAAGTAGTGTGTGGTTTTGGTTTTTCTCTTTTGACGAAGACATATATTGTATATATGTCCATAAAAACTCCTGGACAGGTATGCAGAGAATTATTACTGAGAATGTCACTGAAAATTGATGGTTCTCTAGTGAATTAATTGCTCAGCTAGTTCTTTGGGTTAAGTACAATTATTTTGCCAGAAAACACTGCAGAATTACTAGACCTCTGCCAAGCTATGCATTTCAGTAGCATACAGCTGTCTGAATTATGTTTGAAGCTCTGATTATCTCTGTGCTGACGAATATACTTTCTGCCATAAGTTCAGAACAACAGTAATTGGGAAGGTTTTCTGTTCCCTTGTGTGATATCTTCATCCTGGCTGACAACTGTTTCTCTTTTCTTCTCCTCCTCCCAAGACAGGAGGAAAATAGATGCTGAGAAAAGGTTGGGTTCATTCTCTTTCAGTCAGGCCGAACAAGTTACTTCTTCCTTCCCTCTTTACATTATATCCTCCCACAAACTGCTGTTCTGCTCATATCCATGATTCCTCTGATACTATTATTGCCTAGAAGAAATCTGAAAAGTCCAGGTGAGCAACAGGCCAAATCTGCATTTATCACCTCTAGAGTTGCTTTGCATCTTGTTCCTCACTCTTGGCATCGTATTTTAAAACCAAGTGCATTTTAATTATTGTTAATTGAAATTACTTTGACTATATTTCATGCTAACATTTGCCTACTGCTGTGTTGATTGAATGGCTAAGCTATAGTTTTTGTCGCCGGATCTGGCTTTAGCAGGACAGCTGTGTCTGTGTATGGTGGTTCCTGACTCTATGTTTTCATATATGTTTAAAATTTAGATTTTTTGGGGTGCTAACGTGACTACCTGGAGGCCTGAAATAAAGCTGCAGTCAGTTCTCTGTACTGTACTGCATTTTCTTCCTGTCTACCCAGACACACATATTTGGGTATTTTCAAGGTGCAAGCGTCCACTTAATATTTGGACATACATACAGTTAGTGGGAACTAGCTCATCATTCAGGAACCATTTTCTCCTTAGTCCCCAGAGCAGAAAAGACACAAGTCCTTAAAGACCCACACAGCATTATCAGGATCTATGAAGGATAGCTTTCTTCTCTTATTTTCAATACCTTTCCTAAGTGTTTTGGTGTGGTTTTAATAGATATTTGAGGGAAAAGAAAGGGAAGACTTACATTCCCTTGAGGGAAATAAGTAGACATAAAATACTTCAAAGCTTACCACCACAAAGTGCATATCTCTTTTGTAGACAAGTAGGACCATATTCTTATGCAAAAAAGTATTTTAAAGTCATCCTTGAGGGGCAAATATCAATTGTCAGCTTTTATGCTGGCCTAGCAATTTACTCACAACTATTCATTATTAAATACACCCTAGACTAATTTCTCTCTTTAACACTGGTGATCAGGATATGTCTGTTAGAGGTGGTACTTGGTTCTTTCATATTCAAGCAAGCCATTTTTAAAACCCGTAGTCCAGGGAATGCCACAGATTTTAACATTGTTCTTCAACTGAAAAACAAGAGAATCACAGGGCTCAGATTTTTTTTAAATCTTATGCTCTTCTGCATATATTCCTGGAGATAGGCTGCGACTTATGCAGTTAGGGATGACTTAAGCAGGTGAGAATTGTCTCTTCAGTGCTGACTTGTGAGTAAGGGAATGCATAAATCATTATACTTCTTCATTATACTTCTTTCTGGGTTCAGCTAGACAGCTCAGCAGACCAACACATGGAGCCCTGTGATGTGGTGCTGCATCAGCACTTGAGGTGCAACTCTTCAGCTTAACCCACTCAAAAAAAAATTATTAAGGGAGCTTTCCCAGTTGCCAGGGCTGCAGTTTTGCCTAGCCTTCACATATATAAAGAATTAGCAGATTAGTATTTGATCAAACACAAACCTTCACTGTACACTACAATTTCTTTTAATGCAGGGGAATAAAAATACCAAGCAAACAATATTTGTCAGTCTCTTAAAATAAATAGTAAAATTTTCTCCTTCAACATCCAATGCAATAACACATAAATGCTCCATTCTTGGCAGTGTTCAAGGCTAGGTTGAACAGAGCCTTGGGAGACATGGTCTAGAGTGAGAAGTCTCTGACTATGGCTGATCTTAAGCTGATCTTAAGGTCCTTTCCCTTCTGCGATTCTATGATTATTCAACATAAAAAGTCTTATTCAGCTTTTAAATAAAAGATATCTTCTTGAGACTTTTAACCATCACAAATCTACAACGGGGATATCTGCCTTCAGTTTTAGAATGCGCACAAGTAACTACTGACATGTTCAAAGTGGATGTTTTGAGAATCTGAGATGGATAATGAATAAAGTGAAGAAATTTACTTTTATGGTTCTCATTCTGCTCTGTGGAAGGATTTATCCATTTTTTGATATACATAAATAGCTTGCCTTAATGTTACAGAAAATTTCTAATGTGTCTAGTCATACTCTTTCAGTCAAGATGACCAGAGAATATAATCACACTCATCATATTCTTCCCCTTTCTTCTCCCAATTCCCAGTATTAATCTCATGATAAAGGTAGAAACAGTAAACTTTAAAAAACATATCAACCATCCAGGGTTGAATTCTATATGCAAGCACACAGATACCTTGTTCACTGTTTTTTTTTTCCCTTGTCTTGCATGTATTTTATCTCCAAAATTTTAGACTGAACTTCTATCCAGAAAACTTAGCCTTAAGTTAATAATCCACAGTTTGTAAGTTCTAAGAAGTAAAATAAATCCTAGCTAAGCCATCACTTCTTTTCCCAAAGATAGTCAGAACATACAGAGGCCATTTTATGCCAACTCTGCTTAGTTTTCTCACACTAGCAAGGTACATTGGAGCGGGAGTGAGAGGAGGAGGAAGCAACAAGACAAGACACATCTTCCACTCTGCCTTCTCAGGTGCTGCCATATGGTACAGCTTTATAACTGTGTATGTAGATGTCTTTCATTCTCTGCTTTCTCCCATGGTTAATCATCCATCATCCATCATTGCACTGTTTAGCATGCTGCCAGTGCAGGCTGCACCTCTCCAGGGGTTCGTTCCACTTTGGTTATGCAAACTCCAACATCACTGCTTATTTCCTACAGCCCAGTATGTTTCCCTGTGCAATTTAGCTTCATTAGAGTTACTGTACAACATGCAGAAAAAGATAATTTCTCTTTGAAAGTGCGTCTGCATAAAATATTACAAATTCAGATTAGGAGTTCATGGCTTTACAAGAGATCACCATGGCCTTGCACAGTGTAAGGTCAACAAAGATTTTTCTCTACTGGCAAATGGAAAAAAAATGTTCAGTGAATAAAAATTTTAGAAACAATATCGTTTTAAAAGGGCAATGCGAATGGCTTCAGCATGTGCAGCAACATTAGCTTTAATTCCAAACACCAAGTTGAAATATACGAAGTATGCCAACATCAAAAGCAGCAGCTCACCAGGTAACAAGATGAAAGCAGTGTGAAAGGGAGGCATTTTTCAAACTACATGACTAGAATTATAATAGTAGTAGAAATATGAATATACATAATGCATATATCAATAGTTCTATACATATATGCAAATCTATGTTATTTTTATGACACATGTTATATATATGTAAAATTAATAACCCTCTATAGGCTATTTTTATATAGAGTTTTATATATATACACGTACATGTACATTTATATATGTATGCATGTGTATGTGTATGCATGCATGAAAGCTTAGTTTTTTATATATATGCACACAAAGAGTTATTTATTTGAAACTACATGCATTTTAGAGTTTTCTTTTACTAAATGTAAATGACAGCGCAGTGACAGGTGTTGCAAACAGGATAAACTGGTTACAGTGAAGTGAGGACAGAGTGAATTTTTTGAGGAGCCAGCAATGATTTTCATGTGATAATCTCTGCTACATATTTTTTCCACCTCACTCTTCTCTCTCTTTCAGGCTTGCTAAATTAGTAAGTCACATTGTGACCGATACACCTAACAAGAGAGGTCATTTAGTGAAGTCTGGGCCAGCACATTCTGCTTGAACAGTATGTGATGTCTTCAAAATCCCTTTCTTTCCTGCAGGGAAAGTAAAAGCTTCATCAGTTCTTCTGTGCCAAATACATTCTTCTGCAAGTGATACTTCCAACAAAAAGAAAATCTTTGCTCATACAAAGAGACACCCAAGTTATATCTCCCTGCACCACGTTGAAACCACAGGCACCCACTGGCATGACAGCCTTCTGAAGGGATCAGTAGTATAACGACATTAACACCAAGGGCCAAGACATTGCACTACTTCTGTGAAGTATATCCTGCAAGGAGACACATGGGAAGGTGAAGGACAAGGGAGGTCTGGGGTCGCTGAATCCATTATTTTTCTGCCCAAGAGCTGGAAGCACAACATCAGAAATGTCACCAGGCTCCTCTGGGTGAGTGGACAAAAATCTGGAGCTGAGCCCTGTGCCTAGATCTATCAGTGGAACTATGCCAGTGAAGAATGTTTTATCTCCAAAGCTGTTATGGAAAGATTAATGTTAAAAAAAAAATTTCCACATTCACTTCTAGGTAAAACAGGAAATAAATCCAGCTTGTTTTTTTCAGTCTCCTTATCCCATTTTTTGTATTTTTTCTTTCTGCTGATTTTAATGTAATTGCCTATGCTGTCTTTAAAAACTAGCACTTAAGAGAAAAACTTTCAGCTGGATCTCAGTCAAACCTCTTGAATTAATCCCTTTCTGACAAAAGAAAAAGTGATTCTAGCACATGCAGTGAACTGCAGGGGAAAATATTCCTAGTTAGATGCTTAAATGCCTAATTTGCTGCTGCTGACACATGAGCAGACAAATACAGTATCCAATACCTAGCAATTAAATTACACTGAAAATGAATGGAGGTTTGAGTCCATCAAGACAAAGAACACTTGAAAAGTTGAAGCTCTTAGGCTTTTCTAATATCAATATTAAAAAAAAGTCTTTCAATATCAATATACAGTAAGGAGAGAGTAATCAGTAAACTAAGTACTCTACGAATTTAGTGCTCATTCTACAGAAAATTGCAGATGTACACTGCTAGCCAGAATATGGTAATAATTCAGTGTTGATCATGGTATTTTTATTCTAACACTGCATTACTCTAAAGCGCGCTTTTTGGTTACAACATTTAATGTGGATCATTAATTCTTATACTTAAAAATGTGTATCCTTGAGCTATAAAAGATACGGTACATCTTCATTCTTTATAATCTACAAAAATACCATCCTGGTACTGATCATTTCGAAGCAGCACCAGTTGGTTTTAGTAGCATGTAGTGCATTCTTCTATAAAGCTATTTAATACAAGTTTGCCTCATGCTGGTTTCTATTTCTACTGATGTTCTCTACAGCTCATCTAGTTTTAAAAGAACAGGAGCCAGATCTATTTTCAAGATAGCCAGGGTGAATCAGAGGAATCAAATTACTCTGGCCTGTCACAGACTATGCTAAGCACTAAGTAGTTGCACAGCTTTAGTTTGTAGGAGGCTGTATACCCTCAACATCCCCCTGTGCCCATGCTCCAGGGCTGCTTATTAAGGCACATGCTGCTGTTTCTGCTATTTGTGATATCCACTAAAACACTCACAACAATAGACATAAACACAAAACTGAGGACTTGTAATCAATGTACAGTTCTATTTTACAAGCCAGTAGCTTTAGCTTAAGTGTTTTTCTATATTTTCAAAACAATGGAGATATTACTAACAACAGATATTACCAACAACAAAACAGACAGACAATAGATTTTTGATAGATTGGAGAGGGCTTTTCCATCCTTCTGTTCACATAAAAATTCTTCAACACAAATGATGTTTTGTTTATTTATATCAGCCTCAGATTCATTAGTTCAATGGAATTATATTTGTCTCCAACAGAGAATAGCTTTCTCGGTTTTCCTACCGTGGTCTTGTTTCATGCCTCAAAAACTGAGTTTCTCTCCTCTTCCTAATGCAAAAGGCAACACTGTTGAATGGATTCAGTGACCAGCAGTCAGAAGAAGGGGAATATTCAGCTCTAGAATTAAAATGCAGTACCTTTCTCTCTGAGCAACATTGAAGTCAAGAATTGAAAACATTCTAGGGGTGACAGGGTTAATGAGTCTTATTTACAGAAAACAATTTGAGGACCTACTAAACCTCTACATCATGTGAAGATGAGCCTTGACCTAGTAAGTCAGCGAACGAGGGCCTCCACATGCCCAAGATGAATTCTAGGGTATAATTAACAGTCCTGAAACTCAAAGGAACAAGCAGACAGATGTGCATTTCTTTAAGAGAAATTGAAACATCTGAAGAGAGAATCCCAGAGGTCTGTATGACTTGCAAAAGGATGGGAGTTAAGCTTAGGGTTTTTTTTAAAGCACTTTCAGGAAATTCCCATACTGTTTCATTGACATACTTCATCTGTTACATCCTAGTTTTACTGGGAAATGAAGTGGGAAGATGAGGCCTTGAACAGCCTAAAATTTAAGGCTGCTTCCATCTGTTTCTTAATATGTATTCTTAATGTGTTTGAAATTTCCATTAACAACCTTTGAAAATACAAACCTATATGAAAATTAAGGACTTTGTTTGAACAGATTTAAAAAAATTACATCCTCTTAACTGATGACTGCTGGACTGCCAAATTCTGGGTTGCAGAAGGGGTAGCAGTAAATGAAATAAGTAAGCAATTCAGCAGAAACTTTCCTGTACAGTTGAAAGATAAATACCCATTTTTTGTGCAAGGCATGTTTCCCTGACTTTATATGAAAACACATCTTCACATTCAGACAGAAATATGTCTGTACATTCAGACAGAAAAGAAATAGACAGAAACTACCTGTTATGATAATCTGTCATATAATAGTTTGTTACAGTTCCAATACATCTATTCTAAGCAAACGAAAAGTATACGGGATAAATGCAAGTTATAGCAGTATCAGCCTCCATCTTAGACTGAGTTAATTTACCGTGTTCTTTGGGTCTGTACAAATACGTTGCTATGTGTCCTGAGCTAGCTAGTTTCACACACTTCTGTGGCTTCTATGAAGTCAATCCCTCTCAAGTTATGTTGTGAAAAAGATTAAAATTCAGTTTCATCTCTTCTTACATGAAGCATGTGTGGTTTCCTGAAGTAAAATCTATGTATCTTTTTGCAGCCTCCACTGGGATCTGAAGTCCAAGTCCCATCCTCCATCCAGGCACTATCCTTGAGCTAGCATATCATATATTGTTTAGCCGCAACTTATACTTCATACTAAGGGCATGACAGTAATTACTGGCCATTGGCCATAGAAGTTACATGTTTGGCAATAACTTAAGACTCCTTAGTCATAGTGCCTTCCAGTGCTGTCTCATATGTAAGCCATAATCACAAACCTCAGAGCTGTTGAACACACCACTATAGCTATTCTGATGTGGTTGAAATTCCACTTGGACACTGGAATTTTTCCAATAACTTTTCCAGTCACAAAAGCTTTGGTAAGGCAGGATTGCAACTGCCTGGTTTAGGTACTTCCCACAATGAAGTATTTTCTGTTCGAGTCACTAGTAAGCTCCAGGCTCTGTGACTCTATCCATGGTTATATTTTTTGTCCCCAGTGGTACTACTCATAGAATTTTCCATATCACACCAAACCTTAAGACAAAACTTCTACCTCTGTCCCAGATCAGTAATTAAGTACCCATCTCCCATCTACTGTCCCCTCGATGTTCAGCCACATGCTGGTACAGAAACAGAAGCACACCATTTGAGGTAGAATATCTTTTCTGGGTAGAGCAAACCTTCTTTTCACAATTGCAACCATGGCATTTTTACCTTAGTTTGCATAAATGCAAATTACACTGCAGTTCATTAATTTATCTAGGACTTAAAATCCAAGTCACAGCGTTTGTCTTCATAAACCTGCTGCAACCTTGAATTTCAAAACACTGGGAAAAAAATCTATGAAGAGAGGTCCTGTTTTCTTTCTTTGCCTCATATTTACAAGGTGTGGTTTCATATTCTTTATGTAAATATAATAGCCAATCAATACTCTTCATTAAAAAAAAATAGAAAGAAAAAAAAAAAGAAACCCAGAAAAATTCACTCAGTCCCTCTGTTTTCTTTCCCCACACACATCTTAGACAAATTCATAAACATCCCTCCAAGCATTTCTGGACTTCTTTTTTCTCAGGCAGAAAACACTGAAGGAACATAAAAACAAGAGTAAGGAAAAGTGTATGAGCAGGTCAAACATATAATGATACTCTCCTAGCACCTGGATTTTAGATGGACTTCCTGATCTAGAGGTAGATTTTTCTGACAATATCAGGGAAGAAAAATTAATCCAAACCTGTACAAGTCAATCAATTCTGGAACCCAGGCAAACATTTGAAAAGAATTTTCACAAATATTGGCTGTGAGAAAGTTGGTGTTTTTTTTAACCCACCAATGATTTTTTTTTTTATGCCACTTAGTTCCTAAGCAGGTAAACCTTTGAATAATCATTCCTCATCCAGGTCCTCTATGTCACAATGATTTTATCCACTTTCATCATGTCCTTCATATGGTCACCTTTTCTAGGACACTAATATTTTTATATGTAAATCTTCCACACCTACACTAAAAACATGTTTCCTTTTTGAGCATCTTCTCCACTATGTTATTTTTTAGGCTGAAAAAACAAAAGCAGGACCTGAATCTGAAATGTGTGGAAATTATCAAACATTAGTGATGTTTACTATTATTAAAACAGTGCCATGCATCATTGCTCATGCTTTGGCTTTCTTGGGGTGAAAGCACTTCTGTGAACTCATTTATGTGTGCAAAAATCACAGCTCTGAATGGAGAAAGAATTAGTGTGCTTATAGTCTCGTGTCTTTTTCAGGCTTCAAAATTAAGAATCGAGCTTTGAAATTAGGAAGGCCAAGATATTTCCCTCATTTCAACCTCACAGAATGCCAGTGGGTCATATCCTGTGGCCACAGCAGCCCAGTGCAAACCATCACCCATGTGCTTTTATTACAAGTCAGTGGCTGCTGCATGTGTTAGATTGCAGAAGCAGCCCTTCTTCATGCAAACATCTATTATTGTAAAATACAGTCAGAGGAAACTAAAAGCAAGTCAGAAGATAAATCAAACCAAATCTTTGAAAATCATTATGGGCAATCTTTAAATTCTGTGTCCCAGACAGTTGGAAACCTATCAATTAAATATCTGAAGTTGCAATTTCTTTGTAAAATCAATTCGTTTTCATCTGAATAAACAATAGAAATGAAAGTCAGTACAATTTGGAATAGTCAAACAGAACATTGCATGCATTTTTCAGCTACTTCTCTTTATTAAATAATCCTAACTTGTTGCTTTTATACCCAATATTGTATATTTTATTGTTAATTTTTTACATTGGTAGAAAAAAAATGCACAGCTCTGAATTTTGATTCAAGTCCTAGCTACAGAACCATAATAAATATGAAATACTGAACAAGTGGGTATCCCAGAATAAAAAGCTAAATGACATATAAATTTGGAGGTTTGTTTAAACATTTCTGTTCCTCCCAAAACCTCCCAATTATAAAAATAGGCTGGTTTTAATAGTTAGCAAACCAACAATCAGCTACCATTGCTGATATAAATCATCTTAATTCCAAACAAGTCAGGGAGTTACAAGGTCATATAATAAGAGTGATAAGAGCACGGTTTCTGTTTGAATTTGAGGTGTACCAATTTGTATTAGAATATTGCTCAGGAGTAATTCAGCCATTTGTTCACCAGTATGGAGACACTTCCAGACTATGACATATTTCAGCACCTAAAGTGACCTGAGAAAAGTCCACAACATAAATAAGCAGCCTCACCTTTTATCTCCTTTAAATTTGTTTTGCACACTGAAGTGAGTTGATGTGGAGACCAAAGTCATATTGAAATCAGTGTCAAATCAGTGGAAGCAACACAAATAATCATGTCCTATTTTTAGATTTGCCCTGACAACTTCTTCTGTTGTTATGACTTGTTAAAGAGAACAAAACACTTGTTAAAATATACTTTATTTGTTCTTGCTCTGTGCTGCAGGTCATCTTTTTGTTTTCCTTAGCTTAGAAGTTTGCCTGTTCCCACCACTCTCACCTCAGCTTGCACAGCAGGGGTGACTCACCTCATACTTGCTTTGGCCTTTAGAGATAGAGTGCATGAGTGTTTTGTCTATGAGGAAGAGTGGAGTAATACAGCTAGCAGCTGCTTTCATTTTAAAGGAGGAATGATACTGTGGAAGGTGGCTCTTGCATGTAATATCCTAGTGAAGTTCTTTACAATTAAAGAAAGTTCTACTGAAGAAACAGCTAGCACTTCACACTGTGCATTAGAAAGATGAATACGGGGCTCATGTCTGCATTCAAAACTATCATTAGATGGGTTTAAAGAAATTATTAAAGCTTTTTCTGTTAGCAACAATATCAAGCATTTGTAACCCACTCTAGTTTCACAAAGCAACTGAAAGAAAACAGGAAATTCCTTTAGTACAACTAATACATGCATCTTTAGTGGCTGGTAATGATAACCTAAACATATACAATCTTTTAGTCACCCATCCTTAAAGTGAATCCATTAAGGGAAAAAAATCCCAAATAAACAAAACCCAAACCAACAAAAAAAACCCACAAAAATACGCACAACAAACAGCAAACAAACCAAACAAGCAAACAAATAAGATCATTTTGAGGAGAAAAATTACAAGAAGCGCAGGAACAAAATAAGTGCCTGTTTTTCAAAGTTAAAGCCATTTGAAATCCTGTCATCCCTAATGAGAGATGTGAGGTTACAGCATGTCCAGGTCAAGCACAATGAAGCACAGTAAGATTTTTTTCCTGTTCTTTATACTTGCCATTTTCAAATAACATGCTTTTTGTAAACCCATAGTAGGAATAAAGATTTCAGCAAATAATGGTCTTAAAGACTTTAGATTGGGGAGATATACTAGATATGCCTATTTCCTTCGATTTTTTTGTGATTCCTAAAGTATTACTATACCTTGCACTACAGAGATAGAAAAAGACTAAACTACAATGCTGATACATTATTGTAATACAGAAGTGGAGGCAGTTTCCATGGCTCTCATAAGATTGTATTTATGCCTGCTACAGTATCTGAATATCCATCCACGCTTGCAAAGAGTAGTCTGAACAGTGTTATGGAAGTCACATGATACCTCACACTTTCAGGAATAATCCTTAATCATTTATAGCAATGTTCAGGAGTAAACTGAGTCATTTTTCATCAAATGAGTAGTGTTTACAGTTTCAGATTTTTGAATCGCTAAAGAATCTTTGCTTTATTATTTTTTAATGTATTTTACTTTCTTAGAATAGGGAAAAATAATGTAACATCACATAAAAGTGATATTTTATTAATAATACTGATGAAAACTATCGGGATACTGATAATGGTATTATATCTATTTTACTGAGTAAAATATATACTGAAGAGCTCAGAAGTTAAAAGCAATGTCTATATTGCTAAAGGATGTGATACTAACTCCCTGAAATGCAGGCAGAACTTTTCAGTGGGCTGTCCTACAGTGAATAAGACAGAATTATAATTCAGTTCTTTTTTTGAGCTCAGTAAGAGACATGCCATCTATATGCAGTATTCCTGGTATTCATTTGTATATCATATCAACTTTGAAGGCAGAAATTCTTTGTGAAAAGAAAAAGGCTTTTCTATTATCTTAAGTACCACAGATAAAAATATGGACAGAGCTGCAGGAAGAAAATCCTTTTTTGTACAACCAGATATACTCTCAGTGCAGAATTATACCCTGCACCAAATTAATAAGTACTGTATAAAATATAAAATATTATTCTCTTTCTCAATTATATCAGATTTCAATTCTTCCTTGATATAAATTATATTTCTATTTAATTTATATCCATAATGCATTTTTTCCTTTCAAATATTTTACACCTAAACCCCACCTTCAAACAAAAGGACATTTAACTCTTTTGTTTGTTTGTTTGCATCTACCAAATAAATTTTAAATATTTCATTTATAAAATAGAATTCTTTGCTTATGATTTTCCTTTTTAAGTAAATTCATACACCTGTAAGCTAAGTTTTATGATGTCTTTTGGTTCATTTGTGCTAAACTTGTATCGAAAAGTGTACAGCAGTCTTTTGATATGGAATACTGTAATTATACAAAACTTGCACTGATACTCCTTAGCTTATGACATCAGTCTCCACTGTGTTAACCAGAGCAGAAATCTGACACTGTATCAAACTATAAACATACTAACAAACTGTAGTTCACTGTATGCTGCTTCACATCCTCACTCTACTCATCCCTGACAACTCATTAAATTACTACTTTGCAGAAATTTAATTCTCTTGAGTAAATCTTTAAAGCTAATTTTCCTCGACTTTTCTTTTTTCACTCAGTAATTCCAGATTCAATTTGTTTGTAATACTGTCAGCCACTTCTGTATATAATCTATCATTTTTCAAGCCATTAACATAGAAATACAGTCTGTATCCCCTTAGACATCCTGCTATACCTCATTAGACATCTCTTTATTAACATGATCCCTGTGCATTAGGCTTCTTTAAGAATGCTTCGTTAGCATTTCAGATGGTGTTTTCCATCTCAAATAGTGCTATAATCCAAGCCAGTCAACTTAAATCTTTCAACCAAACTTTCATGGTGTAGTAGCAAGGCCTTTTTTAAAAATACAAATGCACACAAGAAGGTCCATTATGTCTGTTAATTTTGTAATGCTGTAGAAAAGAAGGATTGACAGGAATTGTCAATGAAGTATTAGTTGGATCAGTAATGTTTAGGCCTTTTTTCTTTTGAAATTTTTTAAATCACAGAGTTTTCAATTTCTGTATCATCCATCCTGACAGAAACACAATATATTTTTCTAGGATTATTACTGAAATGTGAAGGTCCTCAGCTGAAACTAGACTGATACTGGAAATCTATGTTTCTACCCCTTACTTACCTTCATCAAAATCAGATAACATTAAAAATACATTTAAATTTTACCTATTCTTAAGAATGCACAGTTTTTGCTAGAAATTTTTGCACTAAAACTTTTAAAGAGGAACAAAAAGGCTTGCATATGACCCCTTAGGGGTATACTTTGGATATCAGTGCATCAGTCATTCACTTATAAGGTCTCTGGATATTTTTAACTGCTTTTGGGTTTTTTTTCTAATTTAAAGATATTTTTAAACGGCAAATGACAAAAATGCAGACATCATCATGCTGTAGCGTTTAATTGTAGCTTGTGAACAGGATATAGAAGGATAAGAGCTTTCTTGTAAAGACGAGAGGGGTCAAACTTCTCTATTGGATTCAGTGGGGAAAATCTACCCAGTGGAAATCACCATTTTCCTTGGCCCTGAGACTGGGCTGAGAAAATTTAAGCATCTCTGGACCATATTGGTCCCACTCCAAAATAATACAGGTGAAAGCTTCAGAAAGAACTAGCCAGAAAACCCAGATGAGAGAAGGAGAAAAAACTAAAGAGGCATGGGTGAGTCAGATGTGTGATACTTAGAGCTGAAGCTTTGGGGTTTTTTTTAGAAGAGTGATTACCCACTATAAAAAAAATTGTTTGAATTTTGGGTTTTGTTTTGATTTGTTTCTAGTTAGAAAGAATTTCCTGGGTGCAGGGTAAAATGACTGTTTTCTGACATGGCTTTTGGTGTACGTACTTGCATGCATGTATAAGTATATGGAAATAACAGGTTTTATGTTTTCTAGAGCAATGCTTTTTGACTTTGGATACTGGCCATTAAGATGTCTACACTACCAAAATTTAACTCAATTTTATTATAACTTATTGACATTTGCTGCCCTTTTTAACTTATTTTCATCATAAATAAAAACCAGAATAACATACAGAACAATTTTATGTCTTTAGCACAGCAGGACAGAATAAACTTCATAATACAGAACAAAACTCATTTCACTGAAGTGCAATTCCCAGTTTGCCCAAGAGTTTGGCTGCCTTGCACTGTCTGTTGCTTCCAATCCTCCCTCTCTTCAGTTTCACTCATCTTCTCTGCCTACACTCTTCTGTTTTATCCAGTATTATTTCACTTTTCTCATTATATGACTTAGTGTTTCCTTTAACTGACAAAAAAAAAAAAAATAAGGAACCCTATGGAACTAATGAGACGTGCTCATTATATATGAGCACATTTTATATCATTATATGTCATGTGGGACATATACTTTTTGTTTGATAAAAGACTACAAGAGGTCATGTATCCATTACCACCTATTGACATACGTTGGCTGAGATCTCAATCATCCCATAATAAACATTATTAATAAATGATAATAATATATCTAAAAGAAAAAAAATATTAAAGGGACATTAATCTCCCTCCTTTAACTGAATATAAAAGCGTGCACATGTATTAATTACCACTATGACCTGAATGACCTCTCAATGTATTCTGAAATATGTTAGAAACTTAGAAGCACTTTACTCAGTAAAACTTCTCAAATGCATGTATTAACACATAAAGTAAACTTAGTTGACATTATTCAGAAAGCTGTTTTTTATGGGCGCAGGCAATATCATTTCATGACTATATTTTTAGGTTTGAATTTCATAAAGTATATCTTTAATTTAGGGTTTCAAGCTGGTATTTTAGAAAAAGACTATATCCCAAAAGTACAACTTTATTCTACAAATTTTGACTGTAAAAAATGGTGGGGTTTTATACTTCATTCCAGATTAAAATGGAGCCTCTCTAAAAACCAGGATACAAGACAGAATTCAAAGACTGCATGTAACAGTTCAATTAATTGGCAGGTAGCTTGCTAATGAAAGTCTTCCTCCATCCACAAGCAGGTGCAAATAGAATATGTTCATGAGAGCTTATGCTCTGGTTTGACAGTGATTTTCCATTGTTTCATTGCTAATGAAACATTTTGGAACATCTTTGTGAGACTACTTTGATATAACAAATCACACTTTCAGCAACAGTTGTATTAGTTCATTGACTAAAAAGATTATGTATTCTAACATGCTTTTATTATGCAGTGTTTGATCTAAAATAAGTTTGGGTTTGAGATTATTGTGTTTGAGTAAGAAGATAAGATTTCTGTAATAATTTTCAATAAAATCAAAATGCAAAAGCCCTAGATTTCCTATTTAATTGTACCTTTGACTTACTGAGTTTCCTGGAGGTGTAGACTGTTCAGAAATATCTGAAAGAGAGGTTTTATTGATCTATTATGAAAGTCAAATAATTCCAGGTGACAAATTTTACTGAGTGCTTAATTCTATTAATATATTTATGATATTAAATTCTATTAATATATTTATGACTGTAAGAAAGGAGATAATTTTGTGGAATGCAAATAACAGATGTCAATATATATATTATATATATATTATATTATATATATATATTATATTATATATATATTATATATATATCACATATATATATATGTGATTATGAATACATTATATGACAATAATTCAAAATTATTATTCAATATAGGCAAAGAAAAAATGTGTGCGAAAATGAAATTAGGTATGCTTTCTAGTACATATTCTTTAGGAGAGAACGCAAGTGTATTTCTAGTTCTTACATGCAAGAAGTGTTTAGGGTTTTTCTGTTCTTTCTCATTATTTCTTACGAGTAGAGATACTCCACTTAATTCCCATCTTTCCAAGCTGAAAAAGAGGGTCATGGTAATTTGCCTAATATAAGCCACAAAGAACTAAACCAATTTTAAGATACAGCTTGTAATTCTGGCTTCTGGTTCAATATTTCACAAAATTGAAATATGCAGACAAAAACTGTCTCATATTGCAAAAGGTATTTGGGCAATTCTCATTTTAATTTTGGATTTTGGATTTCAAAGCTAAACCTTAGAACCTGTATCATTCCAGAAATCTCCAAAAATCAAAGGACAGATAAAGAGATGCATAAAAACTTATATCACAATTCATAGAAACCAAAAACTAAATAAAAGCAGGAAAGAGTAAACGTTTATTTCATTGAAAGATTATGTTATAATAAGTATCTTATTATAACCTACATAAAAACCCAGTGTCAATATAAACAGCAGATGAGACCATGCTTTTTACGCAGTATTCCTAAAATGCCTTTCACAATGCAGTCTTGGTCTTAAGATTACAAGGCACTCTGAACACGTAAGCTAAGCAGCACTATCAGCAGGAAAGATTATTTTAAATAGAATTTAAATAGAATTCTCACAAGCTAGAACCTATAAAAAGGTATACATAACACATTGAATTTACCCATGTGCTTAAGCGTTTAAAAGATCAGGGTCTATGCTAATGACAAAACTGATAGGCAAAACATGCAGATGGGTAAGGTCAAGAAAGAGGAAGGAAAGAACATCAATAACACAAAAATATGTTCCACACAGAATGTGTGAGCTGCTGCCTGCCAAGCGGTTAGCAGTAGGCAGTACTGTGTGGGCATCGCAGAAAAAACAAGGCTTGCTGAAGGATCAGAAAGAGCTTGAGCTAGAGTTTTGCTTGGCTTCTCATTTTTGAGCTTCATGGGTGCTACCTTGATGCATTTGTTTAAAGTCAGACCTAATACTTGAGAAGTAAAAAATCATCAAGGTCATACCTACAGATCCTAAGTCTTCTAAATTCTTAATTCAGCTAAATGATCTAGCAAGCTAAATTTAACATTTTCATTTAAATGCTTCAGAGACAGAACTGTGCTTCAGGAGGAAGAATATATGTAGCTGGAAGTTTCTTACATTACTTTACCTGTTGGGTTTGGGTTTTCTTTTTTTCAAAGTTTATTGTACTCAAACTATTTGCCGATAAAAATCTATGTAATGTCTTGATGATTCTTGTAGCAACAACATTTTGTCTTCAATATCTGAAGAAATTTAAAGAGCAGTGGGTGTTGTTTGCCTGGACTTCAGCAAAGGATTTGACACCATTTCCCAGAGCCTTCTTTTAGACAAACTGCCAAAGCACAGATTGGATGGGTGGTCTGGTTAGGAAATTAGCTAACAGGTCACACTCATAGGTGGTAGATGAGTTTGGTCAGGCTGTAGCCTTTCACAAGTGTAATCCCCCAGGGATTGGTACTTGTCCCCATGTTGCTCAACATCTTCAGAAATTATCTGGATAATGGTATTGAAAGCACCCTCACCAAATTTGTTGATGACATCAAAATGAGTAGAGAGGTGGACACACCATCTCACAGAGGGACTTGAAGAGGCTAGAACAGGGGGTTAGCATGAACAACATGAAGTTTAACGAGGGCAAGTTCAAAGATCTGCACCCAGGACAGAATAACCAAAGAGCTCAGTACAGGATAGGATCTGTGTGGCTAGGGAGCAGCTAGGTTGAGAGGGATCTGGGTGTCCTGGTGGACAGCAAGCTGAATAGGAGTCAGCAGTGTGATGCTGCATCAACAAAGGTAAATCAGATCCTTTGCTGTATCTGCAGGGGGTATTACTAGCAGAGATAGAGTCATGATCATTCCACTGTACTCAGAACTTGACAGGATGCACACAAAGTAACGTGTCCACACCTTGTCCCCCCAGTTCAAGAAAGACATGAACAGACCATAGAGAGTCCAAAGGATGGCCTTCCCTGTGAAGAAAGACTGAAGGAACTAGGCTGTTTCTCCCTGGAAAAGAGAAGGCTTAGTGAGGACCTCATCACAGTATTCCAATACTTAAAGCATGGCTACAGGGAGGACAGAAGGTCTTTCTTCACAAGGAGTCACATGGAGAACACAAGGGGCAACAGGCACAATTTACACCATGGTAGGTTTCATCTCAGCACAAGATAGACATATTTTACAGTAAGAACAATCATTCACTGGAGCAACCTCCCTAGGGATGTGGTAAAGTTTCCATCACTAGAGGTTTTCAAACTACGATCTAACAGTGTGATAGATAATGTCATCTTGGCTCCCTTTCCAATGAAAAGCTGGGCCAGATGAACTTTCAGGGTTTCTTACAACCTGGGCTGTTCTATGATTCTATGAGTGGAAGACCTTTGTTACTATAAATGGCAATTGTGGTTTTATAATATAATTTATATCAATTTTTACTAGCTTTTGGATGTAAACAGTCTTGGACTTTATCTGCTGCCTCCCTGTCATGTTTCTGTCAGCTTGAAAGAAAAGTCAATGTAGTTCGACTGCTTAAGCAAATTTTATATTACTGTGGAGAATCATTTTATATAGTTAAAAAAGAAACATTTTGGAACAAATCACTATTAGGATAGTCCACTGAAAACCCACAGCCATAGGAGATAAACATGCTTCCTTCGTATGAGAATTTGAATCAATTTAATAGCACTGTAAAGTTCATAAATTACCTATGTTAGAACCAGAATTCTAAATCTGTAAACTAAGTTCCAACCAAATTAACCTTCCACTTACTTTGTGCTTGAAAAAACTTGATATAGACCATAAGTATCCTTTAAGCTTGTTGAACCCTAAGTTATTTATGTCCCTTTCTTTTTCATTAAAAAATAAGTTCTTTGACCTAATGTGTAGATACACATGTTTACCTTTTTAAGCACATGTTCCGTGTGATACACAGTGCACTGTTGCTGCACAGCACCATTGGTTAAGTTAATTATACCATCCAGTTAATTACATATGAATTCAGGAAATACCAAATACTGTTTTGGAATGTCTGTACACATCAATTAAAAATGCAGCAGATCCTATGCACACACGGCATCTCTGGGCCCAGCATGGGAAAGGAAGAAACAAAGTAGACGGTCCTTGCTTGACTGTTTCCCATTGCAAAATGATTCCTTAAAGTCTATTTCTACTTTAGCTCTGGAAGGTTTTGTTTTTTCTTGATATTGTCTCATCATAGAAAATATCCTGGGCAAAAGAAGAAAATTTCTTTTAGAAATCATTTCTTTTAAATTTTTTATTTTGTAATGACTTGCTATCATCTCACTATAAAATTATAACCAGCATTCTGGTTAACTAAATTTTCTTAAAAAAAAAAAAACAAAACAACAAATCTGCTTCAATCTGATCTACACTTAACTATGACATAAATTCACTTGTCTAAGTAGAGCAAGTAAAAAAAACTTGAAACATAAAGGTCAACTAACTATTCACCCTACTGTTTCCACTTTAAACCCACATTTTTTCCAGCTTCACTTCTGTTATCTGTTACCTGTACACAGATAATTAATCATTCACTTCATAACTTTGCCTCTAAACATTCTTAATGGATTTCTGTGGTGGTTATGAAAAGCTGATGACATTTTATCTTGCTGCGTTAAAATCCCTATGAAAGTATGACTGCTCACCTGCAGTGTCTTACTTAAGATTATAGATACTTAGCATCTTGCATGGATTGTTTCAAAATTATCTTTCATTTGTTCATGGGTGCACTATATTCTGAGGGAACATGCCTAGCATAGCTAAGCATCTCTGCAATATAGTACGTACCGAGTTTCAGTTTCTTTGATTATGACATAAAAAGATTACTGTTGGGCCTAGAAAACAAATAAAAATCCTTCACTAAATCCGAAACAGCAGCAGCTGAATACAATGCAGAAAGCATCCAAAATACCTGATTGCGTTAAAAAAAAACCCAAACAAACCAAAAACAAACCATAAGAATCACAAATTTTAAACCTAAGAAACTTCCAATAGCAAAGACTGTGACAAAATATGAATTGAAAAAAGGCTTTAGCATACACAAAATATGCATGGTTTAATTCCAGACTGGCTGCAAACAAATATCACAATACCAAAATATCCCTGTAAAATGGAAGTGCTGAGTTTCAAAATGTGAAGAAAAGAAAAAGACTGTGAGAAGATGCACTGATTTAGTGCTTCTAGGAAACCTTTGCCAACAGGGTCTCTATGGATCCCAGTCTTCTTTTTCAGGAACTAACAAAGCAGAAACTATGAATACTTTCTGCCCTTTCTCAGAAGTCTAACATTTCTATGCTCACGTTAAGAACAGGAGAATAAACTAGTAACAGCCATATGGAGCCTCCATCTGCCTGTATCAATAGAAGTGGTACTACTGTGCTTATCCCAGGAAAATTATGCAATATTTTTTTCTGTGTATTTCACTCTGTTTTTTCAGCATCTTTCATCTAGTTCCTGCCTGATTATACAATGCTACAAGAGCTGACACTGAACCTGTTAACTGGATGAGCCCTTTGGTTCAATTAACTCATCACCACCAAATTGCGTTAGGTGAATATAATTTTCTTCCAGCACTTAATTTGTATTAATTTCTCTTAATAATACACTCAACATTACTGTTTTAAAAATTTTAAGCAATGCATTTAACTCCAATTTCTCTGAAAGTAATCTCTCTAATGCAAATAAGAACACATATAATAGAATGATCTGGGTTGGAAGAGACCTTTAAAGACCAGCTAGTCCAACCCCACTGTTATAGGCAGGACATCTTTCACTAGGTGAGGTTGCTCAAAGTCCCATCCAACCTGAACTTGAACATTTTCAATGATGGGGCAGCAGGCAGCAACCAGAGTGTGTGTGCCTCTGTGAGAGTGCATAAGTGTGTGTACAAGGTTCTGTGTGAGAGATATATATAGTTGTATGTATCTCAAATGAGTGAGGGCAGTGTTGCACTTCACTAGGGTCATACTTTTAACAGTATGAAATTACAGATGTATGTAGAGCATGAGCAGAGGACATTGAGTGTATAAAGCTTGCTGTGATTGCACTGAAGGACTACAGCAGAGAGTGAGAGTATTTTGTCAGATACAGTCTTGTCTTTCCCACTTGCTGGGAGTGGGCACTGGAACAAACAATATTCAGATGGACAGCTGAGTTTTGTTTTGGAGAGCACGAGACCTTTCACAAGAAAAAGGAAAAGAAAACAGAAAAAAACCCAACCATTTGCTCAGAAGAAAATTAATGTTTAAGAAGTGTGGGCAGTTGGGGAATAGGGATCTGGGACCCTGAGTTATAAAAGCTTAACATATGCTTAGCATTTTCCTTGCCCAGAACAGCCCACCACTAGGTTGATTAGGGTATTCTTCGGGCTAGAAAATAAATGTGAGATTTGATCCCACGAGATGGAGGAGGGAACTAATTCTATAGTTTCAAGGCAAGTGGTCTAACTATTAGAAGAAATGGATACAGTACTATCTCCTCTTATAATTACAGTGAAAAATAAAAAGGGATGAAACCTCCAACAAGCCAGACAACTGGCTCTCGTTGGAATTTTGAAAGCAATGTGCATGCACACGTAGTTACATGAAACAGTTTAATTTGATGAAGCCCAGGTTTGCTTAAGCTTGAATTCCTTATGCCCTAGAAGGCCCAGATTTTAGCATACCTCAGTACAAATAGGGGTTTTTTTTGAGTACTTTATGCAGCCAGTTATCTTGACAGAGGAACAACTCTGCACGAGCAGTGGGGTCTCACTACCTATGGCAGGGCTGAGGTTCCTGTTACAACGACAAAATATACAAGGTTTTATTCTAGCTGATTGTTTGCAAGCCATCTACGCTGTTTTCTGTCACAAGCAGTTAAAGAAACAGGGATTAATTAAATCCAATAAAGTATTCCCTTCCCAGGGCCCATACATAGCTCATTCTGTCATAATCACCCAGCACAATGAAATAATAGACCAAAACTACCTACACCTGGTGTTTCTCATCAACTTAATGACAGAATCATATTTTACATCAAAAGAAATAACATAAAACATTTATTATGTTTCTAATAAAGAATACACATTCTAGACCTCAGAGTAGTTAGCCTGGGGAAAACCAAACTTGTTGCATGGAATTTTTCGCTCATCTAACTTAAATTATACAAATTTTGACCTTAAAACAAAGCATGCTACCCTATACACAACCACCATATGCCAAGAAATATAAAATTGCTTTTGACAGGACAAGGCTGGGTGACTATTACTATCTATGTTTTCCCCCTACCATTTAGCTAGAAAATACTCTCTAGAATAATAATACATGAAACAATGACTAACATATCACGTGAAAGTAAGTTTCTCCCTACTGCTTATTTATTTTTTTTTCTTCTCAAGTGTGAATATAAAATCTCTGCATGTAGGTCAGAACCTCCTTGGTTCCAAAAAGATAAACTTTAAAAACACATAGATTTGGGGAAAAGAACCCCAAACAAACAAAGAACAAAAAAAGCCACATCAAAAAATCCCTGTGCATTTAAATGTGCTCCCTCAACTTTAAAGTAATCAGGTGTAAGAAGAGGTTATTCAGTGTTTAAGATCAAAGTAGAAGCAGAATTTAAATCTCCAGAAAAGAGAGCATTAGCTAAAGTGATCAAGAAGTGTAAGTGATTCACTAAGTATAATTGGGCTGGTGCTGCACCTTGAGGGCTTGTTTTAGCAGCAGATTCATCTTGTCAGGAGTCCACACTAGTACAGCTATCTGTAGGATCAGAATACAAATTACTATATGTGAAGATCAGCAGCATCATCACCTGGAGTTTTCAGTGGGTTTTCAGCATTCAGTGTATTATTTTGAGGATGTTATATTCCCTTTGTAGAAATGAGTACTTTTTCTTGATGAAAAGATACAAGTAGGATACAAAAAAGAAAGCAGGGGAAGGTTATTATTTCAGGCTGGAATCTAGAGAAATTTCCACAGCCATTTACTTCAATGGACTTCCAACCAACTGTTTACAATCTGTTATTTTGCTTTGCATATCTGGGCATACATTTCCATGTTGAGTAACTTATGTACACAGACACATACACACAGGCAATATGCGTGCAGACACAATGTTTCCATGTTGCTTAATAAAGAGTAATATGGCCTGTGCAACCCCAGAATTTCAACAAACTTTACAAAAATTGACTGATAAAATTGACTGATAAAAGCCAGTGGATTCAGTAAGATAAATCTTCAGATTTCATTGTTCCTATACCCTTTTCAGCACACTTTATTTTCTATTTCTTTGGATCAGACTCTGGTCTCTGCTTGAGGAGGGGTCACCTTCATCATAAAGATGAAGATAAATCTGTGAGAAGCCTATTGGGATTACTTTTAGCCAAAAGGAAACATGGTATTAGTTTCAGCTCTGAAAGTCTACAGATCTATTTCTGTCACAACAGAACAGTAGCTCTGTCAGCTTCAAAACCCATACAGCATAGGGACGGTTTCCTTCTATTTATGCCAGATGACATGGCATTTTCAGGCTTCTTTCTAACCCCAGGAATAACACAAGTGGTCAGATGCCACCCTTAGGGGCATGCGTTTAAGTTAAATGCACATTCCTGCCTGCTTCCTCACCTTATTTTTTTTAATAGTCTCTAGTAAAAGAAAAGACATATCTAGTCTCTCTGTTTTAGTTTTGTTTATTAGAGTGCTCAGACCTCTCCTCTGAAAAAGTAAACATAACTCACCAGGAGGATTTAAAAAATACTTCTTTTCTTCAGATCCTCTCTTCTTATAGTTATGTGTCAACAGTTCTTGTTTGTTGCTCCATTTATTGTTTGATGAGAGATTCTTATCTACACAGCCTCATTGGAAAAAAAAAAAAAGAAAAATCATTTAGAGCCACTCTTGCTTTCAAATCCTTCTTTAGAAGGTGGGACACTGCAAATCTGTGTCATTTCTCACAAACCCCTGAGCTATTCCTTATCCCTTATGAACTGAAATTCATAAGGAAACATCTTCATGCCAAACACAGTTTTTCTGTACGTAAAACCAAGGGAGGCCACCAGAAATTGCAAGAAACATCATTAATGCATCTGTCAATTATATTATCCCCATCTAAGTGGAAAGCTTAAGTCTTTTCAGTGAATAGAAATAAAATGGGTCACTGCCCCGTGAAATGATTTTGCAAGAAAGTGCAGTGTGGCCAAGGCAACTAAAATTAATCTGTAGTGATATGGTGAGGAAATAGGTATGGCTGGTGCTGTGCAGCATGGTTGAATTCAGTTATTTAAAACAAAACTGCAGCCCACCAGTGTTGGTCAGTTCCCTCCCAGTCTTAAATACATTAAATAGTCATGAGTGGGAAGCTGTAAACTTTGACTGAGAGTTACCAACAGGAGGTTTGATTTGGGTAATAAACAAGTGGAGAGGAACTGAGCTGGATGTGAACAGTGCAAATTATATTGGGAAAACAAAACAAAACCAAAAAAACCCAAACCAAAAACCTTGTTGGTTTATTTCTTTTGTGTTAGATAACTGGGAGGTTTTTTGATTTATTCAGTTTGCTTGGGAAGGGTCAGAATGTTATTTTTGGTTAAGTGAATGGGACAAGTTAATCCTTAGAGTTGTGGGTTGTACAATAAAATAGGTTAATTTATTCTTCAGTATGACAGAAAGCATGATCTATTGCTTTCTGTTCAAACATTTTACAGCATAAACCATTAAGAACTGAAAAACATGATGCCTACAGTCAGTGATGCTGAACGTTAACACAAAAGCTAATCACATAAAAGAAAATAAATATTAAAATATTGCATTTTCTGTACTAAATCAGTGGAAGAGAAGCTGTCTGCTGTGCAGAGAAGCATATTTTTAGCTGGAGGTTTGTGTAGCAGCAGTACAATCAAAGTGACTGGGGTTCAGAGGGCTTTCCCTTTTCCTGTTGCAAAGGTGAAGGACAGACCCAGTTTTCTGTTTTTATCTACCCTGGATGCACAGACCCAGAAAGTACTGTTTGGTTTTGGGAGGCACCTCTAGGGAGTCTGTCTGCTAAAGTCAGAGGAGCCCCTCAGCTGGGATTAGACATGACTACCTGTGCCCCAGGTATGCTGGGCTCAGTCTGGGTTCTTCTGCAGAGGTTAGCTAAGATAGAAGGCAGCAGCTCAGACTACTTTAACCTCTTTGACATTTCTGTTGATACTGAATGTTCACAAAGTTTCCAGAATAATTTTGTATATATATTTATAATGAGATGTGTGGACCATACATATACACAGTAGCCATACTTATTGGACACTATATTGGTGGATCATTGCTGGATCTTTCTAATATCAAATGAACTTTTTTCTCATGAATCCTATTCCAAGTTCTTTCCAGAGGACAAAGACTTCTAAGTATTTCCTCTTGATATTTGAATAAAAGATGTTTGTTACCATTGTCCTTTTCTAGTAACAGGGCTGATAAAAGTTCTCCTATTTGTAAAAATCTAACAGTAGTTTGTAATTTCTTAGAAATTAATGTATGAATACATTGGGTTTCTGTTTTTTTTTGTCCTTTCTGGACTTCTACTTTCTAAGATGGAAGATTTGGGGAATGTTTTTTGGTGAACAATATTCTCCACAAGGCTTTTTCTGTAGTTACTGCTTTTCAATCCCTTTCTTGTTGATGGTAAGTGAGGATGCACTGCTCCAAAATGTTTGTATAGTCTCAGAATGTAACAGCTAAATATAACAAGACAGTGTGAACTAATTTTTTTGTGGGAGAATTGCACCTTTGTCTTTTATTCAAGTGTAACCTCTATAATGAAAAGATTATTAATTGAGGAGTTAAGAGTCCAGGAGGCACTGGAGATAAAAAAATAAGTGAATTTATAAATCTTTGTGGATGTGACTGCTATAATAATCCCCCAGAACTGAACCAACTTCTCCATTTAAATAGGCTGGTTTAATGGAATGGGAATTGTTACAGCTAAGAGTGTCTAGTGAAGGAGGTTTGGAGGGCATTGCTCCAGGGCAAGAATAATATTGAAGATTAAAATAGATTGTGATAGAAGCTAGAAATTACTTACTAAACAATATAGGCCCTTGGGCGAAGTGTAGTATTATTCAGCTATCAGCTATCATATCTGAAATATCATCTATTTTTGAACTGTATTCTATTTGGCAAGGAGTGGGGAGATGATTAAGTAGATCTTTACCATCTTTGATGGCAATAAAAAGGAAAGCCTGAAACCAGAGTTCATGAGTTACTCCAGCTTCCTCATTCAAGGACCGATGGATTTTTGAAGCCAGAACAATCATCTAACCTGACCTCTGTAATATTACAGGCCATAAAATTTCACCTCGTTACTCCAGCTTTAAGCCAAATATATCTTACTAAAGAGATAAAATAGTAGGAGTCATATCTTCAAAGATATTTAGGCACTTAAAAGGTGGAGGTAAAAATATCTGTACAGATTAGGTGCACGTGATGCTGATTTCACAGTGGGTTGACATCCAACAACTCTACATTGTTTTTAAACCCTGAGCAGATCTCTCTCTGAGGGTATTAAATGCCATTGAAACACTGGCCATACATACAGTCATATACACAAATCTCAGTACATTATATTTTTATAAACATAATTCATGAGACAACACAGAAATGCTCTTGGGAGGAGGCATGTTCATCCTCTAATGACTTCACAATCTAGTAAGAAACTAACATTTCTTCATTGTTTGGATGGGGATTTATTTTCTTAACTCAAACACCTCCTGAATCCTAAAGTTAAAATCTAAGTGTTCACCATCATAAGCACCAACCCTGAAAAGTGCCTGGATCTCATAATGCAATAAATTCTAAAATTCTTAAAAAATGCACTTTAAATGAGAAAAGGTATCTTCTGTATATGAAAACATTACAGTGCCATTGTTGATGGTATTTTAACGGAGATTAATGCAAGCTTTCCATTTATCTTCTTTCTGGTATTACATTGCTACAACATGGATCATTTGGTTTCTGCTTCAGATGTGAAGTTGTTCCAAGGTGTGCGTTTGGAAAAAAAAAAATGTCATGTTGTTTCAGGCAATCAAATCAGTTTCAATTTTATATACAGTGATTTGGGAAATTGTATATCATAGAGAAAACTATACTATGATCTAGAAAATATTCACTTTTCAGAAGTTTTAGGTAAAAATTTTGAAGGGGTTCAGTAACAATCTACAAATTACATTTTATTTTAGCTTTTCTCCTTTATAAGTTACATAATTGGTCTTTTTTTTACTGCTGAGCAGAGGGTAAGTAGGAGTAAAATTACAAAACACTTAGAAATATGTTATTATTTTTGCTGTGGGGAAAATAAATGTTAGAGAAGCAGAAAGAGCAACACCAGGAAGAAATCCATTTCATTCTCCCCTCACTTGAAATTCCTTAATATGTGTTTCACTGCTACATCCTGCTATCCTTTTAAAAAGACTGAGCATTAAGTACTTAAAGAACTTCTTAGTAAACCTTCTTTAGCTTGCAGATGGGAATCTAATGGAAACAGAGTATTTCAAACTGCTGGATATATTTGAGGAAAATTTGCAATTAAAAATAAATCTAAGCAACTGTACCATGTAAAGTATATTCCTCTAATCAGAGAACTAGGGTGGGAGAAGAGCAGTAGGTATTATTTACTTTGGCTTTAGCAAGATTTTCAACTGTCTCCCACACCTAACACGTATCCTAGCATGTATCCCAATATCCTAATGTGTACCCAAGTTAGGATGTTACAGTCTGAACGAGCATAGGAAGGGTAAGAAAAATGGTTGGATAGTCAGACCCAGAGGGTCATGGTTAATGGGTCATATTCTACTAGCATGTTGGTAGCAACTGGACAGCTGCAGGAACCTGTACTCGGACTTCTCCTAATTAACACCTTTATCAGTGTACAGATAAGTGGGTAACCTTTGATACTCTTGAAAGCAGGGTCATGTCCAGAGGGACCAGAACAAGCTGAAAAATGGTGAGACAGAAAAATTCTAAAATTAAGCAAGGAAATGGGCCAAGTGCTGACCTTGGGACAGAGAATAGCTTGTGATGGCACAAACTGGGGACAGACAGGCTGGGATCAGCCGTTAAGAAAGGCCCTGAGGCCTCATGGGCAATGAATGAAGCCTCAGCTAACAAAGTGGCCGAGACCTCCCTTGGTTCTATGAACAGGAGTGATTTTCCCCCTCTGCTTAGCACCCATTAGACCATATCTACAATACCATCTCTAGTTTTGGGACCTCTCATGCAATAAAATCAGAAAACTGGAGCAAATTCAATGTGATGGAGGAGGCTGGAACATTTTCCCTGTTAGGAGATACTGAGGGACTGTGACTGGTTCAACCTGGATACAGTGAGCTTTGGGAAAGTAATGCTCTCCAGTGCCTGTAGGGAAGTTGCCAGGCAGACAGTCTCATCCTCGCACCACACATAGTGGGAGGATGAGATACAAAAGGCATAAACCGAAACAAGAAATATTCAGGCTGGATATGAGGAGAAAATTCCTGACTCTGAGGACAGCCCAGTAGTGGGACAAGCTGCCCAGAGAGACTGTGCTGTCTCTATCATTGGAGATTTTCCAGACACAACAGGGTAAAAGCCCTGAGTCGCCACGTCTGACTTCTGAGCTGGCCCTGCTGTGAGCCAAAGGAGGGACTAGCAACCTCCCGAGGTCCTGTCTGAATATGAATTCCTTGCAATTCTGTGAAACATCAGGTAATAATAGTAATATTTCTGCTGCTCACCACCCATCACTAAATGTCTAAGAAAAAAGACCAATTCCTTAAATACCACAAACAAACAAAAAGACAGCAGGAGTTGTTGGATCTCCAATTTCACAAGCTACCTTTAACTAGCTATAAAAGCTAGGAAGTTTAATATACAAGCCTTTTGAAGTGTGCCATGCTGATATCTGCCAGGTTGGAGGGTCACTCTGAAGGCTAAGGGGTTCATGTCTTGGAGAAAAATTTCACTTTGCCAGGACTGCACATCATCCCTCCAGTTACCCCTACAGGAAGCTGATATTGGGAAGGTTGATTTTGCTTCTTATCCACTGCAGCTGTTGTTCCCATCTATTGATAATTCAGTCAACCATTTTTCTCTTTATTAACTTTACTTATGACCTCTTACATGACCACAAAACCCTGGTTGGCATTATTTCTGGAAAGGTTTCACACATACGGGACTGCAAATATCAGTTTGACCTGGGTTTCCTCTGAGACCATCAATTCCCTGAGATATTTTTTATCCAGCTAATTAAATAAAATCTGTTTCAAATGTAATTAAGCTGGTTTAAGTTGCATTACTTTTTATTTTTACAATGTATGTAAGCAATCTTTGTTTCTGAAGATCTATATGAGGGACGTGATTACCCACCTTCATTGGATAAGTATTAGATGAATAACAACTTCAGAAGATACCTTAAAATCTGGAATAAATATTGTTACCTACTTAATGTTGTCTATTACTAAAATAGTATTTTAAGCAGGCTGGCACTATTTTGGTCTACCTAACTAACCTGAATCAATTACAACTGGGAGACTGGTGTCTTTTTCAGGTACTTACATATTACTTAGTAACTAGAATCTTTTACATCACCACTCTAATTTTATTGTCTTTCAGAGCAACATGTATGTAAGCAATGATCTTTGCTTAAGACAATGACTCTTAAGAGAATCATGTACAACAAGCATAAAAAGAACAAGTTTTTTTAACAGGCCTTATGCCTTATTGCTAACTTAATTAGCTCCCATTTACTCATAAATACAGCTTGATGGATATATTCTGTTCTTTATTACTTCAATTAGCACCCTGCAATATGGGGCTTGCTAAGATTATCTCATCTGTTGCAGGTGACAGTGCTCCTCGGTGGTCATATTCAATAACATATAAGGCTTACAAGAGCTGGTCTTTGCCAGCTCTTCCAATCTTCTCTGAGACAAAATATGAGACTGTAATTATTAACAGTGCCCTTAAAATTGGTCCAAAATGACCTCGGTAGGGAGAGAGGAGAGCTTGAATTTGTCAATTAAGAGCTCCAAATGCAGTTCCTCAGAAGACGTAGTTTTATCTATCAGAATTAAAAAAGCCAGCATATTAAAATGCATATATTTTCATTTTGTTTGCAGAGGCATGGGCAAACAGGCATTGGAAAGAAAGACCTATTGGACTTTGCTCAAGATGGAAAAGGCATGGCCACCTTCACCAATGTCAACTTCCACATTCCCATGTTCAGAGCAGCTTAGTACCACTAGTGTCATCCAGGAGCGTTATATTCTAAAACAAAGTAAAAAAATCCACACATGCATAATAAAGATATAGTGCTGATTCTGACACTTATGGATTACTAATAAGGAAAAATTACAATCTGACCAGTGGGACCCAAACCTAAGAGTTATTATTGTAGCTATGGATATTCATTTCCAAAATATAGCACAACACATCATTTTATATTCTTCTGTCTTATATTTTTTTTATATTTCTCTTCACAGCCTTTATTTCTTTACTGGCAGATTCACTTAATTACTAAAAAAAGCAGTGTATTATTCACTGCGTAATTCACATAACAAACTTCACACTAATACACTTGTTGTTTCTTGTGACTGTATTTTGTGTGCTGTAATGACTGATCGTGTGACAAACTGGAGGCATTTCCATTTTCTTAATGCACATACAAAACTTTTCAAAATTAGAGAGTAAAGCCTTATATTGCCTTTTCAGTGTGGCTCAGTCCTCCACTTAGTCACACAGAAGAGGTCCCTTTTGTCCACACATAACTCCCTCTGACTTCAGCAGGGTGTCTGCATTCAGAATACAAATTCCAACCCAAAGGTAGCAAGGATGCTACCCTCTTTCATGATGTCTTCTCTGCAATCGTCCAGGTTAAATATTTGTAAAGCTACCCAATAAATCCCCTAGCACTCCTAAACCTGAAATGCTATGAGCCTCTGGACTGCAGCAGAATTGACTCTTCACACTTTTTTGCAGGCTGTTTTCCCATCGTATAGTCTTTTCTGACCAGAATTCGGTATCTGAATGGAGAATATCCATATGCACCAATTCATAAAATTTTACATTAAAAAAAACAAAACCAAAAACAACTAACAGTTACACAAGTTCCTATAATATACTTTGAAAAGTAATTTTGTTTTGGAAACAGAAATCATTGGTAAGAAGGCTAGAGTTACTTATACCTGATTGATACTTAAAGAAGACAGCTCAACAGAACACATCTGGTGAATTTTCTGGAAAACCTTTCCTATGATATTAGGTGTGAACAGATTACATGCAGAAAACTTCCTTACCAGAGATGAAACAAAGACACCATACAATCTGAACTAAGAAGTAGTGTTTTCAGGAAGTAAAAGGCTTCCTGAATAATTAGCATACAGCTGCTAATCACGCTCTAAATTGTTGTTACAACCAGACATAGCCCTGCCAGTACACTTCACTAGAAATTACATCAGTTGCTTGCTCACTTTCAGTTCCCTGTAGAAGAAAGATGATAAAAAACATATATAAAAAAGACAGTCCTAAATGAGAAAAATCTCTGTTTTCTGATTGATTCAGGGACTGAGTTTATTCAGTCAGAAATAACAGCTGAACGAAGGCAAGATTTAAGATCCACAGAACTTTCGCCAGATAGATTAAAAGCATTTTTTAATTTTTTCCATGAAATCTTTGTTAACTCCTAATTAAAATTCAATGTAATTCTAATATATAGAATTTTAAAATATAAATAGATATGAAATTCTAACATTATTATTACCACCTTACCCTAAGAAGACTTTTGAATCCAATACTACATTTAAATCCTAGATATCACCTGGGTTCTTTAGGAAGCAGATGAGTGTTTTCTGTTGAAATTACTATCGGGAATAATGTCAAATCAAAATAAGCAGATTAAACTCTTGGGGAACACTTGGTGTTAGTCTTGCATTGCACTTTTTTATTATGCTTCCCCTGCTAATAGACTTTATTTTTATTTTATGCAGCACCTTTCATCTAAAAGACAAAAAAAATGAGAGAGAGGAATTAAACTGTTTATGGAAAAAAAAAATAACCTTTTTTTTCATGAGATTTATAAAAAAGAAAGTAGGTTAATGAGGCAGAGAAATATAGCAAATCTGTCCCAGATGGTAAGTGCTACAGAGAAAAAAGCTCTTACATTGGAAGTGTTTGTTAAGGGTCAGAGTTTGTTAAGGGTCAGAGAAGAGGCTTATGAGTAAAGCAAAAATAACATCAGAAAGTATTAGATGTGGTTCCTCTTGACTGTACACTAGTTTTATTCATTTCCCCTTTGTGACAATCAGTGTCATCAGGAATGAACATTAAAAACTCATTGGTACTTCAGGGGCTTCTGCTGGTTTTTTCCTTTCTGGCACTGTGTCTATTAGTAACTAGGCCTGGAGAAACACATCTGGCAAACTTAAGAATCAAAAAACTCCTTCATCTAAAATTCAAATTAACATTAACGCACCCATTTAAAATTTATTTCAATACCATGGCAAATATCTTATAATACCAAAGTATTTTGCCTCATTTCCTGGCAGTTTTCTTAACTAGTAAAACAGGGTGTGACTGTTAAGAGTAATAGCTGTCCTTGAATAAAACTAAATGGCTACATTTCATTTCAGAATAAAAGTGCCTTATTCCTATTTAGTTTAATCCATTTACTAGTCAGTTTATCAGTTATTCTTCCTTATCAAAGACAGAAAACAGCTTTAGCCTAATAAAATTAGGGTGATTTTAATCTAGAACACAGCATGAGATTCTTTAGAGCTTGTCTTAAAAATTGAGATAATCTGTTTTACACTTAGAAATGCTTCTGTGCCAAATTTGTGTATAGCGAAGCCCTAAATCACAGAATCATAGCATTGCTTAGTTTGGAATAGGCCTTTAAGATCACCAAGCCCAACAGTTAATGTAGCATTGCCAAGTCCACCACTAAACCATGTCCCCAAGTGCTACATATACACAACTTTTAAATACCTCTATGGATGGTGGCTCCACCACTTCAAATCAAATCAGTATATTTTGATACTTTTCTTCCTAATATGGTTCCAATGAAATTTTAATCAAACTTTCTGATCCAATTAATTGATTTGATTGTCTGAAACAACTGATGTCACTTATTTTTCCCAAATACACACCTTGGAACAACTTCATATCTGAAGGAACAACCAAATGATCCATGTAGTAGTAATGTAAGGGTAATACTAGAAAGAAAATTAAATCTTTTCATTACAAATAGGAACTGAATAGCTTGTTTCTGTACAACTTCTGATACACTTCACAACAATGAGGACTTGTGTGTATTTTATATATGGGAAAATCAGACATACAGAAATGTCAAGTGAATAACTAAAAACTAACAAAAACCCAAGATGTTAAACAATCAATGGCATTCCCCTAACTCTCATGAAATTTTCCCTTCTGAAATCTAAATCTTGCTGTCTGGCACCTGTCCCAAACTACCATTAGATTAAGAAAAAGAAGCCTACCCACCAACAAATGTTTTTTTTTAAGGTTTTATTTTTGTTATTGGATTGATTTTTTTTTTCAAATATTTTTCTCATTATTGGTCCTAATACAGAAGAAACTGTGATTTAAGCAGAGTGAACAAAAACAAAACATGGGTTTAATGACAACTTATTTCTTTATCCATGACTTATCTAGGCAGAAAGATATTCTCATACTTGAGAAATGATTAGATGTTTTTGCTATTAGAACTCAGTGTTAAATATTTATTTAAAGTAAGGATTTGAATTCCCAAGCACACTGTTCAGTCCTAGCTATATCAATAAAAGTACATTAAGAATTATGAACTTTGTTTTCTGGGTAGGCATAGATTTAGGCACACATTCAAAGTGATCAACAAAAGAGACTTAGGCTTAGCCCTGTTCCAAGTAACTCAGTTTAGCTCCTCAGATTAACATCTTGCCATTGTGGAAGAGCCACATTTAGTGTCCAAATCATGGAATTATATCAATTTACTCACAAACACCTGTTTTCTTCTGTTTCACTGTGTTATCAGTTACATTGCCATATTACCTTCTCCATTGTGACTTGAGTGCTGCGTTCACAGAACCTCCTTCTATGCCAGTAGACTGAGAGTTTCCGAATTTCTGGGTCTGGATATTACACCATTCCTTTTCCTGACCTCACCAGACTTATTTTCCTCTCCCCATATGGAGCAACAAACCTGCAACATGGCACCTGGCATGACAGGTGCCTGAGCTAGATATGGCCAAATGCACACACTAACCAACATGAATTAAGCATAGAGATCCATATTCTGCTTTATTCTTTTAGTATTTTTAGTATTTATGACTATCTCTTCTCCTTATTTATGTGTCTTGGAGAAACCAACACCACTTTTTAAAGGAATGTAACACAGACATCTCCATTTGTCTTTTTATAGTATACAGTTGTGTTAAGGGCTCCTGTGTGAGTCTGCATAAGCAGGTTTTGTAGCTATCTGTAGGTGTGGATGAAAAGAATATTTGGAATTTACAACATTCACGACTTAACCTGTCCTTAATGCTCTCTGTGGTTTACCTTTGATGGCTTTTCCAACAGACGCTTTAGCCTTTAGTAGCAACTATAAAATCCAGTGGTAAAATCTATGTCTCCCACTTCTAAATTACAACTTGTAATCAAGAAACAGCATTGGAACTACAATCCAGGCTGCAATAAAGTATGAAATTAGATGCAAAAGATGAGGTCAGTATGACCTAACTCATCTTTCCTAATGCACCGTTTTTCCCATAATTTATCACTGTCCATAATAGAAAATGGCACAAAACTGAGACTTTGGTATTTGCAAATTATGTAAAAAGCTAATTAAATTTAGGAGTTGTGCAATGCCAAAAAAAAGGAGATAGGTGATAATGTGTTTGAATAGAGGTTTTTTGATTCTTGTGTAAGTAGCAGAAAAATCCTAGCTCAACTGCAGTTGTTCAATATCTTACCTAAAATTACTACTAGTAGATAAGGAGTTGTAAAGTCTACTTATTTTATTGCTGGATGCACTAGAAATACTAGATATATATAATAAACAAACAAGGTTAAAGCCAATCTGACATTTCACTGACTTCCCTGGATTTGTTGGAAGATGAAAGTTTTTGTCTAGACATTTGCCCTCTTTCGATATCATGGCATGACAAGCATTTGATAAGAACAAATATTTAAAGACAAGGTGCCAAAGCCAGCAAGCCATAAATACAGCTCCTTTTCTTACACATAAGTATAAAACCCATTACATTCTTCTAAGGGGAGGGATGCTTGTTCCAAAATAAATTTCACTTTGTTCTTTTTCTATTTAAAATGCGTTTCTCTAAAGGCTTGCAATTCACTTGTGGGTGAAGTAATAGTGATAAACTTGTGGCACCACCCAAAGAAAGAAAAGACTTATGAAGAAATAGACTTCAGTCTCTAAGGAATGATTTTTATGTTTCCACTTTGTATTATAAAAAATAATACTTAAACACACTCAGCATTTCCAGGAACTATTTTGTCATAAAATCATTTCTAATATGCAAACAGAAAAAACGAGCGGAAATAAAATTGGCAAGACATAAAAGCTGCTTTCCAGTGTGCTCTGGTAACTGAGAGAGAGTCTGGCCTAAAGATTTTTGTCTCATGCAGATTACAGGTTGAGAAGTAATTACTATTAAAAAGGCCCTGTATTCTGCCATGCTATAGTTATGCATATGTCTAAGAAGCATGAGAAATTTTCAGTGCTAAGGATGCAAGTTCGTATCATAAATAAAAAACTGCTGTTTATGGGACTAAAGAAATCCAATTAAATGCCTTATTTAATATCTATCAAATTACTTCTTAATTTATTCACGTCATTTTTGTTTAATTCTCTTTCTGCCATGAATATGTGCTTATGGGGGCCAAGGATTTGAGACTGAAATAGAAGAGGAGAACATAGTATGTGAAGTTGTTAACCTGGAGATCGCAGGCCACTGTGATCACAAAATTGCTTTCAGAAACCTTCAGGTGTTGTCTGACAACTTGCCATCTTTCTGGTCCCCATTAACCCATGGCAAGACCATTAGAAAATTTCACTTCCGATTTCACTTCACAAATATTTACAAAAAAAATTTAAAACCCTACAAAGATGTTGTGGGTTTTTTAAAATTTTTGTGTTTGATGGTTTTCAAAGTTTAAATGGTTTCCTGGTGCTACATCTTTCTCTTTGGATAAGTAAGGAACTCTGCCAAATCCCGCTGGTTTGGACAAAATTGCTGAAAATGCATCCTAAAATTTTCCATCTATATATTATTTCTTTTTAGGCATTTGGTACAGCTAATGCTGAGTTCCTTGAAGAACAAGAAAATTTAGGAATGAGATTTTTGATACTCATTTTGATAACATTATATATAGTCTTTTTGTTAGAAATAGATGAAAGAAAGGTGACAGGACCTTTTTCCAGAAGCTTATAACTGCATTTTAGGAAGGATACAGTCCCTGTCCTGAAACAGTTAGCAGCAAAATTAGTATCTACCATCAGGTGGAAAGGCAATTTGTTTTAGTGAAGTAATGAAAATCATACTGTAAATGTTGCAAATATGAAAACTGGAAGGCCTGATAGATAATTAAATACCTAGTAAATTTTACCAGAGGTAATTTGTCAGACTGAATGCCCATATTTGGATGTCCAGCATCAATGCCTTGGTGTTTGGGAAAAGAAACATAAATGAATAAAAAGTAGAGCACCTGGTCCGGCCAAAAGCATAGAAAGATGCAACAGATTTGCCATATTTGGAAATCTTCATCGTTGTTTTTTGCACAGTAGATTTCCAACCTTCTGTAAAGAAAGTTATCTAGACAGTCAAAATTTCAAATTATAATTTAAAAAGACTCCTTAAAATGGAAAATAGAGGCGCTTTGGTGATCCATTGTATTCGCTGATGAAGGGTTTGGGATTTGCTGTGTCTCCTTGAAGCTGCTCTGTGTTAGAAAGTTTCATCCTACTGAGGATGAAAAGAATGTTTCTCCAGGTTTCAGCATGCCAAACCAGCTCCCCATGTGAGGCAGGATTATACATACCAAATGTCTGATTAGAGAGTTCATCTCTCAAGTGGCAACATAACCCATCCCTAGCTGCTAATAATCAGGAAACTTCTCCCTTTCACCCTAAAAATAATCAGGCAATACTGACAAACTGTATTCAGCATTGTGCTTAAGTTACAAGGTCATGAAAATAAAAAAAAAAGTCCTTAGAGTTTTGAAAGCACTCTACAACTATTACATTAATGCTCCTATGATATATTTTAAACCAGGGTAAGATGAAGACTCAGCACAGCAGTATGCTACAGAAGGGAATAAAACACTCTCCTGACTGCTTGGTACTGCAAGTTTAAATCATACTCCAGTGACTTATGAATCAGATCTGGGAAAAATGCAAAGTGTGTTTTGCTGTTCATCTCCACAAACCATTATTGTCCTTTCTCTTTTCACACTGAATGTAGAAGTCCCACTTTCTTCTCCCAAAGCAAAATTAAGAAGTCCTTGGTTGGGCTGAAAATAACTCTTTCTAATTTAGAATTTTAGTTTCAGAGTAAATACGTTAAGGGATGAATCCCTTAGTGGTTTTCAAAGTGAGATAGATTGAATTGACTGGCTCTCTTCTGTGGAATGTGCCTCTTTCACTAAAAGAAAATATAATTTTTTTTTGCCATTTTTTTTTTCCTCAGCTGAAGCTGAAATTACTGTGGAGTAAGTGTTCAGTCATTTTATGGCAATTCTGCCACCAAATCCTATTAAGCAATAATAGGATTTGTATCTCAACTGCCAGTTTCTGTTTTGAAAATACACCCCTGTGTGTTCTGAATTCTCAGAACACATTTTAATTTTTTTCTCATCTTTCTCCTTTGAAAACAAAATTCTTGCTCATTACCATTTTAAAGCATTTTAAGAAGTGATGAGACTGCAGCCACTCCACTTGTTTTTCAGGTGTATAAAATTTTGCCCACCAGGGCCTTCAATTATATGTCTAACTGCAATCAGAAGCTATCCTGTTTACAGTTTGTGTCGTTAAAAGAAACATTCACTACAAGTTATTGCAAAAGGTTTGTTTATTTATTAGTAGCTTTGAAAATACTTAACATAGAATAAAATAGTCTAAGAAGTTCTAATTTTGTGTGTTCCTTATATCAAAGAAGATAGAGGGTCTCTGAACGATAAAACTCTTTAAAGTTTTTGTGTAAAATAAACAGGATAATATCTACCCAGTATAAAACAGACAGGATTTTGCTAGTGATTTTGAATGCTTATTAGGGAACACTTTATGAGTATGGACACTAAACCAATTGCCTTTCTTAACACTGAAAACTTCATGCTTCAGCTTTCAAGAGGCTTAGATAGCTATTTCCAACCCATTTGTACAGCAGGAAGTGAAGAGCAGAATTAAAATTTTATTTCACCTAGAAATTAAAATATAAAAAAAAAAGGAAGAGGAAAGTGAGAGAAGAAAAGAAATATTGTTTGGTATGATATATGTGCATTGTCTCACCAGTGGGTTTGTCAGACAAAACAACTTTAGTCCAAAAGTTGAGACTTATTCTAACTAACTAGCACAGAAGGTAGTCATTAGAATCCAATACTAGAAAATTTTGAAGAAATGTAAAGGAGGGCACTTAGTCTCTCTCATTAGCTTTTATTAACAACCTTCTGAAATTAGTGAAATTAGTTTGTGAAAAAAGTTACAAATGATGCATGAAATTAAAAATTTCTGTTTACCTCATAGAGTTTTCATCTACGGTTGGCAATGTCCTGCTGCCTTATACGCAGTAATAGGTTGCCAGAGCTATCTAAAATCTCTCCCAAAAAATGTGCTTTCTCAGCCTAAAGGAGCTGTTAAAATGTTGTGGGGTTTTGGTCTTTGTTTTTTCTTTTTCACACAAGCTATTATTTTACCTTTGTAGACGAGCAACCATCTCAAATTCATTCCAGAAGTTTACCATGCCTCTCAGTGACCTCATGAAATAGATAACAGGTCGGAAACGTGCATGCAGGGTACAGGCTGAAGGGCACTGGACAGTAGCAGACATCAAGATGATGATCATCTCAGAAAACAAAACAAAACAAAACAAAATCTAATATTTGTGACATTCTGTCCCATTAGACCTCACATCAATCATGCCCATAAATACAGGGCTTACTAGGCCAACAACACTCAGAAAAATGATTCTGTGCCTTCTTGGTAGTGAGGTTTAGCAGGAAGATTTCATTTGATACATTTCATAGAGGTTTTGACAGGAAAAATGCTTGCAGATCTTAGGTAGGATAACCATACTTTCTGGAGACACAAGAGCTCAACTCACAATGCCAAATTCAGGTGCACTGAATCTAAAGAGTTTTTTTCAGTCCTTACACATGTGTTCAGGCTATCTTCATCATGTGAATCATGCACATTGCAGGTCTTTGTGTGGCTTCATGTTCATTTAGGAGATTTTTATACTTACCTTTTGGGGTTTTTTAGCCTCCCACTGTTTCTTCTTTCATTAATCTCCCGCCAGGTATTCCTCACAAAAAAACTGAGCATTCTAAATTAAAGATTTTTTTATGCAGGAAATGAAAAACCACATTATTTTATCTTTTCCTTCAAGGCTGTTAGGTTGCAGCCTTTTTCAAATTTGCTTCTGTGCTTGCAAACATTCTTATCCATAGCTGAATTTTTCCTCAAAGCTGAAAATAGCTTCCTTTTCAATTGCTAATAGAACAGGATGAAACAATGAGATCCCAAAGCATTACCTAAGTTATGAAGCCTTCAGAGGGCCAAATGATGCATAAAAAATAAGTATCAGGTAACTTAAATTTTCCCCACCATTACTCTTAACTATTACTGCCTCTTTCTTAGGCTTTCTTATGCCTGAATTTGAGAAACATGTGGAGGTTTAGGCAACAGTTTCAGTTTTCAGTGCTGGCTTTGGCAGCTGTATCTCTAACAAGCTGCAGTAGCTCCCATCTCTTCTTTGTTCTGTGGCAGCAGTAAATGCACCAATGAGTATAAATCCAGTTATGAATAAGCATAACTGTTTGTTGTTCAGTGCTGAACAGTGAGAACCACACATGTGAGAAGAACCTGTTCATTTGCTTTGCACAAAATTTCAAGTTATTTTGTAATTGGCCTTTTAGGCATAGTACTTTGCCTTAATCCATGTTTAACTGAATCTTTTTCATCTTTAAGGTTTTTATGTTAGTTCACTATAACTTTCATTAAGATTGTTCAATGTATTTTAAGAATAGCTTTGATAACTGGAAGAAAAATGGTTACCTGGTCTCCAACCCCAATGAACATTAGCACAAAATAACAAGAAATATAACAAAATATTTTCTGTGTGTATGAACTGTTGTTAAGGATGTACTTCTCTTTTTTTGTTCCATGTTTCATCTACACAAGATGTTTTCTTATTATTTCTCTTTATTTATTTTTGTTTTGGTTTGTTTTGTTTTGGTCTCTGTTAAATTCTAATGCAAAACACCAAAATTTCCTTCTGTCAGTTGAATCAGTATATGTATTTAACATGTGCTCAGCATATTATTAAATTGGTATTAAATCCTACTTAGTGAAATCTTTTTCCAATGAAGACACTAAACGGTATAAAAGACATTGGTGGGTTACTGAAAATATGTTTGAACTTCAGTTGGTGAAATTTTCTGATTTCAAGATTTACACTTTTAATACATACCTACTATATTTAAGATAAAATCTATAATCTTTCCAAATTTATTTATGCATAACACAGTGAAGTAACATTTTTCATTAAATTTAATGGAACACAACTGATATTTTATCTTTTATCACAAAAGAGTGCAACCAAATTTTTAAGGGGAAACCCTTGATAGATTCCTTTTTTACCAAACTGCTGAATAGCCAAAGCGCCTTGTTATTCTGAATGTTTCTTCACTTTCTTGTCCAAAAGATAGAGCTATTTTCAAAATTAGTTTCCTTTGTGGGAGAGATGTAGTGGTGTGCAGCGTTTTAGTATTTATTCCTCATTTACAGCACTTGCAATGAGAAAAGAAAGCAAATAACAAAATGCATACATTTACTCCAGTAGAAAGCAGTAACAATATTTCTGGCTGTATTAAATCTTTTATAGCTCTCTAAGTCCTCAAGTTCCTGAAGAGAAATAAATTCCAGTGCAATTATGCAAACTCATAAATACTTACATATAATCCAAGTAGATAGCTTCATGGTCTGCTTTGGGTAGTTTTCTACTGCTGCTTATATTTCAAGGAAACTTATGTGACCAAAGCAGAATATATATTGCATCAAAGAGCAGGTAAACCTTTTAAAAATCCCAGCAGAGCTGTATGGGATGTGCTTTGGTGACCAGCATCAATCCCCAGGTATCACCTGGAAAAATAAATTATTGCAGCCGATCCATTCACAAAATTCCTCAAGGCTGCTAGGTAGGAAGAATGATAGACAAGTGGTCAGTCCATCTTAAATATTTCTATGATATCCACCACTAATGTATCTTATTCCAGGCAGGAACTCAGGACTTCCTCAGTCATCCCCTTCTATCACATTCTTTAAATGAATCGATAAATTTATCAAATTCCATCTTAAAAAAAAAAAGGTTAGGTATTTTATGCCTCTTACTTTTATTAGCTACTGTTCCGAAAATCTCATTCTTACCAGTGCAAAAGTCTTTTCTGCTTTTTTTACAAAAAAGAATTCCTGTCCAGTTTAACAGCCACTTACAGTTATGCTAGAACTATCATTTTGTTTGAACAGCTCTTGTGCCTCAACAAATGTGAAGAGAACAGTCATGTACTCCTTTACCTTCATTTTGCTAAATAAAACAGTATTTTGGTGCGCTTTCTTAGAAAACATACATTCTTCCCTACATTATTTTAACAGAGGGTTGTTTTTTTTTAATTTTTTTCATCTTGACTATGAGTGAAGGGAACTATACTTTGTATTGTAGCTGATGAATCATCAGTGAATGACAGTTACTCTCCACATATGCAAGTGTATCTTTCTTGATGTATCTGAGAACTGCCATCACCTTTTAGTAGCTACAGCTCATTGGTGATGCCTTGTAATCTTATCACTGACTAAAGCATTCTTCACTTCAGATTTTCGGTAATTTTCTTAGCTAAAGCATTTAGCCATACTTTTGTATTACTGACTTCAAGTCCTGTTCTGTTATTGCAGATTTTGAGACATACAGGTTGGGGTTATATATGAAAGGTCATCCTTTCAGTAAGATATTTTGATCTTTCTCTTTACTGACAGTGTCTACCAACTTTTATTTTCACAAAAAAAACATTGCATCAAGGTAACAAAAAATACTAAATAAGGTCTCTAAACTTCAAGAGTGTCACTAGTATTCTCTCTTTTTTCTTTTTTTTTTTTTTTGACACAATTCCTCCCCTTCAGCTATTTTTTCCTGTACCTTATCAGCTTTACAAAAAGCCAGTCTTCTTCATTTTAACCTATATTTTTCAACATGGTACTGCATTAAATGCTTCACTAATGGCAAGATGCATGAGATGATATAACTTCCCTTCACTCTAAAACTCAGTTATCTCATAAAGATGCAAGAGTACTCTGTTCAAATAGTTTTCATAAGCATGGGAATTAAAGCATCGGAAGTGTATCTACATTTAGCAATCTATTCTCCCCCCCCCCCCCTTCCCTTTTCTGCAGGACTGTAAATAAATGCCTATAGTCTTTTATCCTTTCTCTACTTAGCCTTAGGCTTAAATTAACAGCCCACATAGTCGTATATACTGCTTGGAAGAGGAAAGCCCTATCTTCCTGAAGCCTCAGTTGCTTCCTCAAGCCTATTTTGTTATGAGATTTAGGAACCCTGGAGAAGATAAGTTACATACAGCAAGAACTCTTAAGTTTTAGTGGCAGACTTTTCAATGATAACATACTGGTGAGAGTGCTCACCTACAGAAAAAAAAAAAAAAATTCCTGTGTTCAGTTTGAGAAATAGGTAACATCTCAGGAAAACAAGCAAAACCAAACCTGGGTGCTGATAAAGCAGCAGCTGCCCCAGCTCAGGTCTTACACTTCCAGGAGGCAATGCACTAGGAAGCATGAAGTTATTGATTGACAGAATATTATTCCAGAGATTCCACTCCATTAGGTACCCGTTAACAGTAGACAGAATGCCCCATAGAGTTTGATATGCAAACTTTTTTTGATCTTTAAATTTTCAAAAGGGAGACGTTTAACTCCAAGGATGCTCCAGATATGCTCTGGAGATACCTGAAGGCCACTCACAGTCAGGGGAAAAAGGCATCTAAGTTATGTGTTACTGCTTTCCTTCTTGTGCAGTTCTCTTTTTTCCCAGTGACTCCAGTCAGTGGTGTTTAGTGGGCAATGAGACTGCGATGTTCCTGTCACTATAACAGGTCACAAGTAATACCTATAAAAGTACATTAAGAGAGCAAGTTTCACTTTGTCTAAATATGTTCTAAATATATTAATAAGATTCCAGTTAATAGGTTAGAAATTTTCAAGGCAAAGTACACTTACTAAAATTAATAGATTTATTAAAATGCCCAATTTTCATTATTTTTTAAACTTCATGCTGAAGGTTTTTTTCAGTTTCATGTTGAATTTTGCTATTGGTGGATTTGCATGTTTTTAGTTACATTTTCATAAGTCTTAAAAGAGAAAACCTGAGAAGGCAACTCAATTTAAAAAAATCACAGAAAGAAAAAGCAAACATTTTTCCAACCAAGTTACATGTATCACATACAGCTATTCAAAGAGCTGATATCTAAGCTACATTGGCCACACTTACTCTGCTGGGTGTATGTGGCAAGCCAGTTTATCGTAGCAGCAGGGACCGCCTTGTGCTAGACACAGCAGATTCCAATCCATTCCAGCTAGCTCCAGTGGATCGCTGCTGGACAAAGCTAAGACCAAAATGGTGGTGCCTTTGGGAAATGTATTGAAGAAAAGGCAAAAAATGCTGCCTAGCAGCTGTGAGAGAGAGGAGGGAGAGAAAAGGTGAGAGAAACAACCCTGCAGACACCCAGGCCAGAGAAAAAGGAGGGGGAAGGATGTGCTCCATGTTACGCAGGTGCCAGTGCTGAGATTCCACTGGAGCCCATGAACAAAACACCAGTTGAAGCAGTTCACTAAGGACTGCTCTCGTGAGACCTCATTTGGAGTATTGTGTGCAGTTCTGGTGTCCTCAACATAAAAAGGACATGGAACTGTTGGAACAAGTCCAGAGGAGGGCCACAAGAATGATCAGGGGACTGGAGCACCTCTCGTATGAAGATAGGCTGAGGAAGTTGGAGCTGTTCAGCCTGGAGAAGAGAAGGCTGCATGGAGACCTCATAGCAGCCTCCCAGTATCTGAAGGGGGCCATGAGGGTGGACTTTAACCTATTCTGTAGCAGGGGAGCAGTGTGAGGAGGAAGGAGTGGCAGACACTAACTATTATGAACCTACTGTTACCGACATTACCCAGCCCCCTGCACCATTTGGCTCGGGCAGGAGGTAGAGGAATCAGGAGTGAAGGAGAGAAGTTGAGCCTAGGAAGAAGTGAGGGGTGAGGAGTTAAGTGCTTTTAGTTTTTGTGTTTCTCAACATTCTATACTCTTAATTGGCAATAAATTAATCTTTCCCAAGTTGAGTTTGTTTTGCCCATGACAACAACTGGTGGGTGATTTCCCTGTCCTTATTTCAACCAATGAACATTTTCATCTTATTTTTCTCCCCCTCTCCTGATGAGGAAGGGTGTGACACAACAGCTGGCTGGGTGTCTGACAGCTGGCCAAAGTAAACCCACTACATTACTATTGCTTTATATACTAGTGTTAACTAGCTGTAAAACTCTTCAGAATTAATATAGACAAGTATTTATATCCAGTTGGTCTTGTGTTCAGTGTTACTGAAATAAATCTGGACCCCGAAAGACGGAGAGTTATTTGTGGTTTTGGTTTTATTTTTAAATTAACTTCTGAACCTGCATTTCTGACTTCTCTCCCCCTTCACTTTTCCAAGCCTATAAATCCTCCAGACTAGCTTTGGCAAGTACGCAAAGATAACAGGCAGGAAAAATTTGACCTTCCAGACATCGCATTACAGACATTACTACAAAGTCTAGTTATATACAAGCATCATGATAAATACATACAGAGGAAGTATTCTGTTTTACTTGTCATATATGGATGGAACTTAAAGGAGTCTAAAACATTTTTGAAAAGAGAATTTTTTCTTAGCTGTTTTTTGGGTTTGGGTTGTGGTATTTTTTTCTGAAAATGTTCATGGTTGAATTGTTGGGAAATAATCAAAAAATGCCATCCTGGACACAGTCATAGAGTGAGTGATTAACAATCTCATCTAGTATGTTAAAAGAGAAATTATTTTATCAGTTTACTATGCACTTAATTCCCACCAATATCTTGGGGGTATTTAATTTATAAAACTGAATTTCCTGTAGAAAATTCTGTCTAATCACACACAGTTCTTCAGTCTTACATAAGAGATAGTTTATGTTTTCATTGAGTAACCTTCTCTAACTGTAGAACATTAGCATAAACCTGAAAAGACACGGTATAGGACCCTAATCTCAATTCATCTAAATATAAAGCCAGACTATGAAGTTAGTTCTACTCAACGGTTATTCTAAATAGTTTCATATTTCAGGGACTTGGTCATCATTTCAATTTGCTAAATTACTCTGTCATCTAGGGGATTTTGGAGCATAAAAGTCACACCAACAATCGCACATCAGTTCAGAGTCCAGGATGCAACAGGGAGTCTCAGTTAAGATGATTTTAAAAGCAGTTTATAGTACCTGTCTTTTGCAAATCTTCACAACTGCACCAAAAAAAGGTGGCCTAAGACCTTTACTTGAAATGTACTGCAATATCCACATGCAATCTCCCGTTTGGATAGACTGGTCTCTTTGCACTGCATTTGTCTAGATGAAATGTAAATACAATATGCATGTATTTATATGCAACATGTGAAATCTCTATGCATGACAGCTCAAACCAGCTCGATGTCTGCATTCCCATCACATATTATCAGCCATTAGCTTGAAAACTGTAGGAATCCAATAAAGGGCATGAAGTGCCTTTAATTTTGAACTCATTTGCAATATGTTTTACATTACCCTGGTATCTTTAATATATTTTTCCATTAAAGCACCCATAAAAGCACATCATTCTTTGACAAGTTGAAATGTGTAAGTAGACTTTGATAGTGCAATAACAGCTACTGAAATGTTTAAATGATTTATTTAATTTAAAGTTTCCGTTGAGAATCGGAGGCAGATGGAAATTTTAGTGCTGAAACTGCTTTGGTTGACACCATAGGGAAACAAGAATGAAAAAGCCGGAGACTGCAATCAGAAGCCCAGACTGAATGCTTTTCCACGAAATATCACCAGGTAAAGATAACCAAGAAATAGTTTGGACAGGATTCCCACTACACTTTTTACTTCCTAGGTCTAGTCATTTCAAATCAAGCCCTTGTTAATATAGACATAGCCAATATTTCTCTTTTGTACAGCCAGCAGGGCTTGCTTTCCTTGCATTTCCAACTGCACATCAGTCATGCCCAGCTATTCTAATCTAGGTTAATTTTTCCATCTATACCACTTTTTAAATTTACATAATTCTAAGGTACTATATATTACAATTGTTCTTATAGCTTTTCAAAATAACTTCTCAACAATTCATCCTGCAAGCAAGAAGTGCATAACAAATAACTTCTTTATTACTGATGTATGATCATACACCTCATCATGGTAAAAAATAACATTCTCATAACTGGATTATAAGCAAATAATATTGTACTAGTGCTGCATCCTCTATGTTGATAAACATTTCCTTGAATTTTGCAACACATTCACATTTATCAGTGAAGATTTCATTGGTGATTTGGAAGAAAAATAGCATAAGACAAAAAATATTCCCATTGATGCAACTAGCTAATGGCTCTTTCCTCATTCTGTTTTGGGATATATTATCTAAACACATTCAATCCACTTGATATGTACCATTTTATCTTCATACCTTTCCAGATTTCTAATAAAAATGTCTAATAACTACAATGCACTAAAGAAATGTAATTATCATTGTGTTAATAACATATAAACAAATTTGTAATCCTTGGCATTTCAGTAAAATTATATACAGCCAGTTTAGTGCAGTTTTCCATGAACTCATATAAAACCTGCATACAGTTTATTTGCATGACAGAACTTCAAAGCATTAAAATAACCTGTATCAAGCTAGTATCAGTCTTCATGCAATGCTTTCCAAATAACCAGTGATCTAGGGTTTTATCCATCCTGATATCTGCTGGAAGGACAACACAGTAGGGCACAAAAACTAGGAGATTTCTAAAGTCCACTGATGACAGCTTCCTGACATAGATGTCTGAAGAGCCAACACAGGTGATGGATGAGAGAAGGTGGTTTGCTGTGTCTCATACTTACAAAACGGAACAGCTAATTGTTAGTGTGAAAGTTGGGGGCAACTTTGATGCAGTGACCAGTGAATCCAAGATCCTAAGAGGAAGGAGCAGGGCAAAATGAAGGACCACAGCCCTGGATTTTAGGAGGAAAACCTTTAACCTTAATTCATCAGCACTGTATTCAAGGTGAAGCCCGGCGTAACTTGCAGATAAAAAGAGAAAAAACAGTTATTTGATAGTTAACACAGCAGAGAAAAATCTGTTCTATAAATTTCACTAAATATTTAAGAAGATGAAGCAGGGCAAAGAAAAGTTACCTTGAATATAAATAAACATATAAATTAGACCACAAGGGACTTAAAACTATTAAATTCTTTAAAATTGTGCTAATTTGAGCCAACAGTGGTCCCTGGCAGCAGAAAGGACCTATTGTGAAGCCATGTAGGCTGTATCTAATCACTTTTATTTAAAATTTAGATAGAACAGTATTTCAAAAGTAATGTCAGGCAAATTAAAGATAAATATAAGACTTCTGGTAAGCAAACGAGCAATGTAATGAGTTGTAATGCGATGCTCTGTTGACCTTTGTTGACAAAACTTAGAGATAAAGGCTATAATTTTTGTATTACATTGCTTGTCACAGAAGTTTTAGATATTTAGGGAGAAAATTCATATTTTCAATTATATGCTTGCTGCTACCCATTTTATATTCCTACAAGCTATTAAAAAAATGTTTCATTTGAATGTCACATGTCTTTATAGAGCTGGGGTTATGTGAAACAGCACATCATGTTTTATGCTCACCCAGATTATTAGATAGTAGAAAACACAGATTACTATTGATTATCTACATTAATTGTGCTAACATTTATCATCTAAACCAAAGGAGATAAATTGAATGTATCTACTGAAGTCAGTGGGCTGTTGATCAGCAGATTTAATTCACTGTGTTCAAAAAGTGAAGTTATATGAGAAAGACATATTCTATGTTGACTACTATAATGCTTGTTTTAGGACTTATAAAAATAATCCATCTTCTCACACAGACGTCAGAGGCAGATGGACAATACAGATGTCTACACATTATAGAAAGTAGGTTGGGTTCACTGTAGAGCCTTTCTTATTTCCCCTTCAGGAGGGGATCTGTAAACTATAGTCAGTCCAGTAACATGTACTTGTTGATCCATCATATGGATGACTTGTATACCAGACATCAAGAGCAAATGGGAGTGCACTTTTGATAAAATAAATCAAACCATTGTAAAGGCAGAAAAGGGTCTGTGCAAGAAGGGAGGATTCTGCAATGTAGAGATACCTGTAGTGCATTTGTTTTTCATTTGTTCCTTATTCACTAGAATTTCATGATGATTTTAGTAATTATCACAATCAATTACTTCCAAGGATCAGAACATGATAAGGGCCATTAGAACCAGTTGCAAATTAGACTGTATAATCAACAACAATGCAGGTTTAAAGTAATCCACAATGTACTCATAATTACTCATGATTAATATACATTTCAAAGAATAATTGTCAATGTTATACTAATATGCTAGGAGGTTTTTGCTGATATTTAAATTGCTATCATTATAATGTCTGAAATCACATACATATATACCTTTTTAACACGTTTCTACAAATGAAATTGGAATTTTACATAATGTGTACAGACTTTTGAAGTGTTTACAGTTTTACAGGTCACATTATAACCACATGCATTATTCATTTTGTTTTCAAATATACATTTTTATGACAGTCTGCACAGTCATTAACTGTTTTTCTCCTGTAGCTTATACTCTGGTAATAAAGAGTCTGATAAAAATATGTACTTCGTGCTTCAATTCTAAAGGAAACAGCTACTGAAGGAAACAGATCTATAGAAGTCATATAGAAACTGCATAGCAACTATGTAGAGTATATCCTATAACAGTAAACCCCAAAGCCTGAAGGACCCACTGCCCAATAAGCCCTTTATGACAGTTGTCTTTGCTTAGGCATTCTCAGGATATTTTTACATCATCAGAGGAGACTACCAGGAAAAGATCATTAAGCAAAAGGCTTGGGAGGTGCATTTGTCAGCATCTCCTTTAGTTTAAAACATAATCCTGCTGATCCACAAGGTAAAATATCACAAGCCCACGAGCAGAAAAAAATCAAGTGAAACAGGAAAAAAAAAACAACATTCATTAAGAAAACACATCGGCCTTCATTTTTTCCCATGTTTTTCATGCAGACAATTTTTATAAAACTGGAGGTCCATCCAGAGTTTTGAATAACTATGTTAAGCTTCAGACAGCTAATTAAAAGTAGTATAGTTTAATGTAAACACATGAAAATGCACCAATTTATAGTTAGTTTAGGCAGACAAAAAAAGGGGACTTACATTATTCAGAGATTAGGCTACTAGGTCTGCCCTGTACTGTGATGTCTTAATATGTTGATTAAGGAGTAAGGCAATCTTTATCAATTATGAAAGGAAATAAAAGTCTTCTTGATATATTCCTAAACTTGCCTAATTTCATGTAATCCTTCTACACAGTCAGTGCAGGACATTTTACCTGCAGTAAAATCTGGATTTCACTGATCACTCCAGTAAGAGGTAAGCTGAATTATTTCCTCAGCAATCAGTTCTCATGGAAACAAATTCTCCTAAATGTACCAACCTAGAAAAATCGAAAGTAATGCAATTGAACATTGATTTTACTTTATGTCTATGCAGACACCAGGCAAAAATTTGAGAAAGATGTTAGGCTAAGTTAAGAAAAAAACAAGATTAAAGTGTCTCAGTTTGTCTTTATTTTAACCAAATAAAGTTTATTCATTATATTTACTCCTTAAATCTCATTGCTGAAGCATCTCTCTTATAAAAAAATACAGGACAAAACAGGAACCCAGCATTTTCAGATACTTATGTGAATGACTGCAGTGATAATCTTTCCAGAATTAATACATTTGAATTGAATAACATTTTAATTAAAATATTTCTACAAGCATATTATGACTGTTTAAAATGTGGTGCTCAATTTAACCTGGATGTAGTACAGCTCACACAAAAGCTCAAAGATTTGTTGCTTATTTTGGGGTTTTGGGGAAGGTTTTTAGTGGAAAGGAGAGATTCAAATGAGGCAATTAGTAATCACATCAGCACCTTTAAGTTTAAAGGAAAAAATTAACTCCAAAATTTCTGTCTAAACAAGGACTTCTATGAGCAGAACTGTAACCACAGACCATTTATATCATGAAGCCATGGCAAAGTAAAAATCCATTTTAGTGCCCTTGAGCTTTGTACAATTTCTGATTTTTAACTTTTAGTTGAGACTGTAGAGCATGGCAAGAACTCTAATAGCACTTGACCAAAGACGCATAGGAATATGTAAGGTAAATGCCCAGCACCAAGCTTCTGCACTTCTGAACTCATTGTTCTTTCACTAGCAACGACATTTACCATACAGTGCTAATGTCAGGCTTTCCTACTTGCTCATCCACTCAAGCTGTTTTTGATTTTGATTTTTGTTCTATCTGGTTTTATTCTGCATTAGCCATAGAAAAAGTTTAAAAGAAGGAAAACATAGATAAAAGAACAAAATAAACAGGTTTGTCTTTTCCTGGTTTAGGGAGAATAAAGGTTATTTTTCAACCAACATTTCCAAATTAAAAAGATGGCAATACCTATGTAAACTCAGCCTGGAACATTCTGACACTTTCTGACTTTCCGAGAGGAACACGTTGGTTTTCTAACCATTCCTTACTTGGCCTCTGCAGCAGCAGCAGCACCAGCAGCAGTAACTGCACCACAGAGAATAGCCTCAGAGAGGACATATACAGCTGCAAGGATTATGCACTGGAGAGAATTCTTGCAACTTGCAAACAAAAAGACATTTAAGTGACACACCCAATAATGAGTTGGACTTGCAAAAGGTTGGAAGCCTTTTCTGTGATAGACAGATGTTAGAAAAAAAAAAAAAAAAAACAACCAACTCATTTATCCTTCTTTTCTCAACTTCACAATTATGAATTCTCTCTTCTATAACAGGTGAACAGGACAGTGACACTTATATGTACCAAGCACTGAAAACCAGTGTTAAATCCACTAGCAGTAATAAAAGAAATAACAGTAAAGTAAATGTCCTGTATCTGAAAAAGAAACAGAAAATGAGCTGTCTCAGACTTTGCAATACTGACATAGAGATAAAAATTATGTGTGGAAGTAATCCAAGAAAGAGAACTGTTGAACTATGGAGGTATTTTTTCCCTTGTAGTACAGGTGAGTAAACCAAACTATTGCCCAGTTAAGTAGGCCCAGAAACACAGAAAAAAATCATGGATTTATATCCATTAAAAATGTACTACTAACGTTTAAATTTATAAAGCATGCTTTCAATTCAAGTGGCTCTTCAAGCATAGTTTAGGAGTGATTGGCATCTTTCCATAAAAACATTAACGCATTAACCTTGTGAACTGTTGAACCAGTGAGCAAGACTAATTGAATTAAAAAGGGACAATTCATTTAGGACGGGGGAAAATGGATGTGTTGATACAAAGTCAATGCAGAACCTCAGAACCTAACGGAGTAAGCAACTGACATTTGAAAAGTATGAATTTAGCCATAATTTGGTGAGCTAAATAGGGAATCCAGCTTTGACTAAGTCACTGTCCTTATTCTGAGTCTAGTTTTCCTGTTAACTGTGGAGAATGAAGCAGCAGAACAAAGAAATAATGTTTAAAGTACTGAATCAATTTGGACGTCATTTTGGAAAAACAAAGCATTCATACTTTACTAAATTACTCTACCTCTCACCACCTAAATTTTTCTTCCTTAATTGGTCCAAAAAGGCCACTAGTCAGGGAGTGGTAGACTTAGCCAATGATAAAAGCATCGTCCTGCATGTCCTTCTGCCACACCAGGAGTCCTCACTGCACATCTGCTTTAGTGAGTTTCTTGAACTTGGCTGTCCATCAGCGCTATTTGGATCCTTCAGTCACAATATGTTTAAATAAACCTTTAGTCCAATATTGCCAATATGTACTTACCAACACAGGATGAGCCATGTGTTTAATCAAAAAAATAATTACTTGATTCACAGGCTAGGAGAGACTGAACAGGGCAAATACACTTCAAGGGAATAATTTCTACCTATACTTATGGTGGAGTTGCTAACTGGGAAACCCTTGAAAGGTACCTTCTGGATTACTAGTAATATGTCATGCAGTACCCAGTCAAGCACATTACTGAAGCCTAATTGCATTACACTTAACCAAATTTTTAATTTCATCAGCTATTATCAAGTTAGCTGCACAAGTTTCATTTTAAAGTATTTCTTTTATGTCTTCATTTTGCTAAATTTAGGAAAGCAGAGTCTGCCTCAGATACAGTCAATCTCAGTGTATTCCTGCTGCAATTAGAAATTGCTTAAAACACCAAATATTGGCCTTTCATACAAAATTGCATGCTTTGAGCTTTAGGCATCTGATATGCACTTGGCATCTCATTTTAGAATGCAGAGGTACATGAGCAAATACAATGAGATCACACTGCTTTATAAAGCTAATTTACCATGTCAGTAGATAAAATCTAGCTGGCTTGTCACCTGCTTGCACATTCATCCTTAGCAACAAGTTCTGTTTCAGAGAATGGAACCATATCATCAGGATGGTGCAGTACAATTTCAGTACTCACACTCACATAGACTAAAAGATTCAAGATAATGCCCTTGAGGCCTATTCTTATATATGAGCTATGAATAGAGGAAACAGCAAACAGCACAGCTGTTGAAAACTGAATCAGTTTTTTAAGCTCACCTATGATAAACCAAAATTATTAAAATTTTTTTTCAAACTCTGCTCCTTGCATATCTTTGAAATTACACTTTTTCAGACTTGCTATCTCAGTCCATTTTAGCAGACAACTTCCTGACTTGCAGACTATTTTATTATATTTCAATTTCCCATATCAGTCACTTCTTTAATATTAAATTTTGTCTTAGTAGGAACGTTGGTACTCAAGATATTTTATTCTGTCCTATATTTTTTCTCATATAGAGTGCACTATAAGGTATCTTTGTGATAGAATAATAACATTCCATCTCCTTCCCCACAATTCCTGTATTTATCATTATTTTTATTACCATCTGTCTTGGGTTTTTTGGCTGTTGCCTATTAAAAAAAAAAAAAAAAAAGCCAGAAATGGTCTTCTGCTCTGCAGTTTTTAGCTTAAGCTACCATTTGGATTTACCTTTTACCCTAGCTGGTAGTATATCCATAATGTAAAATAATGGCCTTCTGTCCTTCCCTGCCTGCAGCTGCTTCATGTAACTCCAGTTACATCAAGTAACTCCACTGAATAGGAGGGCTGAGAAATCAGTTTGTGGAAGTTAAGTGACACAGGTATGGTTGGGTTTGGATGTTTTGCAGAAATCAGCAAGGTTTTCTATGTTTTTTTGGTAAGCTGGTGAAAGATACTGGCTTTATAACACAACGAATTCCATCATGTATTTCAGCTGCCCTATCTTTGACCAGATACAATTATCTTCTACTAACATATCCTAATAAAATTACTGAGGTCTCCTTCATGCTGACTAAACATTCCTCTCTCTCAACTAGATTTGTGTGGAATATCAAAGAAAATACAATTTATCCTTAATTTATTTCCTACACTTGGTGCTATCATTTTCTCATATCCTGGAATATTCTGAAGAGGAAGGTGTTCTAACCACTTCCATTCTGAATTTTGAAAGGCTATCTAAGAGAAAAATCTTACATTCCCAAAGCCAGTTTGTATATATTTGAACTTATTTTAATCTTAATGAAGATGTGATAATCATGTGATTCTTAGTGAGTCTATATATTTTACAGCTGAGTGGCAATGGCGATTTGAGGACTTGCCATCTTTTGGAATAATCCTTGTTTATTTCTATAGGCAAATTGCCTTCTAGCTTCTCAACCTGAAGAGCTATATTCTAATTAAGAAATACATTCATTGAAAGAGAGACATGATATATATAAGAAAGATTATTTAGCAAAGGAAGACTCCCAGGAAAAAATACAGGTCAACTGTGGTCTATTTTTGATTAAAAGGCATGTCTGAGGTTTGGTGGCCATAAAAGTTGTAAGAAGAACAGAAACAGTTTAACTCTGAATGCACTTTTTATTTTGTGAATACATTTACTTGCACTTTGAAATTTCAGCATTTCTTGGGAAAATTTGGTGAGAAAACAATGAGAAGGATATTAGACTCATTATCTCACATTGATTGACATAAAAGATGTCCTGGATTCAGCAGTAGCAGTCATTTTTCTCCTTCTTAGTAGCCAGTGCAGTGCAGTTTTTGACTTTCAACCTGGGTACAGCGCTGATAACACCGATGGTTTTAGTTGCTGCTTAGCAATGTTTAGTCTGACCAAGGACTTTGTGAGTCTCATGCTCTGCCAGGGAGGAGGGGAAGCTGGGAGGAAGCAGAGACAGGACACCTGACCCAAGCTAGCCAAAGAGGTATTCCATACCACAGCACGTCATGCCCACTATATCAACTGGAGGCAGTTACCCAGAAGGGCTAGATAACTGCTCAGGTCAGGCTGGGTATCGGTTGGCAGGTGGTGAGCTGTAGTATTCTCTTCTCTTGTTATTTCCCTTATCATTATTATTGTTGGTGGTAGCAGCAGTGGTTTGTGTTATACCTTAGTTACTGGACTGCTCTTATCTCAACCCATGGGAGTTACATCTTTTGATTCTCCTCATCCCTCCAGAGCAGGGAGAGGAAGAGGTGGGGGGGAGTGAGCAAGTGGCTGCATGGTTCTGGGTTGCCAGCTGGGCTTAAACCACGACAAAATATAATAGCAGAAATTCAGTCAGGGAAATAATAGTGATCCCTACTCTGAGCAGTCAAATAGAAAGGAAACAAGCTGTCTGCAATTTTTGTCTTTCTCAAATATTGCAACTGAACTGTCCACTTAGCATTCTTTTTGGGGTGTGTGAATGTGTTATTCTAATTTTTAAAAATCAAAGTACTTGTTCATCTGAACTTTGTCTTCACATAGTAAAGGTGTTTAACTAACCATATGTAAGAATTAAGAGAGAGGATGGTTAATAGTGTTAAAGGGTAGTAAACACACTACTACTTGGAGCAGTTTTCAAGATGATTGATTCCCTATTATTTGCATTCTTGCTTCTTGGATCCCAGTTCAAGAAGCTGCATCTCTTCAAGCAGACAAATATCCATGTGACTGCATTCATCCCAAAGCAACAACTTAATGACATTTTATCCTACTGGCTACATTATGAAAAAAATTGAGAAAAATAAATGCTTATCTTTGTAAATGGCAGTAGAAACAAAAGGGAACATGACTTCAAAATATTTTTCCCTAAGTTATGGAAAGTATTATATAAATCCTTTATGCATTAAAATGTCATTTGTTTTATTATTTAATGTATTTTTTCATGGAACATTAGAAGAATAAATACAAGCTTCTCATTAATGGACAAATGTTTATAAAGATCACTTTTTGAGAGTAATGCATGCTCAGTGTAATATTCTGTATTAGCTATTTGCATCTATGGTGATACTATCTAAAACTTTCAGCACATCAGAAATGTATTGACCGTTTCTTCAAGGGGAAAATAAACCATCTGTTATTTGTTTGTATTTTTTGTTGAGATGAAAGCCAATTTGAGGATTAAGCATTAATGCACAGAAGCATATTTTTCTTCTGATTTTGTCCTGTCCTTATCCTTACAATACCAACTGGTTTGAGGAGAATGCAAGGTTAGAACTGTTAAATTTTCACAAGGGAGGTTTTCATAATGTCACGAGTTTCACTTTTTATCTTTAGGGCATGAGAGAATTTATGACTTTTCCTGATATTTTGAGGTAATGAAGTCTTGAACTGTGTGGTGTGTGCAATATCCTTTGCAAAGTAAGTTTTAGGATTGCTAAATTAATTTAATTTCATACTGTACGGGGGGATAAAAACTGTTCTTCAAGCATCAGTCTGCATGCACTTCTTCTGAGGTGCCCCCAGGTAGCGTATAGATAGATTATTTTCCACTGGGCAATGCTAGGCAGGAATACATTCACAATTGTAGCCTCAGTATTACAATTTTGCCACTGATAAGGAAAGGCCATAGATTTTGTATTGATCTGGGAGTGCAGGATCTCAGGATTTATGCAGGTCTGCCTTGGCCAGAGTTGATTTTAGCATTTTTATTAAAAGCATAGTGGTCAAGGGACCGTAGCCTCACCTGGTTTAGTGTAAGCTCTGTGAATCCAATGTTTTTTAAATGGTGTAACAAACTTAGGTTCGTCACTGTGTATCAAACAACAGCTAACTGGGACTGAGGCAGTGTGATGTGAAAGCTGTACCTGGGAACAACAAGGAGGAAGCAAGCTGTGGAAAGTAAACAGGTAAAAATTACCCAAATGGTCACCAGGATTGACCAGAAAAGGACCCCACTGCCATCACCATGAGCAAACTCCTCCCAGGTCAGACCTCAGGGTGTTGATATCTCCTTTTAACCCTTAATTATCCTTTTCCATTTTTTTCTTTTTTTTTTTTTTTTTTTTTTTTCAGGAAGAATGAAACTGCCTACCTCAGGATCCATAATGGGTGTAACATTTGGGAAGAAAGCTTTGTATAGCTATTGAATGGCACCATTAAACAGGCTTTTCATTATTAATTAGATAATTTACTTGATTGGATGTTTAAAACATCAGCTGGACTGACAATGGATTCTTGTCTTCATATATATGGCGTGCTCCTTTTTGCATGTAACATGATTTTGGTGTAGCATGATCTGTCAAGCCACAATTCTGTCAATACATGATTCTGGCAAAAATGTAGTCTGGTATGGCTTTTCTTGAATGTCATGTCTGACACATGCAGTCATAAAGAATAACATCCAGAAACTTTAACATGAGCTCTACAAGCACTAAAATCCTTACAAGAAGAAAGCAGAAAAGCAGATGCTTGCATTGCTAATCTAGGAGAAATGTGGGGGATATTTTTATTGTTTTTTAAAATCCACGAGTCAGACCAGTGAGGAAAGGAAACTCTTAGAAGGTTTGCAGAGGACTTGATTAGATTTCCTTTCAGGATTCAGGACCAGTAGATCTGAGAATTACAAAGCTTTTATTAAAAAAAAAAAAAAAAAGAAAAGATACAGTTGTTAACCCTTTCTGCGATACAATATAACACTACTTGTATGCTAACTCTGCCTACCCTTGAATAACACTGCTGATATTTTGCTTTTGTTTTCTTGGCCTTTAAAGATCAAAAGAACTTGTACATCTATGATTACAACAACACCAACAATTAGGCCAAATAACAGAAAAAGCTATTTGTTGGCTGCAGGGGAAAAAAAAAAAAAAAGCAAAAAAATAAAAATAAAGCAATATTTTATAAAAAGAATTAGTGTAATTTTGCATAATAAAAAATAGATGCTGTCTAACAGTTCAAATGTCTCAGTCTTCTCTTCAGCATCTGCAGAGTGTAATATGTACAAGGTTGCAGCAAGTAATTTAAAATAATAACACTAGAATTTGTTTAATTTCAGAGTCCTGGACCATATTTATATTTTAAGTCATTCTTTGGGAACCTAAAATTCACATTGCTGACAGAATGTGCAGCTAAAGTAATTTCATTTATTGCTGATTGCTGTTTATGACTGATAAGCCCTACTGGCATTTGATGCAGGATTAATGTTAATTAAGGTTCAGCTTGTATGTTTTCAATGTAGCTAGTTAAAATGAGAAATTGATTAATTAGTGGGCTCAGTGCACAGTAACTTAGCCTTCTGGAGAACTCTAGTGCAGTGGACCTTGGGACTGCTCCTGTTTCCACTTGTATCAGGGACAAGACTACATCAGGCCCTTCTGAATATAAGTGATTCAGCCCCAATACTCAGAACTGTCCTCACTCAGTCACAAGTTGATATGTGTGACCTCATCTCAACTGTTTGGAATTACTTCAAGTATTTTTCTCTAAAGAAGATAAAGCTATATTTTACTATGCAGAGAAAAGTTTATACCAGGGCAGAAGATGTCTGCCATAATGAGGTACAACTTCAGAAATAGTAATTTTTCCTCACTGTTGCCCTGCTGTATCATCAACGCAATTAGAAGAGTTTTAGATTGATGCTTCATTACAAAACTATTTATTATTTCATTCCTTCATTGCAGATAACTTTCAGATTAATGATGTTGACTTTCTCTCTCAGCATTAGCTGATACATTATTTGTGTCCACATTAAATGTAGAAAGATATTTTATGTATGTGATTATTTTCATCTGAAGTTGTTGGTCGTGTTCAAATGACAAATGCACTAAACATTAATAAATGTTTTTGACCAGTGCCGTGACACAACAAATTATTTTTACAGTCTTAATACAGAAAGAAGTCTTGTTCTATCATTATTGTTGTAAGCAAAATTGTGAAGAAAGTTGGTCAGCTATAAGGCAATTGGATATTAGTCTCCAAAATGACTGCTCTGTTGATTAAATACACCTGTGTGGGGTAAAATGACACCTTTTTCATGTGGAGACACAACACTATCATCATTATTTCCCATTGGGACTGCAAAACTTGTGGGAATCTTTTTCTGTTTTACCTCCTTTCAGTATCATTAGGGCCCCATTCAGTACCTTTCCTTGAACACTTACTGTTTCTTGCTTGGAGAAGGTAGTCTGTATTATTTTCATCTCTAGTTATTAAGGATATGATAAGAGACCATCTTCTGAATGAGGAGCATCAGTAAAATGTCCTCCAAGGTACAATGGAGGTAACACTGTCTGAAAATGTGGGAGATATGACTTTCTACACAGACATTGGTTTCTATTAACATAGAATGATCAGCTTCAAATCATTAATATCTGAGGATGTGTTCATTGTTTCCATTTGTGACTAATGCCATTTGATGTGGAGATTCAGAAAGCAAATGAACATGATTTAGAAGGAGCAGTGTCTTTCAGGGGATACAGAATTAGTAATAAGTAACAAAAATGATTAAAGGTGTAAAAAGATAATGGTAAAGAAGGAAAATCTAATGGCTCTCTATTAATATTTTTTCTCATGATAAATGAAGAGTTCACTGAACAGATCTTTAGGTAAAAAGCTCACCATTTTTTGTATCATATGAATATGGTATTAAGTTCCTTAACATTTGGTTCTATTTTTAATATTAATCTCATTAGAATGCTGTTATCTGGCACCTCTTATACTTTTTGTACTTTTGCCAAATTCTGATTAACACTTTTTTGGGATATTGAGAATGTTTAGGAATTGTGTATTCATCATTGTAAGCATTCTGAAATTTCTGTATTACAAATTCAAATGCAAAACATTCAAATACAAAAGTCAAATACAGTCTTGAAAAATAAAACCCAGAAAGTTCTTGCTGCTCAAAGGTTATAATGGAAACACTTTTAATCTCCTTACAACTGCTCTATTCTTGATATTTGGCTTAAAATTGCCTGCTTGCCTAAGAACCTTATTTCTGCTTCTAACACAAGCTAATTATGCTGTATCAAGAAAGAGTTCTGTCACATATTTTGCTGCTAAATTTCCAGAATTTCATTTTGTCAACTTTTGAGGAGACTGATTTTCATCAAGTTCTAATGATATACCTGTTGTTGGCATAGTTGGAAGGCCCTGTGCATAGGTAGGCAAAAGTTTTTGTGTTTTAGAACCATTAAAAGCACCTACCTAAGGAGATATCCTAAATGGCTACTTTTTTTTTCCTTAATATGACATAAATATTTGCTTTCAAAAAACATTCCTGCATATGAAAAGTGGTCATATGTAATACTTTTCAGAGTGTTTTATAATTTATTCACGTGCAATACCACAGAGAAAAAGGAGGGGGAAGGATGTGCTCCATGTTACGCAGGTGCCAGTGCAGAGATTCCACTGGAGCCCATGAGCAAAACACCAGTTGAAGCAGTTCACTAAGGACTGCTCTCGTGAGACCTCACTTGGAGTATTGTGTGCAGTTCTGGTGTCCTCAACATAAAAAGGACATGGAACTGTTGGAACAAGTCCAGAGGAGGGCCACAAGGATGATCAGGGGACTGGAGCACCTCCCGTATGAAGATAGGCTGAGAAAGTTGGAGCTGTTCAGCCTGGAGAAGAGAAGGCTGCGTGGAGATCTCATAGCAGCCTTCCAGTACCTGAAGGGGGCCTATAGGGATGCTGGGGAGGGACTCTTCATTAGGGACTGTAGTGATAGGACAAAGGTTAAAACTTAAGCAAGTTAAACTTAAACAGGGGAAGTTTAGATTAGATATAAGGAAGAAGTTCTTTCCTGTTAGGGTGGTGAGGCACTGGAATGGGTTGCCCAAGGAAATTGTGAATGCTCCATCTCTGGTGGTGTTCAAGGCCAGGCTGGACAAAATCTTGGGTGACATGGATTAGCATGAGGTGTCCCTGCCCGTGGCAGGGAGGGTTGGAATTAGATGATCTTAAGGTCCTTTCCAACCCTAACTGTTCTATAATTCTATGAAATATTTTCAAAAAGATACCTTCTAGTTAAGTCTTAGGTCCCAGACTTAAAAAAGATATTAATTCATAAAAGCCTTATGCCTATTAAATAGTTAGAGTAGGTCATGGTGGTTCTTCCTTTAACTTAAAAAGGAATTTTTTAAAAAGTAAAAGAAAAACACATGAGTTAGGCTGGTACAGAACTTTCCCTTCATTTTCCTTTAAACTTCTTTTTTCATGGTACCATGAAAGGAGAGAGGCCCTGTACCATCATTTAGGATTATAATGACATGTCAACCCACTAAGACAGGAAAAAGAAAGGCAGGCAGGCACTGTCTCTTCTTGCTTTATGAAATAGGTATATTCTTTTTAGAGTCTCTTCTGCAAAGCTGACTTTGGATTTAAATTTTGTTGTTTTTCTTTTCTTCATGCAATATAATTGAAAGGCTGAACAGTTTACCTTAATTCTGTCATTTCTTAACACTTGTGGTTTCACAACCAGTCAGAGAGCAGATGAGCTCTTGCAGGTAATTATCCTTCTCAAACCCTTTTGCTTCCTCCAAACTGTTTAAAGCTCTTTCTGTATCACTCTGCTGTTTTTTGCACTGCCCATGTATAAAAACATATCGGTGTCATAGGATCAAAAAACACTTTAAACCGGCTATGTTGTTTATACCTTTCCTATCCTCGTTTTCTATCACAGTTAGATTATTTTATGACAAATTTCCAAAAATTTCATCCAACTATAGGATGCAAGTGTGAATTTTGGACAAATGGCTAACATTCCTCAAAAAAATCTTACATCGCACCCAAAGAACTGCCAGCATTCATGTCCTACCTACTGAACAGGGACAGGCTCAAGAAAAGATGAGACATATGTTTTGAAAGAGAAGTATGCAGACAGTGCCATACAGGAATAGCAGCACCAAAGTTAGGTTCCAAGTCCTTAGTCCTCCATTATTAAGAACTTGCTGTAGCAAGCTACAAAAATGGTGAGTCTAACGTTGCTTTTTCAAATGGGAATACCAATATTGCACTGTGGAGTCATGCTTCAGAAATGACCTCTAAAAGAATTTTAATTGGAAATTTAGCTAACCTAATTGTTGCTTGTTAATCATCATGCCAAATTTCATTTTACATATGTAGCTTCAGCCTTCTTGCAGGAGTATACTGCCTGTCCAGTGCTAATTATTGTTTACTTGTATGACATTCCTGCCTGCAGCTTCTGTCACAAGCTGTGATTTCATTGTAAACAACACTGTAAAAACACAGAACAAGATGGTGCTTATCTAGAACTTCACAAAGAAGTTTAAGAAGTTTACAAGCTGACTGTAAGGTGGTATATGGCAGATAGATACAGACTGCCAGGGGACTGCATGGAAATAATGAGTCAGTAATTAGTGCAATGAGGAGCAGTGGTGTAAAATTTGTGGGTGCATTACAGGAAAAGGAAATTCAAGAAGAAATTTAAAGGAGGTAGCTTTGGGGGTGATTCTGACAAGATCCTGTGAAAGGCAGCAGAGAGAAAAGCTACTAGTTAAACATCATCATCTCTTGGTTGATGGGGCTGAGATAGAGGGCTGATCAGATGGGAGTATGATATCTATACAGACAATGAAAATAAGTGAGAGAATGATAAAGAAAATATTCCATCTTCAATTTCATGAAACAGAAAAGAGTGAGTAGATTATAAGGCAGGAGTCAAAGGCAAAATCAAAGTAGAAAACAAGATAAAATTTGTCAAGTCCTGAGGTATGGCAGCACTGAAACTACACCAGCTGATAAGTGTTTTACCTGTAAGACTATCAGATCAAGCATTAAAAGCAGCCTTTCCCAGTAAATGCATACATAAAAGCAAAAAAACTGGAGGTATACTGTAAGTGCAGAGAGTAAAGAGTCTGGAGTAGGCAACATGGACTATGTTGATTTTCAGCAGAAGAGCTAAGCACAACTTTGGACTGTTATGGCAGAAATTATACATTCTTAAAAGGATTGCATAAATTAATTGGAAGTTGTTTTGTGAATGTCTCCAGTTGATATAGTAACTTGGCAATAAAGGCAAGTGATGAAGGGTTTAGTAGCTTTAACAGCTGAGGCAAAGTAGAACAGAAAAAGGCAGAATAATGACTAATATTTGAAACTGATCCTTGCAGAGAAAGGCAATGATGCCTCTGACACATCAAAGTGCCAGATTTTCAGAAATATGTCTCTGTCTAGAAGTTTGGGGAGCATTGCAAAGTAAGAGTTGAGCTTAGCTTTTAAAAGAGTCTTGACAAATTAAAATGAAGGTTGTATCCTTTTACAGTGTAATTTGTTGGTATTTGTCTTGAAGACAGAGGGGAAGCTTCCTCAGAGTTTATGGTAAGTATGAGCTGGTTTAATCTACTTATTTAACTCTGTCTCTCTCAGACAATTGAGAGCCATTCCACACAAAACAAGCAGCAACGTTTCTAATGGGACAACAGTGATAGTTCACCTTTAGCTGGGAACCAACGCTTTGGAGGCTTTGCAAGATATGTGGAAGCACGTATACACGGACACACACAAACACACACATATTCTCCCAGGGTTCTTAAGTGGGCATTGCAACATGCAGAGTTTGATACCAGTGTCTGCTTAGCAGTAACATTCATCAGTAAAATAGACCTAAGCATTCTGGACTTTCTTTTTCACCGAATGTGTTTCAATACCTATGACCTTATTTGTAGCATATGCAGGTTTGTTTCCAGGAGAATCATTTAAAAAAGAAAAGGTTATAAAGCGCTGGCAGCTTCTCTGGGTTAACACAATCCTATTAATACACATATCACTAAACACATAATGTAGTCTATTCTGTTACGTAGGAGGTTGTAAAAATGCTGTTAATTTAATTTATATAGGAAATATAAACTAAATGGAAGTGAAGGAAAATTAACTTCCACTGTCCTTATCATAAAATAAAATTTTATTAAGATCTCTCCATTAGTAATCAAATTCTAGTCATCCTCATAAGCAAGTCACACATTATAGTGTGTATTGAACATTACAGTGGGATTTGTTCATCACACCAATCTTTTTTTCTTTTTTTTGAACATTAGAGATAGCGAATGAACAGGGAAACTTCATCAACAGCAAACTGTAACTGAGAGCTTGCATCAGCCTAGAATTTATTTGTTTGAAGAACTCTTAAGAAAACAGAATACTGTCATATTCTAAACTGATGCCACTGCCCATCTGTTCTACAGAAAGGTGACATCTCTCTACAGCTAAAAATCTTCAGAATTAAGCTAAAACACTTTTTGCTGTTCTTTAGGAAGTAATTTCTGTTACTCATCACCATTAGCCACAGCCTGGGTGCAATTTTCAGTGGTCAGAGAATTTGGAACTTTGGTTTTCTATAGTTTCTGCGAGGAAGTTGATCAGAGCCTTGTGACTTTGGTTTGAAAACAAAAAGTACCTTTAATTTTTTCCCCATGTATCCTTCTGTGAAGGTCTGAGTAGTTACTGACAGTGATATTGGATGGCCAACAGCAGCTGACATAGAGTGAAGGGACAAACTTTATTTACAGCACTTTGCTGCAAGAGGTTGCTAATTATTTTGTTTCAATACAAAGGGGAAACAGAGCTTCAAAACCTTGCATCTGTATTCAGAACTGCTGCAGTCAACTATAGGAAATTTCTGGCTTGAAGAACCACAGTGGAGGAAGGTGACTAGCAAATACTGAGAGCATGAGCACTAAAGGAATTTTAGATTGGAGAATGTATTATGGGTTGAGCAATGGACAGCGAATAACTGTCAGTGAAAATCTTTCCCCTGTCCTCTGCCGTTTTGCTAACCACTTAGAGTAATACTTCATACTGGCCCCTTGACATCTGGCTTTTTTCCAAGGTTATGCTGTCAGTCTTTCCTGAATCTGCAGGAGTCTGGTAAGAGTTATGTTAGTATACAGTTTAAAGTAAATACACCCCTGAGATGCAGTTAATACTTCAATCTCAAGTTCTAAACTCGAAAAACCTCAGTCTGCATATGTGCTGTGGAGGAACTATCAAGAGATTGGCAGAGAAGATGAATCTCCTAGATGTACTGTGGGTGCTGCATGCATTTAAGAGCTCCTAGACACCAGGAATCTGAATCTCTGCAGACGGACCCAGTATGCTATAATTTGGGGATGAAAGACTGAATATGGCTTTCTATGTAGCTGCCTCTAATGGAAGCCACTGAAAGTGAACTGGGGTAATAAGAGAGGTGGGACTAGACCGGGTCGGACAAGGCAAGTACAGATAAAACAGATTGTAGAAAGAACAATCCATGAGAAATACCAATTGTAAGAAAAAAATGAAAGGAAGGTATTATAATTTTAACTGGAATACACATTTCTGCAGGTCACAAAAGCAGTAACAGCTCCACATTTTCCAGTTTGCGGTAACCAACTTTGCACTGTTCAAATTTTTTTAATACTGGAATTTAAAAGATTATTCTTTATGCAGAGTTGGTACATATGATGGTTTTTAGATGCTGATGCCTATAATAAGTAACTTACAGACTGGTTAAGTATTTCTACTCCAGGATTCCTTCTACACTACAGAAATTACTTTGACAATCTTATCTCCAATTTCTGGACCCCGTAATCTTTGTTCAAAACTATCTATTTTCTAATGAAGTTGAGTTGCAACCCTTTTAATAGCTGTTACAGTAAAAGCAGTCATAAGGCTTTAGGCTATAGTACTGAAAAAAGGCTTCTTTTGTTCCCATAACAGCAGTTCAAACAGCTGCAGCATTGGTTTGCATTAGTTGCCAAGAACCATAACCAGGTGCTTATTAGAGCCTTTCTTCTATTCATTAACAGTCTTTAATTGCACTGATTCAGAAGTACCCTTCACTCTCATATAACACTACTTACACCACCATCATAGGGGTGCTGAAACATCACTTTTGAACAACATCAGCATGTTGTATTTTGGCTACACAAAATGGCAAAAAAAAAAAAAGAAAAAATGAGTCTTCAATAACTAGTGAAATGATAGACAAACCCTTAGATTTTTCATGTTCCCAAGTGGCAGAGGTTGAAGTTTCAGGCTACAGATGAAATATACATGAAACATTTCTCAGCTAATTATTTGTCAGTATATTAATAAATCACACTAGTCCCTCCAAGACTATCTAAATTTAGAAGGTTCATGAGATGTAATACATAATTAATACCCTTAGATTGGATGGCTTAAAGGCAAGTGATTTCCTGATTTCCTATGAAGTAGAGAGCATTTATCATTGTTGTCCAAGTAAGGAACTGACAGCATGCCTGCTTTCTGGGGCTGTGTATAAAAGTCTCTGTCATTTATTCTCATTCATGAGTAGAAAACAAAAAATAAATATGAGCTATATATTTTAAGACTCATGCAGTTGTGTTTAAGCATGTTAAAGGTACAAAATCCAGTATGCACACATATGGGTAATAAACTAATGATTGATCGTAACATTCAATGCAAGTTTTACCATTGATATCACAAGTTTGTCAGGTCACAAATCTATGTATGCAAATACCCACATGCAAAATTCTCCAATTGTTTGTGCATGTGGCTTCATGTTTTCCATTCTCTCCTGTTCTCAAAATGTTCATCCATAATCTTTTGGGAAGATGATCCTCACAGCCTGCCACACTCCACCTCATCCCCCGTTTTGCTCTTTGGCTCTATGTAGAACCCCTTCCCTGGTCACATTATGTCCTCTTGCATGTTTTATTTCTGAGAAAAATTGCCAGGTTCTACAATAATGCTCTGCTTTTCCCTCTAGACACGAATTGTCCAACATGAATAGAACATGATCTGACTAAGAAAGCATCCCCTTAATATCAGGCTGCCAAAAACAGAGTTCCCTCTTCTCTTTTACACCTTCCCCACTATCTTGCTGACAGCTGTGGACAGCACAATCATACAGCCTTTCCCACTGTGGAGAAGCAAACCCTTAGCTGCTGAGGTTATTTGTCTGCACCTCTGTGACTAAGTTTGTGCCATCATTCATGGGGTATTATTGACACTCTTAACTCCCCAAAGCTCCCTCAAGCTCATGGCTTAAAATCTTCTGAAATTCAGTGATTAGAAGTGAGTCTGTACTCTTACCTACAACAAGGACCATTTCTATCCTGTCTCTTAGGCCTCATGTGACCCACTCCACTCAGAAAAGGCAGATTGCAAGCAGAAAAAGTACTGAGATGAGGGATTAGAGGTATGAAATGAAGTTAATTTTCTATGCTACCAAGACTATAATCAGAGAGGAGGGCAATTAACACTTTATAGTTCAAAGGAAAGGAAACAAAAGAGCTAACTCCGCCATAGATATGTGTGAAATATCTATTTTTGAAACCTTTCAAATTACCAAATTCCTATAAATGTTTCCCAAAGTCTTACTTTTGTAGTTCAATGCACCTTTGCAATTGCAATTTAGGCTGCTCAACTGTGTGGACAGATACACAGGCAATAATGAATGTAGACATGGCAGCAACAGACAGAAGCTCACCTGTCTAAAATCCTGTTTCAGTCAGATATGTAGCTAGTATGGATCTCACCTTTTAGTTGACCTGACTTCAGTAGCTTTTCCCTGGCTTAAAAATGCACAAATTTATTCCACAAATATTCATAGATTATGCTAATCAGAAGAACTCTGTATCTTATGGTTGTAACCAAGTCATTTTATATGTGCTTTTTTTCACTTGCTTCCTAATTTTTATATCAGCAAACTTGTGAAAACATCCATATTTTAGGCAGTCAAAAAAGTATTTTCATGCTACTTCCTTTATTTTTCTTCTTTAAAGGAGCTTTTGCCATATATCTACAAAATTACATTATTCTTTTTATCACTTCCTCTTTGCCTTCTTCAATACTTTTTTACTCCAGGACATCAAAGAATCTCTAGTCAAACCAGCTATGTCACTCCATAGGTTTCACAGTTTTCTACTACTGACATAGTGCTGCTGGCTGAATGTAGAGACAAAGACCAAAGAGAGGAACATTGATATGCTCTGTCAAAGATGTCATCTTCAGTACCTCTGCCTAGTATCTTATCTTGCTAGTATGGGAGGCAAATTTCTCATCCTTCCTCTCTTCCCACACATTTCATAAAGGTCCTCCTTCTTCTTTTATGCAACTGTGAGAGGGTTTTCTGTAATTCTGTACTGGTTTTTATCAGTATTTTCAGAAGGCTCTCTTATAATCTCAGTTTCTAGCATAGTTTTTTTGCAAAGAATACCTTACCTGTTTCCTTTATTTGGCATTGCAATACAATATTGATTTATTAATTGATTGTATTATGCATTAATCTTACTGTGATGTAAAGAGTTAAGTCTGCAAACTTAAGGTAAATTATTTGAAGGGTTTAGTTACTGCTGCTTTAATGATATACTAAATGGTTATGTGATTTATATACCCACCATACACCAAATAAGCCTCGAATGCATGGCTGACCACTATAGAAACAAAGAATAACTTATTAAAATCTTTAGAATTACTTTTCTTTTTCTGAAAACAGCCATAAGTGTGAAGAAATCTATAATGTCATCACTTCTTTGAATGCAGAATTTCCTATTATGACAATTGCAATAATCAGACAGATCTTGAAGGTTTACATGTTTCATTAAAGCAAAAGGATAATTTCTCCTTATAAAATCTGCAAGCAGCTTCAGAGATATGTTTTGTAAGCCTATTTCATCTTTATATTTCAAATCTTGTCAAAATGTTCTCTGCTCTAACAGGCCAGAAAATTTTTTCTTACTATTGGAAGATTTTGTATGAATGCCATATCACTTGCTCCAAATTGCTCTTGAACATACAAGTGTTTTCAGGCTGATAAAAATAATGATTTTTTTTCTTAACCAGCTAGCACAAACAATTATCACATTTTCCAGAATAATTAATTTTATCTTTATCTCACCTATGTGGTTTAAATGTTTAGATTTTACTGCAGCACTACAGAAATATTAAGAAACTAGATACTCAATAATACTTTCAGAGACACGTCTTTAGAGATATCAACACCTACAGATGTAATGGGTTATAATTATAGAAGTAGTGTTCCTGAAGATGATGGACTGAGTTCTTCGATCTCTCCTCCTCTTTCTGGTTGAATGGTAGGATCATACTCTTCAAAAGTTCCAGTTTAGAGATAGGGGAAAAAGAATGCTTGCTGTGTTATGCAGTTGAAAACAGGAAGATTTATTTTAAGGTAGGTTGGTGGTTAACACAGTAAGGAAAGGGTGAGAATAATAACATGGGAACTAAAAAGAATAGAAAAGAAAGGATAACAGAAATTAAGATATTTTGGGTTGGATTTTTTGTACTGAGGCAAATCATGCCAACCTTTTCAAATTGTTTGTGTGTGACTTGTGCTTCCATCTTACTGAACTGTTCAGGAGCATTCAGATCAGCATTAAAATGCATGCATTGTTTAACAACCACCATGGACTACTTTCCCTATCCAGAACAGATCTCCAAAACAAGCAATATAGTCAAGGAGACAGTGGATCATGGAAATGCAATCCAGTCAGTGAACAGGTCCATAAAAAAATAAGGGATCATCTTTCATTCATGCTTTATAATCTCTGAATAGTAATTGCTAATTCTAAAATAAAATTCCTTGAACTGTAGTTCCAACAAGTTAAGCAGTTTAAGTAAAAAAAAAACTTTCTGAAATTAAATACTTCTATATTTTTTCTCAGCATAAAATATGAAGGCAAGCTGTCTTATGAAAAAAAATGCTATCTTGTAAAATCATAACTTTTTTTTCTGAAAAATCAATGTAACAGAAATTTATAAAGCAGTCATAGAGCCCTTTTGAAATTAAAAGACACATTTATTTTTTTTTAATTCACATTTTGCTTAAAGTCACAGTCACACCACAAGACAATGTTTCTCCTACGTATGTGCTAACACTCCGGCCATGTAATGGTTACACTCTGAACCAAGGTAGGGCTATACCAGTATAAATATTCATATTTTGGAGTGCTGATTTTGGCATATGCCAAATGGATACTTTTTTTTTTGTAAAGTACAGTTATTACATGGAAAAGGCAACAGTAGCTCACATAATTTGGAAAACAGTTGCTTCCATTCTTCATAGGAAAAAACTTACAAATTTCAGTAACAAAGAATGAAAAATAATTAATTTTTTTTAAAGCATAAGTAGTATCCTGTCGATTAACTATATGGGAAATAAGACCTGCTTGTCATATATATCCAGTAATAAAGGAGCTGTTGGCAGGATGACCAACCTAAAGAACATTGCAGTTTTGTGAATGGTAAAGGGAATTCTATGTAGTGCCCCATAAAGTCAAGCTCAGACAATCAGTCTTGCTTTGTGCAAGAGCTGGTTAAAAAAAATACATAATGTATTTTAAATATTTTGAGAAAGATTTTAAAAAATAAACTAAAGTGGAAGGATGTTATTTATTTATTTATTTAATATGTCCTTTCATATTCTGATTATTTTGTAATCCTGAGCTGTCCAGTTACTGAACTTTTAGCCTTGCATTAAAGGATAACAAGCTATTCAATACAACAGATTCATCTGAATACCAGACTTGGATTTCCTGTTCATGCAGCATACTCGAGACAGAAATTCCTCCATTCACTTGTTCCAGTATCCTGCATCATATTGCCCACTTTCATTCATGACTGAGAAAAGAAGATATGAGTGTTTCACAATGACAGTCTGTAAGGTATCTTTTAAGTTACAGTGGTGATAAAAATTATTATTTACTTTTCTTTAGGTCACTTCATAACTTTCTAATAGTGAAATCGTATACTGGGTTATACATAGAACAGCTAAGCCACTTAGGGAAATACAATAAAACCACCTGTGAATTTAGTAGTTGTAAAATTCTTGTGTTTAAAATGTGAAGGTTTATTTATTTTTAATTCAATTTATTATTGAATGTGTGTGTGCTTTAATTTCTTTATTAGTTTTGGTCTCATTTGATTTATAGTTTCAGATTCATAGTTGGTACCAAGTGCCTGCCTGGAAAGCATATCCCATCATTGTTCTCAGAATTTTTTAGAGAAAGAAAAGTCTCTCTTGTACAGATATTTTAGTTTTCTCTTGCTTTTGCTAATCTGATATCAATAACCTATTTGGTCCTGGAGCCAAAATGAAGATGTGCAGAGTAAGAGTAAGACTGGTGGCCCTCATGTGAAACACATTTTGTAGTATATCCCTACAAAACAATAGGGAGAGACAGGAACCTCTCACAGCTCTTACCCTCCCAAGCAGCTAATAGGGGGCCTTTGAGGATAAACATTTTTTTGTCATGTTGGTACATATAAATGTGGTTCACATGCTGCCAGGAAAGCTCCATATGTGGGCTCTTTGTAGTGGGCTCCCAAGACCTCTGGGAATGGTTGCACCCTTGGCTGCTGCCCACCATTTCAGTAGGAACAGCAAAATTCACATTTTACCAAAAAGCCCCTTTACTTTGTCAAACAACTGGGAAATTGTCAGCAGAAGTAAGTCAGAACGTGTGAGCTGCTGCCAGGTGGCTTCATGCCACTTCCAGGGAACTTTCCCGGATTCCTGGGCAAATATCGCTAAAAATGATAACCACAATGACTGTTGCTTGGCAGCTTTACTTTAACTAGGCTATCCGCTAGCCTAAATGTTCCATATCCACATTCTTGTTGTAACTTCTAGGGCAAATACACTAATAAATGGATATCTAAATACCCTCAGGTGATATACGATAGTTTCCTCATTTTGTTGGGAGATGTAGAGGGACATCAAGCCACTTGTTGCATTTCATGCAAAAGACCTGTATCACAGACAGATATTTATGCCAGAAACCTCACTGACTCTCTGCCAGTCTGAAATGAGCACCTGAAGATTTTACATGATGTTAATGACAATCAGCATAGTGGCTTTGCATCCTTATCAGAGTAATTCCAGAAGAAACCATCCCACAGAAACAACATTGCTTGCCCAATAGAGAAGGAAATGCTGTCCTTGCCTACATTTTCTTTCTCTATATCCTTAAAATCTTGTCAGAAGCCATGCTAATTCTTCTCAAATAAATACATCAGGATTAGGCAATGAAATCTCTCCATCATCAAGACCAACATACGCAATATTAGCAAAATGCTCAATAAAATATTTTAACAATCATAGTTTAAGAAATGGAGATAATCAAGCTTTTCATTATTACTGGCTCTAAGCAAGAACATTGTTCACTCTTAGTGTGCTATCCCAAAAAAGCTTCTAATAAAACTAGTGCCTTAGGACATATCAGAGCTAGTTCAAGCTGAGAAACAGCACAGTCAATTTAATCCAGTACTGAAGCTGAGCTTTCATCTGGTTTGGAATACAAGCAAATAAACCTTGCACCTGATTAGGGCATGGGTCATACCTAAGTGAAGTACCATGTAAATTTGTCTTCCTAGAATATATGATATAGCCACATTCTTCCTGAGGTGTATTGTCCAGCTTCTTACATCTTTTTTCAGACTTGTAATTCTTCCTAAGCTCTCTAAGCTTCCTCCCTGCTAGTTTCTAAATTCCTCCAAGTAAATGCTGCATACTGGGAGTTATTACTCTCTTTTCACAACACAGAGATTATTTTATCCACACTTTTTAATCTAGTATTTTTTGCTTCAGGCTAAAATTCCTGTGTCCTTCTTGTCAACATGACTGCTTGCCCATGCCTACAATGAGGCAGGAGCAAGCTATAAACAAAGAGGATTGTACTCAGACACAGTCAACAAATAAACCAGATATAAAGAAGCCAAAATTACACAGCCAAGTATTTCATGGGGCATAAATCTGTGCCCAAACAATAAAAGTTAAGGCTGAGTATCCTTTAAAAATGTATTTCAAAATAAATCTGAAAGATAGAAAGCAGTAAGCGAGTCCTTAATGTGTCAGTAGAAATAAGACTCTGAAACTTTCAAAAATATATAGTATTATGAGGGGCATTCAAAATTTTCAACTTAATTCATTTAGAAACTATATCTACATTCTAGCCTCCCTTTTGCCTCCATCTCTGCTTGCATAAAATCTCTCAGATAGGATTGCAAAATATGCTGTCATTCTGGTAAATAATAAGTGTCATAAATGCTAAGCGCACCCAGGTAGTTTGTGTAAGTAAATCTTAGAAATAGTTTTCCCCCTCTCATGGATTACAGAAATACACTGTTCAAATGCTTATGCATACAGAATTAGAGACAATGATCACCTTTTAAAATTATCTTCGATGTGGTGCAAACTGGTATAAGGTAGCAAAAAAAGAAAACATACTCTCTCTACAGTTTGATCTACTGGCATAAAAGACACTGTCTACGTTAATGTATCCTGTTGTTATTGTCTATGTCTGCTTGCTTGTATTTTGTAATTTATATAACTATATTAACATATATTTTCAATTAGCTGTTAGGACGACTTTACCACATGTGCAAATTCTTCTGCAACCAGAGCATGCAGGAACTGAATTCTCTCTACCTTCATACTATAAAGTTGTGTTCTTCTATATTACAAATGCATGATTTGGATAACAAATTTCAACTACAGGCATATCTTGAACATGATGTCATCTATGTGTTTAGACGAGCTGTTATTCACACTATCACAGTATCACAGTATGCTAGAGATTGGAAGGGACCTCAAAAGATCATCTAGTCCAATCCCCCTGCCGGAGCAGGAACACCTAGATAATGTTACACAGGAATGTGTCCAGGCGGGTTTTGAATGTCTCCAGGGAAGGAGACTCCACAACCTCCCTGGGCAGCCTGTTCCAGTGTTCTGTCACCCTCACTGAGAAGAAGTTTCTTCTCAAGTTTAAGTGGAACCTCTTGTGTTCCAGTTTGTACCCATTACCCCTTGTCCTATCATTGTTTGCCACTGAGTAGAGTCTGGCTCCATCCTTGTGACACTCCCCCTTTATATATTTATAGACACTAATAAGGTCACCCCTCAGTCTCCTCTAAACTATAGAGACCCAGCTCCCTCAGTCTTTCCTCATAAGGGAGATGCTCCACTCCCTTAATCATCTTCGTTGCCCTGCACTGGACTCTCTCCAGCAGCTCCCTGTCCTTCTTGAACTGAGGGGCCCAGAACTGGACACAATATTCCAGATGCGGTCTCACCAGGGCAGAGTAGAGGGGAAGGAGGACCTCTCTCTACCTACTAACCACCCCCCTTCTAATACACCCCAGGATGCCATTGGCCTTCTTGGCCACAAGGGCACAGTGTTGGCTCATGGTCTTCCTGTCGTCCACTAGGACCCCCAGATCGCTCTCCCCTACACTGCTCTCTAACAGGTCGTTCCCCAACCTATACTGGAACCTGGGGTTGTTCCTGCCCAGATGCAGGACTCTACACTTTCCCTTGTTATAATTCATCAAGTTATTCCCTGCCCAACTCTCCAGCCTGTCCAGGTCTCGCTGGATGGCAGCACAGCCTTCTGGCGTGTCAGCCACTCCTCCCAGCTTAGTGTCATCAGCAAACTTGCTGATAGTACACTCAATTCCCTCATCTAAATCATTGATGAATATATTAAATAATACCGGTCCCAGTACTGACCCTTGAGGCACTCCACTAGTTACAGGCCTCCAACTAGACTCCGCCCCATAGACTACAACTCTCTGGCTTCTCTCCTTCAGCCAGTTCACAGTCCACCTCACTACCTGATCATCCAGTCCACACTTCCTCAATTTAGCTGTGAGGATGCTGTGGGAGACTGTGTCAAATGCTTTGCTGAAGTCAAGGTAGACCACATCCACCACTCTGCCATCATCCATCCACCGTGTTATTTCCCCATAAAAGGCTAAGAGATTGGTCAAACATGATTTCCCCTTGGTGAAGCCATGTTGACTGCCCCTCATAACCCTCTTATCCTTGATATGCCTTAAGATGGCACCAAGGATAAGGTGTTCCATCACTTTCCCAGGGATGGAGGTGAGGCTGACCGGTCTATAGTTACCTGGGTCCTCCTTCTTGCCCTTGTTGAAGACTGGAGTGACATTTGCTTTCCTCCAGTCCTCAGGCACCTCTCCCGTTTCCCAAGACTTGGTAAAGACGATGGAGAGTGGTCTAGCAATGACTTCCGCCAGTTCCCTCAGCACCCGCGAGTGCATCCCATCTGGACCCATGGATTTATGGATGTCCAGATTGCTCAACTGATCTCTAACCCATTCCTCATCGACTAAGGCAAACCGCTCCGTTGACCTGACTTCATCTAAGGTCTCAGGCGTACAGGGCTCTTCAGGACTGCCTGCAGCAGAGTAGACAGAGACAAAGAAGGCATTCAGTAACTCTGCCATCTCTGTATCTTCTGTCACCAGGGCACCCATCCCGTTCATCCCTATAGTTCAATTTCCTGTAATGACAATTTAACCCAAATGCTATAATAGTAGCTTTTCAGGTAGATACTCACTAGTAATTGAAATAGCGACAATTTAGTTAAAAAATGAGAATTTTAAGTTATCACCTGCAGAATATGCATGGGTTATTTGATCCTATCCATTATTCACTTGCTGAACAGCTCTCATTTGTACAAGGAGAGACTACCAGAACCATACGCCCTGCTTTTATTTAGACTTTGATATAAAATACCTAATTTCTGGCACAACTGATCACAGCCTCTCTAGAAATTAGATGCTACTTCCTTTTCTTTCCATGGGGCTTCATTTCTCCATGGAACAAAATATTGTTCAGATCAATATTTGCTGAGTAGTGTTTTGGTCTTGCTCAGTTCTTATTACAAAGCTAAGCTGCTTACAGAATGTTTGTTGTTCTTAAAAACACATTTCATGTTCTTAATGATGTTAAGCCATGTGTACAAGAGTAGATGGCTGTAAGAATATCTATCTGAGGAGTACAGCAGCTTTCAATAAGGTTAGGTCCACTGACTATGGATATCAAAGCAGATCACCACATCCACTGAAATAAGCAGATATCTCAAAGACCATCATATAGATGAGAATGCAAGGCTCAGAGACAGGCAGACAATCACCGCTCATGTCAGAAGCCAAGAAAGCAGAACCCAGGTGCCTCAAATTTCCTTTTCATGTTTTAAGTCTCAATATTATAAAACTAGGGCCATCTTATGGAAATATTATGAAATTGTCTTGCATAAATTTAAGTACACATTAAACACTGCTGTGTGGGAGAGCACAACTCTATCCTTCTTAACAATCACATGTATTTTTTCATTGCAGAATATACAAGTAGAGTTGCTATATACAAATTTTACTTAAAATTCTTATAACATCTAGTATTTAAATCAGAAAATTCTTTTCTGACAATAGAGAGGTGCCATTCAAGCTGTGGACAATTATGTATCTCATCAGCTGAATGCAAGTGCACTACTGACACATCACCAAGGTCTGATATTTGACATGAAAAAAGATGTTTTTTATCGACATCTGTTGAAGATGACAGGCATTGCAGCTACTGTGAAAACAGTCTATTGTATAGGCTTTTCTTTACTGGATGGGTGCAACTACATCATTTTTCACTCTTCCTTTTAATTAATTACATTGTAATCCTTTCACCATACTCTTCAGATGAGAAACTTCATGTGGTACCTTCAGAGTCTCATCAAAGTCAATAGTTCTGAGAAGTGAAACAACATGGAATTTGCGAATTAATGTATAGATGAAAATTATAGCAAATATATATAAAGAATTACAAAATTGTAATGTAATATAAACTCAGAGACAGCAGTAAATACATCTTGATTAAATAATTCCTTAGTACTCTTACACTTTGTATTCCCTTAAGTACAGATAAGCTCAAAACCCCTGAAACACAGGTTGAGGTCTTACAGAACCAGAACTCATTCACTCAGTAAACAGGAAGCAAAAGAGTCAGCTTGTGTAAAGTATTTCAGGCCTACAATTTCATTCAGTTCTAAAATCAATAAACCATCAACCTAATAGCTCTTAATCAGTTTCCACTTTTTTTTAATGGTTTATTAATTTTGGACATTGGAGAAACACCTGCCATGCCACTTTCTCTACATCTGCAGGTCAGTGTCGATATTGATATGAGAGTATTTTCTACTGTTTATCACAAGTAACAGTGCTTCCTTGCTGAAATCATAGTTGGAGTTCATAATAGCATAATATTTTCTTTTCACTCACTCCTTTGTTTAGTGACTTCATATAAAAATGCAATTTCTTTACCCAGGAAATCAAACCAGACTGCATTCATACTTGCAATCCAACACAAGAAAAGGAAAATTAACAAAGTCACCTAAACTTGGATCTCACCAAGCTTTCTTCTTCCAATTACAGGGGTTCAGGACCTCTGGATCACTTCTTGGTGTAGTGCCTGGGATGCCCCACAATCAAAGGGACACTGCTTGGGAAGTTCCCAGGCAGATTTGATAGTCATCCAGATGAAGTGTAACACTTCCAAAGAAATTCTGTCATCCCTGAAACTAATAGGTCCTCAGTCTAGGGACAGCCTCTTTTGCACCTGTTTGTATTGAATTCGCAGAGAGACATATCTACCCTGTTAGCATAAAATATGTGATTATAACAAAAATACTTCATACAAATCAGCATCACTCTCTACCCAGACCGTCTACTGAAAAGGGAAGAAATTTGTCTTTTTTTTTCTTCCATCTCTTTATAGCAGAATTACCTCCTGAATCACAGTCTTACTAAAATCTAGCCATTTATTTTCTTTTGTCATATTGAAAGAGTATTACATTTTTACCTAAATTATTATTATCCACAATATCCCCATCTACTGAAAACAAAGAAAGCATTTCTGTTGATTATTCAGTACAATGCAGAATAGTTTTGTACAAAAAATTTTTATGCAGCATTAATTTTTTTTTTCATGTGACAATATTTTACATTAGCTCAATATTTTGAATTCAGCTGAGGAATCACTTCGCTATTTCTTCAATAGTTTTCTATTTCCTTTAAGGAACAAAAGCTTTTTCCTGTTTTCATGATTTAATACCAATAAATTCCAATGCTACTAAGTACAGTATAATCCACAAAGCCCAATGGTGAAACCATTTATTTTGTGTCCTGAAGACAGCAGTCCATCCTCAAAAAAAAAAAAAAAAGTGTATCCCTTAGTACCATTTTTGCTCTCTGTACAAAATCAGTTGAGATCAGTTTAGAACTTTCTAATTAGATATACTATCATGATATCAAAATTAATTCTGGAATATTTTCTGGGGAAAAAAAAAGAAACCTTTGTGCCTTCTATTGGAGAGCAATCACTGTTCAGGGCATCTCTCGCTGCTCTGCTGTGAATGTAACTCAAAGCAAGTAAGAAAGGAGAACATTGTCATGGTCCAGATAGCACCAGCATACACACACATGCAAATTTTTCTGCTCCTAGACTTTAAAGACATTTGAGTTTGAAAAAGCACAATAACAATACCAGATAAATAAATAAATAAATAGCACTAAATCTAGTGCAATACTAGATTTATACAGCTTTTCTACAGCTTGATGGGGATAGAAGTAGTCCAAAGGAAAATACTGTTGTAGAATTTTAGCCTTACTGTACACAAGTCCCCATACTTATACATTTCTCTAATAAAGAGAAAGAAGTAAGAAAGAAAGGATAAAGTTCTTAAAATCTCAAATATTTCTTATTATTATAAATAAGTTCTGTTCTGGATAGATGTTTTCCAAATAAATATTTCCTGCCAAATACATATTCATACCCCACTGCTCCAAATTTTTATGTATATTTTCATTGCATAGGTACGCTGTTAATTTTTTTGACTGGAACTAGAAAGAGTGCTGAACAACCATTAGTCTGCTGTTCAGGGAACTCAAACTATATAGCAGCTCTTCTGAATGAAGAGTATTGCATCACTCATTTTCCCAAAAGCTCACATTCAGCCACAATTTTTGTCTTTAACCTTTAGTTTACCTAGGTAATTTTTGCTTCTGAAAAGATTCCAAGTCTACTAATAGACTTGGTTTTGGTTTGCCCTACCAGCAATGGATCTTTCATTTCAAATTGCTTGAGAGAAGTCAGGGAAGAAGAGTTGAAGGCAGCAAGGTGTGTGGAGGAAGGGCAATGCTAATAGAGCCTTTTTGTGCTCTTTCATAAAGCCATTCTGCTGCATGGAGCTTATGGAGAAGCAGTTAGTACATCAGAATAGTGGTGGACTTTTATATGCCACCTAAAGCAATGGACAATATCACTGTCCCAGTAATCTAGACAGTAAGCGGTCTCTTTTGCCACATTAAATGTAAATCCCTACCCCAAGGAACACCCTTTAAAAATTGCATTGAAACTATATAGAAGAGATAATAGAAGAGCAATTGAAAGAGATACGAGACCTCTAATTTAAAAAAAAATCTGTGCTGTTAAAAAAAAAAAAAAGCTTTAGGGCCCAGACACTGGTTCAAACTACGGGATTGAAAGTTATGCCTAAAGGTAAAAAGAAAAAGGAACAATTTTTAAATTAAATCATGTAATGACATCTTCATTGCAGCAAGTTCTAAACCACTGAATCAAATCCACCCCTTAAAACATTATTCATTCTCCAGCAGAGCAACATCAGAAAACAGAAAAATATCAGAGACAGAGAAAGGTAGGAAGGAAGAATATTGTTTGTGTTATATTGCTAATTGTTAGTGAGGCTGAAAGAAAAGTTCTGGGTGGAACAAACCCTTAAGACAGACACAAGCATTTATTAACTGCATGGTACTAAGTACTCAAGTACCTATGCTTGCATTCATATACATTTGTTTGTATCAGGTTTCCCATATTAGATGTTAGAGGTATTTCTAAGAGGCTGTTTTACTGTTTCATTGTTTATGAAATTCATGCTTATTGTACATGTCTACTCTATTGAGTTCTGCTGTAAATAGGTTGTTGTTGATTTTCTGTATGTACTTTGTTTAGGGAAATTCTACTATAATGCACTAAAATCTAAGACTTTCAGATCTTCAATTTCTTCTGAGACCCTAAATTTTATATTTATATATAATACTTTTATTTTTTCATTAAAACTTGCCTAATTTATTGTACCCTCACATTATCTCAACAGGCTTTTTTGTGGTCTGTAGCATCCTCATATTTCTTTCTTTTTTTTTTCCCTCTTTCCTTCCTTTTTCCTTCTTTTCTTTTTCTTGTCTTAGTATTTCTGTCTTACAATATAGGTTATTTCATAGGTCACATCTGGAGGCAGATGGCATTTGAAACTGAAATGAGCATTTGAAACTGGTATGTTGAGCTCAAAAATGAGCTGAGTTCATATACAATTTGCACCTGTGAGCAGGTATGTGGTAAACTCATTCAAGATGGTCGAGGCCAATAAATCATATTTGAGATCCAGCATCTGCTCGCTCTCAACAAATGACTACATAGAATCTGCTCCTTTACACCATGTGAAATATGGAAAATTGATATTATGCAGGTTCCAGAGATCTAATGTGCTTCAATCCCTATTAAAACAAATGTTAAGTTCTATTTCTTTACACTGAACTTTACAGTTTGCAGGCTTTTTTTTTTCCCCCTTGGATTTGATCTTTTCATTCTACTCTTAAAAACTGCTTAAAGTCTCTAACGAGATATTTTAGTCTTAGACTCTGCCTTTCATTAATCTTTATCTGTCAGCTGCATTCAGCTGGATATGCTCCTGGATTTTGGTTATAACATCTCTGTTGGGTCTTTTCTCATTTCTCAGGTTAACATTTCTTTAAATGGATACTTGTCATTTCCTTATCCAATATTCTTAGAAGACCTGTGATCTTTCACTATGCTCAGGAACAAAACCCAGCATACTGACAAAAGGAGTATCTATTGAGAGAAAAGATGGAGAATATCTAATCCAATTAGGTTAAATTCTCTCTGTTCATGATTTGGGATCATGCAGAAAGGGGTAAACTGTTTTTTAAGAGGTACCAGTCTCTTTGAAAGAGGTGAAAGATGGAAAAATCGTAGTACACATGGTCTCTTTACAGCGTTTAACCACGAAAGACATTTCAGCAATTAATAGCAAGATTTTATCTATCCCCTATTACACATATGTTCCATGCTCCAGTCCACTTGAAACTTCAATTAGTCTAGAACTATTAGGCTTCATGCTACCCAGTTTAGTTAGGTGATGACATTTATTTCCAGTGGCTATTTTCATTTAGATTAGAGTTTCTACTCATTTCTCTCTACTCTGGAGAAAGCAGCAGAGTTTTACCATCACAGGTATTTAAACAAGCAACATATTGGATTAGAGTATGGATGGGAAGGTTTTAACAAAGTGCATTTATTTTTCTTCAAAGAAAAAAGAAAAAAAGTTAATATCATAACCTGCTTCATAAATTACTAAAATGAATAAGGTAAACATACTCTTACTTTATTTAGATATTTATAAGTACCCCCTCAAAAAAAAAAAAAAGTTATTAATAGCATACCATAAAATCACAGAAATCCAGATACTCACTCAATTGACCGAGCAATAGAATGTTCAACTTAGCGATGATCATACTGAGTGCATTCTACCTGCTTCTCAGCTATTTTCTATCCCAGAAGAGTACTATAGCAACAAAATTATCAGGCATTTCTGCAGAGGGAATTCCCACTGAACTTGGTTCACATGTATAATAAATAAATAAATGATCTTTATTTCCCAAATAAATCTCTTAAATATAAACCTCTGCAGTAATTTTTGTAGCTTTTAGTACCCTAGGGAATGATTGTTACTATCATATATATATATATATATATATATACACACATATATAAAGGGAAACAGTTTCAATCAGACAGGTGAGAAAGACTCATTCAATATCTAATATCTTAAGAGTTTTTGACCAAATGACAATAGAAAATATCTAAATTAGGTCAGCAGAGAACCTTCTAATCAGCTGCTTATTGACTCTCAAGGCTAGTGAGAAACCAGATGCAATAGATGCCTTAGATTGACTTCCCTAGGTAAGATTTAGTTTGGGGGAAAATGCTTTCATTTCAGTTTAAAATAGGGGTTAAACAAGGCCAGTGGTAGCAGGTTATTCAGCCACTTCACTGTCTAGAAATTTAGACTGGCAAAAATATGGAGTATGTTTCTCCACAGCACAGCACTCTAGCAGAAACAGCACCACTCCTTCTGAAGGCTTATGCAGCTCAGGCAGAGCAGTGAACAAGCATGGCTTTTCTGTTAAGATTCCAGCCAGTTTCCTAGGCACGAGCTTGAATATCTCTGCATCACACCCACACACACTTTTTCTCCTCTGTTTATCCTCTGGAAAAGACAGTAAGCCACACTCAACAGTCAAGCTACCACAGATCCATTTAACTCAAAATTGCAAGAATCATACACACCAAAAAAGAGCAAGAAGACATCATTCATTATGAGGCGTTAGAAGTGACAATGAAGTACAATGATTTATTATGTTGAAACCCTGCCCACTCCTTAGTCTTCATATCACTGTGAATATTTTAGGTTATTTTATCCAAAACCTGTTAATAGAATATTTTGTATTCTAACAAACAGGTTTACATGCCATTTGTGTTTTAATCGGAATACAAAATGCAATGTTGCCACTTAAACTTATCCCCACTGAATCCTTCTTTGATATCACATAAAAGAGCACTTTTTTTTGCTTTTAATTAATACCGCAGGTGGCACTAGTAACTTTTGTTGTTCTAAGATGCTCAGTGCCAATGATTCAGCCTGCATAATTTTAGTTGGAAAGGAGGAAGTACATTTAAAAGTCTGCACCATGAAAAGATTCCAAATTAGCTGACTCTTCCAAACCAGGTAGACACCTGAAAAAAAAAGAAAAGCTGTCATTTTTGCTTCTGAAACAGCAGACAGGAATGGAAGTGTCCCTTTCTTTTGTAACCAAGCAGCTGCTGAACAGTCTTTTGAACATAAATTTCCTTGCAAGCTCATGCTTTTAAACCAAATCTTTCTGTGTTTGACACTCAACCTGGAAAACATTGTTTCACTTGACTACCTTAATTACTGAAACACTTCACCTTTTTTCTCACAAATTTCTCAGTGGAAACACCCAATTGAAATTCAGAGAAGTGGTCATTGATAAAATGAAAAGACACTAATCAAGGAATTCTGTGATTATATCATGCAGAAAAAAAGAAACCTCCTCACCAATTCAAATCCTTTCTGTGATTTGCTAGTAGAAAGGGAATTAAGAAACAGCTCTGTGTAGTCTTAGTAAGAAAGAGTGAAGATTCACGTACATGATTACTAATTTATTAGGGCTTATTAAAAGCTTTTCCCACAGGGCACAAACACAGAAACACTTCTGACTAAATTCACTAGACAATCCATAAAAATCACACTTTTCTTAATTCTGAACTTCAGTTGAAGGGGACTGCCTAATTCACCAGACATGAAGAAAGAACCATATATACGAATCCTTTGCCTTGGTTCTCTCCTTGGAATTGTTATTCAAAATCAAGCAAATCAGAAATGGAGTGTAGTGGAAGGAAGAAACTTAGCAAAAAAATTCTTCTCACTGACAAAATTTATGGGAAATATTTTGATTTCAAAGGGGTACAGATTCCATCTCAGCACTCCAAGTGCAAAGGCAATGAAGAGCAGAAAAGGGCAACAAAGCTGGTGAAGGGCCTAAAGCAAAAGTCTGATGAGGAGCAGCTGAGGGAACCAGGGTTCTTTAATCTAGAGAAGAGAAGTCTTGGGGGGACCTTATCGCACTCTGCAGCTACCTGAAAGAAGGATGGAGAGAGGAGGTGGCTGATCTCCCCAAGTAACAAGTGACAGGACAAGAGGTAATGGCCTCAGGCTGTGCCAGGGAAGGTTTAGACTGGATATTAGGAAAAAATTCTTCACCAAAAGGGTGATCAGGCATTGGAAAAGGCTGCCCAGGACAGTGGTGGAGTCACTATCCCTGTAAGTGTTCAGAAAGCACGTAGATGAGGCCCTCAGTGACACGGTTTAGTGGTGGACTTGGCAGTCCTGAGGTAGAGGTTGGACTTGATGTTCTTAAAGTTCCTTCCCAACCTAATTGATGCTATGATTCAAAAATTTTTATTGGAAGGAAAATTTAAAATTTTATGTTTAGGATACTCCAAAATCGTGCTGCTTTCTGAACAAACTCATCTGTTTTGTTTCTCTTGACAAAAGATCAAAAGATCTTGACAAAAGTATCAGTTGCAAGGACAGCCTGAAGAAATTATGACTTACTGTGGTACTTTGAGTAGACAGGTCTGAAAAAGAAAGGACTCCTCTGTGAAACAGTGAGCAGTACCTGAAGCACTCATTACATTTTTGGAGGCTTAGTTCGAAATATAGAGCACTAATTCCCCTCCCATGAGTGAAGGCCAATCTAGAATGCAGCAGGCACATCCTTTGAGTAAATTTGCCAGTGCCAGACACATGTCAGAGATGATTAGTGAGGCAGAGACACCAGCCACCTCCTTTGACATCAGAGGTCTGATAAAGGAGAATGAGACAAAAGCTGAAAAGCGTCAACCTGCCGATGATGATGTGGGTGATCTGGCATACCTGCTATTCCTGTCACTTTTCAGTACTTCTTTTATTGACATTACCTGCTGTGAGAAGAGTCTCTCTAGAACTGGCAGCTTGATTTTGTTCTGAGGAAAATAATCATAACATAGTAGGAAAGATCAGACTGCCAAGTCCTACCTTTCAAGTAGTGAATTGAGGGCACTGCAAAAAGGCAGATAATATTCAGCTCACAGCTTTCTCAGATGAATCAAACACTCCAGATTGCCATAAACTAGGAAGGTTCAGCCTGCTTCATTAAATACACACACATTTTGTTCTTTGTCTGCAAAACTTGTAAGAAAAACAGCTATTTTTTTAGAGGTTAAGAACAATTCTGGAGAAAAGTTATGGTAGGGCTGCTGGGGTGCCAGATACCCTTGATAACCAATGATGCTATCAGAGTTTAGGCTATGAGAAAGCTGCTTCTCCATTAAGCTGTTCACTTACTGTGAAAACCACCTTTTATACATGTGTAGTATAAGTAATGTACTCACAATTTAGAATATTTTGTCCAAGTATTCCTTTTCCTGGATATTTTTTGTCCTTTTCCATTAAGAATCAATTACATTGATTCTTAGGCATCTCAGAGCAGTGTTTTATCAATCACTGTGGCATATCAGAGATTATTCTCCTGAGGGGATGCTAACCTGGTATAAAGTCCTGCCTCTGATTCCCTACAAAAGGTTTGAACACACTAGGCCAAATGTCATCCATGCATACAAACCTGAGCAGGCTTACTTACAACCTGACATGTTCAGGTACCACATCTACTGAATAGATATTCCAATCAGATTTTGCCACACATTTTAAAACTTAGTAATGATTATGAAGGGGAGAAGAAGAAAGTAATTTCTTCTTTTATTTGGGACTGTCTTGGTCACAGTTTCCTGAAATGCCCATTTCTTCTTAGTTTTGAAAGCCAAGATTCAAGTGAGGTTCCAAAAATGGAGGTACCTGAAGTCTCCCTTTACTTTTCATAGTCTTTAAAACTCACAGCATAAAGATATCTTATTTGTCAACAGAAATCTAAGCAGAAATATCACTAAAATGGTAGATGAAATTCTTCATCATTAACACCTTATTTTTCCTGAACTCCTTATTCATATGTGTTAGCTTCCAGCAGCAGTATAAAGCCATTTAATCAACACGTTTATATAAAGAATTGATTATTTCAACATTATTTTGAATTTAGAGGAGAAAGAGATGGAAGGAATTGGCTGGATATTGCATATCTATTTTTAATTAACCCACTGCAGTGTTATTTAAACTGAGTAAGCCTTTCTTGCTTCATATTGTTGAGGTCACAGAAACAAGAAGTGCTTTGTGCTGTTTGCTGCCTCTGCAGAATTAGTCCATTAGCAAGCACTATTTCTTCAGATTTTGCCAACATCGCTGGTGCTGTTGGTCAAGAACGCCCTTTCACCATACATCTGTGCTGCTGTTTATAAAGGCAAATATTTGTAATCTATCAGGTTCATTTAGAGTAAAGAAAAAAGGCTACAAATTAGTATCTCTCAAATTAATAATGTGGTTTTTTGTACATTAATTTATCTGTCTCAGAGCAAACAAAGAATCTGTGAAATCCTAGCTCCTAGCTTTCAGTTTGTATGATGCTGCGAGTCCTCATAGTCACTCTATGTTGTAGTAAGCAAAAACAGGATGCATCACTCAATTTTACTTAATTTTTTTATCATGGTTTAAAATAACTTGCAGATATACGACTAGATTTTATTCTGCTGACTGAACTTTCCTTTCACAGTTCACCTCCTGAATCATGTCAAAATGCTGTGCTAACAATTACCTGTTTATTAGTTCTCTTATCACTCCCTTTCTCTATTCTGCCTTTCTTCAGTCTCAGAACTCCCTGAGGATACACAGAACACACAGAACACAACATCCAGCATTAGGAACCTTCATAGAACTTCAGAAATGTATGTCAAGCTCATAATTGCACTTCTTAAGGTATACTTTGACAATTCAGCTCCATTTTTGCAAACACATACACACTGCTGCTAAGAAACAGAAAGCTTTCTTTGAACTGCAAAAGTTGAAAACACTGGCATAGGAAATAAAATTATGTTGATTGTACATACTCAGCAAAAGTTTTCATAAGATCTCAGTAAAATTGCCTGTATTAGCTTATATGTAAGAAAGATGTTAACACATAAAATTGCAGTAAAATATTTAGTAGACGACTTCTGAAGAAAATATTGTCCTCCTAAAATATAACAGAAGGTATAATGATGGATATCTGTTGTGATAAGTATCTTACCATGAAACCCTTAATTATCTCTCCCCAATTATATAATATTTTAAATAATTTAATTTAACTGCCTTTTTTTCTAGGATCAAATTAATTTCAAATAGGATGGTGCTAACATGTTAAAAATAAGAACACAGAGAGAGAGAATAAGCATAGGCCATCCTAGCACCAAAAATGCTAAGAATCCGATTTTCCTTTGTAAAAGCAGGTCTAAATACCTTAAACCAATTTTCCCTGAGCAATAATTTTTTCTCGAATACAACTGGCTCTTGCAGTAGCCACATGGAACCACTTCTTGTCTCTTTTCATTCTACATTTTGTCTCTTAGGTTGTTTAGAGATGTTGTGATGCCCGTTATTGGATTTGTTCAAGGTCATGCTGGACAGGGCTTTGAGGAACCTGATCTAGTGGAAGGTGTCCCTGCCCATGATGGGAGCCACCGAACTAAATATTTTTTGAAGGTCTCTTCCAACTCAAGCCATTCTATGATTCTATCAGTCTATATTTATCTGTGGCTCCTGTTAGGTATATGTGGAAAAGATGTATTACACTCAAAGGGTTCCTAACCAATAGAAATTATAAACTTCCTATTCAGTATTGCTATCTTGTAGCAGTGTTCTAATTCCCAACAGTGAATTCTTAGCCAGTATTACCATTTCTGTAAATTATCATGATGTCTGCAGTTGGCAAAGCCCCATAATAGTTTGTACAATGGAATGTCAATGAAGGCTAAACTGCAGCAGCATAAACCTCAGATTTTCTCTTCATGCATAATCGAACTGAATTTTGGCAACCTTTTTTTTTAAATTTTATTTTATAAACTCAAATATTTCATCCTGAATTATGGCCCACTGTATTTTACAATTTCATTCACGTCCATGTCCAATTCCAAATTTGATGTTGAACAAAGATCATCATTCACAAATCTATTTATTCCTTGATGTGACCAGCAAGGACTTAAAATCTTCAGAAAAACTGGTTTTGTGTGCTGCTTTCTTAGTCCTTCTGTCATCTTCATATCATTAT